>NC_041387.1:204399709-204502282 GCF_002162155.2 Triticum dicoccoides | reverse complement strand
GAGACACGTAGGCACATATATGTGCGTATAGAGGGCTAGTAGAGACCGTGCATGTGTATATATGCATGTGAGAGAAATAGTGTTTTCCAACTAAGATTAGTGAAAAGAGTGGTACATAGTAGTCAGAAAGAGAGAGAGAGAGAGAGAGAGAGAGAGAGAGAGAGAAACAGAGAGAGCCTGTGCGTGAGACACCCCGACACCCTGAGAGAGATTGTGAGCATGTGTGAAAGAGAAATGCCGATGCATATAAAGTGTGTGCACTTATGCGTTAGATAGAGAGAGATATAACACGTTTGTGAGAACGATTCGAGGTATAGTGCATCTACGTGTAAAATGCGGTTCTATGCATTAAATTAAAATATAAATGGTATTATTATTTTTGGATGAGATCATGAATTTTGCAAAATTGCGTATGGACGAAAATCGGTCTATCAGACACCCATACTCTATTGAATTCTAGCACGTGCGTGTGTTTATTTCATATTATCGATCCATAGAGTGAGAGCGGTTTGAAATACAGACAATGGATGCTTTTGCAATTCATACATAAACATTAATTAGTGCACTCCATGTTGTTAGTGTGAATCACTTTATACATTTGTGACTTGCATGGATACATTCCAAATTGCTAGCTACGAAATAAAATACATGTCGAATTCAACATAAAGGGGGTTTTGAAGATTCGAATTCATAGGAAGTGCATTCATCTATTCGAACCCGAGATAATGGCATTTCTAAATTAGATGTAAAATGGGGCATCAATCTTTGTTGTGAGTTTGAACATGCTATATATATTCATACGCATATCTAACTTTTTTTTTGCAACCAAGGAGATTATATCTGGAACCATGCATGAACTGAGGTAAGTTGCATATTTTTAAATATATACTCATGTACAATGTATATTCAAATGTATCCCCTCCATTCCAAAATAATCATAGCTTTAGGAGTTTCAAGAGTAAAGATTTGTGAAGTTTGACAAATCCTGAAAGTTCAATTCAAGAGAACCGAAAACGTTAATGCTTCTGCTCCCAAATATTGAACGAAGCGCCAAATAGGCCTCTAGTAACCCGAAACCACGCGAGACTAATGTTTTGGTGGTAGGAAATTACTGTCCTGACTCTGGCCCATGTAGCCTATCGGCCCGATGTCCAAAGGTCTAAACTGGGGTAGGTTTGTAACTTCACCAAGACGCCAGTCTCAACCGCCTTCGAGAAGCATTCATACGCCGTGGGCGCCTAAACACCCATGCGCTCAGCCGAAATCTATCCCGCCCACATTTGGGACACCTGACATAACTGTCCTACACCCAACCCACAATATGTCCGAAATTTTAGATGGGGCAAAGTTTATAACTTTCCCCAAATTTCAAATAAGTGTGTCTCAAACCGAAAAATTGTTCCCCCTTAGTTCCCCGCCTCCCTCTGTTTCCCCATTCATACTCCGTGGGCGCGAAAACGCCCTCTCCACTAGCTGCGAAACCCCAGCCTCCTCCGTCCTCCACCCCATAGAGGCCAATCCACCACCGCCCTCCTCCATCACACCGGAGCCGGTACCCCAACATCATTGTCCAACGCAACCGCAACCGCAGCGCCCTCAAGGACTTAGCAGCTGAAGCCGAGGCAGAGCTGCCTCCACGATGCCGACCCCGACGTGCGCCGTACCAGAACCACTCTGACCACACCGTCCTGCGTCTCACTACGGCGGCTCCACTATCGCAACCGTCCATCACACCAGAGCTGTTCCCGCTACGCCGTCGTTCGCCGCCTCGGATATGCTTCCTCGCCGCCGACAGACGGCCACCGCACCACACTCAAAAACTTGGCCATTGGTTTGTCAAAGGCTGCACCGTCCTCCACAACTTCTGGTTTCCGTCGAACAACAAGAAGATCGTCGGAAAAACAGAATGAGGACACAACACTGCCAGCAGAAAAGAGGTACTCCTCTTCCCTTATTCGTGCAAATCTTACGTCTCTGCTCACATCGTATTCATCCCACGAAAGAAACTAGTTGAGCGCTTCTTACTGCATCTTCTTCGTGATACTAAATGCACAAGGTTTCCTCCCTTTTACTATTTCACCTTTGCTAGAGGTCAGTAGCCTGCCTGGATTTCAATTCAGGGTCAGTCGAACCGCAATTAAAAGAAGAAGCACCCGCTTAGGCGCGCGGAGCACCTAGTCCGCCTGTTCCCCGAGGAAGCGGCACATCGGTGTCTATCATAGGGGTGTGGGGCGCAGGAGCTGCTTGCGCCCAATTTGGAGGTCGACGAGGCTTGAATGGATGGCTGGGGGGTAGTGCCAAGCACGACGGTGTGGTGAGGTCGAGGGGAGGGCGCAGGCAGGGGACGAACACTGGGCCGATGGTCGCTAGCATTTCGAGGAAGATCGTCAACACTAACTGGCTGGAGGTAGATGAAGGCGATCTGCCCGTTCTTTGTACATCGGACGGTGCATAAAAAATGGACTGACCTATTTTCTTTAAGTTGACTGTTATTTTCATAGAATCTTGTAGTAATTTAGTGTGCCATGCATGTTGTAGAGCTATCATATGTCTCCTGTCATTTATTTCTCACCAACCTGCTATCTGCTACCTTTACACTATACTAATTGTGCACACACTTCACCCATACTCACACTATTGTTTTTTTATGCATGGGTATTTCAGACTCTGACGCAGTGTTGATGACTGCAGAAAAGAAAAGACAGAAGTCGCTCCAGTGTAATTCGAAGATAAGCACTAAGCGTTTCAGCGCTCTAATGGGTGTAGTGTCAGCAGTTGGAGACTGTAAACGTAGCTATGCAGTTGATGATCTCAATTGCCACACACAACCATCCCAGGTGCTTGCTTTAACTTTGCGCTGTCAAATGTGGTTGCATGTTGCATATGGTGTCTAGCTTGTATTGCTTCCAATTTGGTTAAATTGCATCTGCTTACTTTACACATTATACCTTTGATAATGACATGCCTTCCTGTTTTTGATACATACTACATATGTCTATTAACCATGTTCGTACATCAAACTAATGCTATTTTGTATCCCTCGTCAATCACTTATGATGAGACAGTCACCCGAGTGGGTTACTGTGAGACGCCCTACTCATTTAAAGAGTGCAGTGTCATCCTCCCCACATGATTCTCAAGAAACAACAAGGCTAAATGAAGATAGTCAACATAGCTCTCTAGTTAATCACCGCAATTCCCCCACACCACCATTGCAGGAGCTTGCTCTTACTTGGTAATGTGATATGTGGTTGCATGTTCCATATGGTGTGTACCTTGTAATGCTTCTAATTAGGGTAAATTGCATCTGCTTAGTTAACACATTATACCTGTGAATATGACATGCCTTCCTGTTTTTGGTACATACTACGTCTTTCTATTAACCATGTTCTTACATGAAACTACTTTTCTTATGTATCCCTCATCAATGCTCCTAATTTGTTAAATTGCATCTCCTTAGCTTACACATTATACATGTGAATATCACACGCCTTCCTGTTTTTGGTACATACTACATCTGCCTATCACACCATGTTCTTACATCAAACTACTATTCTTGTGTATCATGCGTCTATCACTTATGATGAGACAGTCACGCGTGTGGGTTAATTTGAGATGCAATACTCTTATAAAGAATGCAACTTCATCCTCTCCACATGATTCTCAAGAAATAGCAAGCCTAAATGAAGATATTGAATGTTGCTCTGTACCCGAAGACCGCACTTCCCCTACACCACCATCACAGGTGCTTGCTCCAACTTCGAAGTGTGATATGTGGTTGCATGTTGCATACGGTGTCTAGCTTGTATGCTTCTAATTAGGGTAAATTGCATCTTCTTAGTTTACACACTATACCTGTGAATATGACATGCCTTCCTATTTTTGGTAGACACTACATCTATGTGTTAACCTTGTTCTTACATGAAAATACCTCTCTTCTGTATCATGCATCAATCACTTACGACGAGTCACCTTTATTCGTTGCATATTGCATATTATTTCTAGCCTGTTGCCATGTATTGCTTCTAATTTGGTCAAATACATTTTTTTTGACTGGGGACTGCAGGGCTTACACCCCACAGCATTTTATTAAAATCAAGAACAACAAGTACATAGAGGTTCCTTAAGAAAAGGAACAAAACAGAAGAAGATAAAAGAAAACTATGTACAATCTAATCTAAAAGAGAAGGAAAATCTAACTATACATGTCACCTCTCAAGGAGGAAGGAAATCAATCCATTTAAGCAGTGCCTCCCTGTGTTTTGACTTGATTCTGTGAGCCAAAAGGGATATGTCATGGACAAAACCATTTCTCCACTGTCTGAAGGTAGGTCTGATATACCTGAAAGCTTTATCATTTCTGACTTTCCAGATATTCCACCAAGTAAGAAACACCACTTCAGAAAAGAAAGGCTTATTGAACTCCTTCCTAGCATGGCATGCAATCTGAACCATATCCTGATTGTTGGGCCATGAAATCTGCAGGTAATTCCAGACTCTCATGCTGAAGTTACACTGAAAAAACAGATGATTCCTGATTGTTGGTCAAATACATTTTATTAGGGCACCCTTTTAATTTGGCAGAGTGATATTGGTTTCATATTTCATATGGTTTCTAGCTTAAATCGATTCTAACAAGTTCAAGCACCTTGTGCTTAGTTTACACTTTATACATCATACATGTCAATATGTCACACCGTCCTATTTTTCATACATATTCCATCCTCCTATCATGCGGCTGCCTTACATGAAAGTAGTGTTTTCAGTATCATGCATCAATGAGTTCTGAAGAGAAAATTTTATTCCTTTTTCTTGTGAGTTTGACTTGACATGGCAAAATCAAGAAAGAGGAAGGAAAAGAGTAAGGAAGGCGATGATGGTGGTCCTCTGCAGCAACGTAAACGAAGCATCTGTACTGATTCTCCTTGTACTGATAGTGCATTACAAGGTCCAAGTCTCCGCTCCACTACTCCACCATCCATGGTGCTTGCTCTAACTTGGCAGTGTGATATCTGGTTGCATGTTGCATATGGTGTCTAGCTTGTATTGCTCCTAATTAGTTTAAACTGCATCTGCTTAGCTTACACATGATACATGTGAATATGACACGCTTTCCTGTTTTTGGTACATACTATATCTGTCTATCACACCATGTTCTTAAATGAAACTACACTTCTTGTGTATCCTGCATCAGTCACTTATGATGGGACACCTTTAAGTTGGTAGTGTGATATTGGTTTGCATCTTGAATATGATTTATAGCATGTATTGCTTCTAGTTTGATGAACACCACCTATGACGAGACAGTTTTAACTTGACAGAGTGATATTGATTGCACCTTCCATATGGTGTCTTGCAGTGTTTCAAATTTGTTGAATAGCCTTCTGCTTAGTTACCGCATCATAGGTGTGAATATGTTAAGCCGTCCATTTTTCCGTACATATTCCATCCTCGTATCATGACTTTGCCTTTCATCAGAGTAGTGTTCGTCAGTATCATGCATGAATGAGTTATGAAGAGCGAATGATATTCCTTTTTCATGTCGGTATGACCTCACAATGCAAAATCAATACAGCTTAAGGAAATTGGCAAGGCATTGGATGATGTTGGTCCTTCCGAGCAACTGAAATGGAGGTTCTCTATAGATTCTACTCTGCCATCATCCCAACAAGATTCGCAAGACAACGCAAGGCTAGACAGTCAACGAAGTTGTGTAGATGATGAGCACATCTCCCCTACTCCACCATCAAAGGTGCTTGCTCTAACTTGGCACTATTATATGTGGTTGCCTGTTGCGTATGATGTCTAGCTTGTATTGCTTCTAACTTTGTTGAATTGCATCTTCTTACTTTACACATAATGCCTGTGAATATGACATGTGTTCCTGTTTCTACATCAGACTACTATTCTTGCATATCCCGCATCAGTCACTTATGATAAGGCACCTTTCAGTCACCACTTTGATATTGGTTGTGTCCTGCATATGATTTCTAGCATGTACTGCTTCTAATTTTATGAAACGCCATACAGTTTGAACTTGACAGAGTGATATTGGTTGCATCTTTCATATGGTGTCTAGCTTGCAGTGCTTCTAATTTGTTGAAATGCCTTCTGCTTAGTTACCACATCATAGGTGTGAGTATGTCATACCATCTTGTTTTCATACATATTCCATCCTTGCATCATGTGTTAGCCTTTCATCCGAGTAGTGTTCGTCAGTATCATGCATGAATGAGTTCTGAAGAGCGAATTTTATTGCTTTTTCTTATCGGTTTGACTTCACAATGCAAAATCATTACAGCTGAAGGAAATTAGTCCGGCAGTAGATGATGGTGGTACTTCGGAGCAACTCAAACAGGGGGTCTCTACAGATTCTACTCCGCCATCCTCCCAACAAGATTCGCAAGACAACACAAGGCTGGACAGTCAACGTAGCTGTGTAGATGATGAGCAGATCTCCCCTACTCCACCATCACAGGTGCTTGCTCTAACTTGACACTATTATATGTGGTTGCATGTTGTGTTGATGTCTAGCTTGTATTGCTTCTAACTTGATTGCATCTTCTTACTTTACACATAATGCCTACGAATATGACACGTGTTCTTGTTTCTAGAACATACGTGTACATGATGAGCACATCTCCCCTACTCCACCATCACAGGTGCTTGCTCTTACTTGGAACTGTTATACGTGGTTGTGTTTTCCGTATGATGTCTAGTTTGTATTGCTTCTGATTATGTAGAATTGCATCTGCGTAGCTTACAACTTATACCTGCAACGATCACTTACCCATAAGACACATTTAACTTGGGACTGTGATGTAGGTTGCATCTTGCATTGTCTTCTAGCTTGTACTGCTTCTAATTTCTTGAAATGGCACTTATGACGAGACACTTTTTACCTGATAGAGTGATATTGGTTGCGTGTTCATATGGTGCCTAGCTTTCATTTCTTCTAATTTTGTTGAAATGCCTTCCGCTTACTGTTTTTTCATACATATTCCATCCTCCTATCATACGTGTGAATATGAAACGCTGTCTTTTTTTGTATATATTCCATCCTCCTATCCTGCGCTTGCCTTACATCAAAGTAGTGTTCGTCTATATCATGCATCAACCAGTTATGCAGAGCTAATTTTATTCATCTTCTTGTGGTTTTGACTTCAAAAGGCAATATCAGAAAATAGGAAGAAAAAGAGTAAGTTAGGGGATGTTGTTGGTACTCCGCACCAACGCAAACAGATACTCTCTAGATTTTCCACTCCTATTTCCAATGAAGTTGAAGTCCCAAGTCTACATGATGAGTTCATCTCCTGGACTCCACCATCACAGGTGCTTGCTCTAAGTTGATAGTGTGATAATTGGTTTCATGTTGCATACGTTGTCTAGCCTATATTTCTTCTATTTTGATTAAATTGCACCTGCTGAGTTTATACGTTATACATGTGCATATGACATGGCTTTTTGTGTCTAGAATACATTGCATCTATCTATCATACCATGTTCTTACATCAAAGTACTGCTATTGTGTATCCCGCATCAGTAACTCATGATTGGACGCTTTTAACATGGCAGTTTGATAGTGGTTGCATCTTGCATTGATTTCTATGTTGTACTGCTTCTAATTTTTCGAATTGCCACTTATGACAAGACACTTTTAACTTGGCAGAGTAATATTTGTTGCATCTTTCATATGGTGTCTAGCTTGCATTACTTCTATTTTCTTGAAAATCCTTCTGCTTAGTTTGCACATCGTAGCTGTGAATATGTCATGCCGTCCTGTTTTTCTTACATATTCCATCCTCATACGGTTGTCTTACATCAAAGTATTGCTTGTCTGTATCATGCATCAATGAGTTTTGAAGAGTGATTTTATTCTTTTGTGTTGTGGGTACAACTTGACATGGAAAAGTCAAAAAAGAGCAAGGAAAATAATATAGTAGGGAGTGCTATTACTCGTCGGGTGAAACGGAAAAGGTTCTGCCATTGAGATTCTGCTGGTACTTATAGTGCAGTAGAAGGTCCAAGTCCATCGGCTAAATCTACAAACACAATATTACTTGCTCCACCAGCTGCAGCATCCGCTTCAACTGTACCAGCATCTCAACCAGTTACTCATTCGTTTGCTTCGGAACTGGCCAGTTCCCAAGCTGCCTTCACACCTAACACTACTTCCGAAGCACTGCTGACACAACAGGACTTGGCAAGATCAGATGAACCTCATGAGAATCAACACCAAGACAGTACCTGACCGAGTCAAGTTGCAGTTGCATGCTCCTTTATATGTACTCTCACAGTTTGATGTACACTAACACATTCCATATTCGTTGGTGAACTAGCACCACAGCGCAAGCGGAAACAGACATCAGGGATAATGCTTGACAGATTAACAAAATCTAAAGGAGGAAGAATGGAGATCCATTTTGAGGCAGGTTTAAAAAGGCCACGTGATGTTACAGAGTTGGCCAAGTTAGTATCAGAGGCAGCCGTTGCTGTTAGGTGTCATGCACGTATCCTCCCAACATGGATCCAATACAGGAATGAGAAAGACAATACCCAGTTTAACACCTTCATTGACCATCTATTCGTAAGTAATGTTATTCATCGCAATCAGTAATATTGTCTTGCTCTATCCCATACTTTCTAGCTTCCTCATAATAAGACTCACATTCTTTTTTCAACAGATGAGGTTCAAGTTGGATCCGAAAGATGATGAAACTAAACAAGCAAGCACTCATGTTTTTCAGTCTGCTCTACAACAGTATCGGTACCACCTTAGAAAATCTCACTTTGAAGGCAAGGCTAACAATGAAATCGCCCAAACATCTCAAGTGGAATATATAACAGATGAAGACTGGACAGCCCTCGTTAAACACTGGTCTGATCCAAAGTATTAGGTAGGCTATATGTATTTGATCAGACCACATATTGAACTTGTATTTTTGTATGTGCCTTACAAGTGTATCTTCTTCTAGGCTAACTATTTGAAGAACAAAGCCAACCGTTCTAAAGTGAAATTCCAACAGACAACATGATCTCGTAGCTATATTGCACACTGTGAAGCTCTTGTAAATAGCTGCTACTTCCTTCTTATTTTTGTGCCATATTATCATATCTATATTGACTTGTTCCAAATACAGAGGAGAGCCCGTGCGGACCAAAAAGAACCTGAACCGAATGCAGTGCAAATCTTCAAGGATTGCCACACCAGCAAGATGAAGGGTATGAGCACACCAGTTCAAGCCGCTGTTGTAAGTCCTTACTCCTCCTGCCTTGAATTGATTGGTACTGTGATCTATTCATTTTACTACTTGGTTTGCAGCCAATGTCAGTTACTCTGTTCACTTTTATACACAGTTGTCTTAACGTATCATTTCACCTTACATGGTTTAAAAGACATGAAGGATATTCTTTTGGTCTTGATCTGTAATCTAGTTGTTATGTTCACATGCGCACACAATTATAAAATAGCATGTTTGTTTTATATCTATTTGCCCATGATATGAATGATGTCATACTATGTTCATCCTACTTTAAACCATGTCTCTTTATCCTTAGATGTCAACGAATGTGAGGAAATAGACAATACAGTAGGCATGCTACATGGACATATGTTCTGAAAGTGATTTTATTATGTAGTTGGCACTACAATCCATGCTAATGTATTATAGTAGCTCACCAAAAAAAGTTATGTATAAACGTTTAACATACTTTGTTTGTTTTTATCTCATTAGTAACTTATCTGGTACACTAATCTACAAGTTCAAACTTTCAGGAAGCTATGGAACAAATGATTGAACAGCCACAACTACCTGAAGGTGACGAGGCTACTACAGGCACAATGTCACCTCTTGCTGCAGTGCGTCAGTATCTCTCCACTAACAGTGCAAAAAGCACCTTCCTGCTTAATTCTGGGTTGGTTGTCAAGGTAACCTCATCCAAATCGCCTACTGAACAAAATCTTCCTGCTAGACAGAGTGATATATCTGTGCTCCAAACACAAGTCCAATCCCTAAGGGACGTTGTTTCAGAAACAAGAATAGTGGTTGAGAAATGTCGTCAAGATATGAATGGTTTTGAAACCAGACTATCAGACATTCGCTTCGTTGTTCAAGAGCAATGGCGGAAAGAAGGTGGAGATCGTGCTGCTCCATCAGATTCTACAGTCTGAAACATTAGCACTCAGGTCAAATGATCTGTGCTTCTATACATCTGATGGTGCTTTTATCTAGAAGGACTGTAAACTTTATGCAAACATGCCTTTTGTTGTATGGTTGGAATTTATTTTGTTGTGATACAACATTTATGATGCTGCCACAGGCTGTAGTAATTATGACGCTATTTTTGCATAGTGTAGGTTTATCTTAGTAATGTATTCAGCCGAAAGCTTCGTAGGAGCCCAACATGCCAACATTCGTCGGGCCCATTCCAATTGGGCTAAAAACAATTACGGGCTGAAATTGTCATGTAGCCCACTAAAAATATCTGGGCTTAAATTAGCATAAGCTTTCAAATTTTTCTAGTAGGCTTGTGCCCATAGTGGGCCTTTAACAGGCCTAAACATAATTTGGGCCCTCAGTAAAAAAAAGGTCGTTTACAGGTGTAAATATCTCGAGCCCATAAAAAACATGGGCCTATAATAGAACGAAAGTGAGATTGGTCCCTGATTGTGCCAAATAACCCACTGGACTTAGTGGGCTGAAATGGTGGCCCATTTATGATGTGGATATTTGATAGGCCGAAATTCGGACAGGCCGTAAATGCGCCGACCTAATACACGGGCCTTTAACAGGCCGGAACTTCGGTCGGTCTATATTATCGTCATTTTTATATGGGCCGTTAATGGGCCCGATATGACGTTGGGCCACATATGGCCCATGGTTTACGTCCGGCGTTAACAGGCCGAAAATTACAACAGGCCGAAAGTGGCCCAAATCTATAGTGGGCCTCTAACAGGCCGAATGTCAGACATGGCCAAATATGACCCAAATCCTTCACGGTTGTTTATGGGCCGAAAGTTTTGATGGCCTGTAAATGGGCCCAAATGAAGCCGGACCTTTTACAGGCCGGAAATACACTGGGCCGTAATTCGGCCCAATTTACTTAGCGGACTATTAACAGTCCAGAAGTGACCATGGTCCGCATTAATGACAAGTTTAGGACAGGCCGTTGACGGGCCGATTTGACAGAAAATGTTGGGCCTTTAGCTGGGCCTACCCATTATGGTCTGCAGAATCTTGTGGACCTTTAGCTGGGCCAGCCCATTGTGGTCCACAAAATCTTGTGGGCCTTTAGCTGGGCCGGCCCATTATGGTCTGCAAAATCATGTGGGCCTTTAGCTGGGCTGTGTGACACCCCAAAAATTTGGCCTTGTTTAAAGAATTTAAATTTTTTCCAGGAATCTAAAACTTTGGTTATCTGAGCTCCTTATTGATTTTTTTTAAAATCATTTCCTTCCATGTTATGATGAGTTTTTCCCAAAGAGAAAACTTTTCAAATATGTTATTGGACTTGTTTAACCTCTCAAGAAAAACTTTCCTTTTATCAGTATAACTAATTAACTAATTTAATTGCTTGATCTTTATTTTCTTGAAGAATGGATTTTCAAGGTTAAATGGCCATATTTGAACTACAACCATTTGATAGATTCACTTAAAATTCCCACAAAAATTTGGAGATGTCATGTGATGTTTTTAAATCACTTTTGTGCAAAAACATCTTTATTTTATGTAATATTTTGAGGTCTACAGCAAATTTTGTTCTCTGGTCCAGTGGGCAATTTTGCACTACAACTCCTTTAAATAATTCTTTCTAGCCTCCACCAAAATTATGGGATGATGGTAATGGCCTAAGATTCCACATTATGCAAAAAACCTCGTGCTGTTCTTTGAAAAATTTGAGTGAATCAACCTCATTTTCATTCTGGACCAACTTGATGGTTTGTACAGCAACCATATTTTTGATTGCTCTTTAACCCTTGATTATTTCTCCTACTTGTAGTCCTCCATGTTAAACCCTTAAGTCCAGGAGCATGAACCTTTTGGATCATTTTTGGTTCATGAAATAATGCTATTTATTTCCTGTCCAGAATTGAAGTTTTGTAAAACTTGCACTAACAAGTTTCTTCTTTTGGCAAACTAACCTGACCACCCTCTTGTACATCTAAAGAGACCCCAACCTGGAAGTTTTGGCTACCCCAAGAGATGCCTAGGTGCATGTGGCATTCTATCGAGCACCCTGTAGGCATGTCCAGTAGACTCCCAGTTGCTCCTAACCTCGATCTGGTAAACCCCAACCTCACCTGCGACCTGTAGCATGCCGCGGCATTGTGTCGAACATCTCCCGTGCGTGCACTGGACGCGCCCAGAGCGCGCGTATTGCACGATGCCGCGCCCAAGCCGACACGCTGGCCCCCTGGCTTTGGCCCACACGGCAGCACCTCGCCACGCACTCCCTGCCTCGCAGCATCACGCCAAGCCACCCTGGCACGCTACAGCACCGCCGCCAGGGCATTTTTGGTGGCACTCCTGCGTCCGCAGTGGCTCCAGCCACGGGCAGCGCCGCCCAAACCCCTCCCGCTCGCCACCTGGCCCCTGGAGCAGTGCAAGCTCATCCACAGCCATGTCCTCTAGCGCTCGTCGCCGCCACGATGCCCTGCTGCTACAGAATGTCGGTTCGCCGGAAGCTTATCCACGGCCTCCGCGGAACCGCCTTGCCTCGCTTATAAATGGACACCCCGGGCCGTTCCCGCACACTGGCAACCTCAGGCCACCCCAATGACGCTTCCCCAGCTCGCCAATCGACCCAGGAGAGCTTTCTTCCCCATCTCCGGTAACTCCTGCCGCTGCCACTGCCCCGGCCATTCCGGCACCACCAGGGCCTCCCCCTCTCCATTCTCTTCGCCAGAAACTTCCTCATCCTCCCGTGAACCCATCCCCCTACTCAATTTTGATCGGGAACCACCGTAGCCCCAAATCCATCTTGCTCCCGAAGCTTCCCTCCGCCTTGGAGCTCGCCGCCGGCGATATCCTCCGCCTCCGACGACCCTACGACTACCGGAGTAACCACCTCGGCCCCCTGAATCCACTGGTGGCCTCAGCTTTCCGAACGGAGCCACCGTTCGCCGGCGATGATCGCCGGAGCCCCGCTCCACTCGGGCAGAGGAGGGAGATGACGCGGGCGACTAGTCAACCCTGACCAGTGGGCCAGGCGGGCCCACCGTCAGAGACCCAGCGCCGGCCCACGTGGTTAAGTGGAGGCGTAAATCCTCAAGTACGCCTCCTCTGCACCGAAAGCGTAATCTCGTTTGAAACGTTTTCTTTTTCTATTTTTTTTAATAACAGATTTTGACCAGAACTTTGACTGGCTATAACTTTTTAAATACAACTCCAAATGAAATGATTCTTTTTCCTACCTCTCTCAAATTTCACCTAGTTTATTTTAAGATTTATTTGAAAAAAATTCAGAACAACTTTTGGTGCTGTTTTTATTTTGTGTGTTAATTCCTTTATATTGCTAAAATAGGATTTTTGAAGAGAGGAGAAATGTTTCAAGTTTTGGAGTGCACCCTGCCTTTCCACACATTGAAGGCAAGCATTCTGAACCCCGGCATAATATTTTTGTGTGTTCGATGACACGTTCATAACATCACCTCACTTTGGAGAAACTTGTTATTTCATGTGATATGATCATATGCATGGGTGCATGTTATTGATTTCCATGCTGTTGGAAATGGACACACTTGTGATGATAATCACCCTCATGTGCCTTGCATGCATACCGGCAGGAACCCGGGAAAACCTATGCCTTGGGTAGGCATGAGTTTGTCGCCGGTCTCCGTCGGGACGGTTATGTCTGGTAAGGTGATATGAGCGGTGACTCTGTTGGTTGAAATATATTCGTCATGCTAATCATGCAGGGAATACTTAAACCTCCTGAGTCGACCGTAGATCGAGTCTTGTGCCAGTAAGCCCCATACTAGTTTCGTACTACCACTCGTCTCTACAGCAAGTAAAGTACGGTTCAGTAAGTTGTCAACCTCTTTCTAGCACACACCGTACAGAGAGGCCATGGTGGAGGATACCGGTTGTAGCTGGTAGGCAGGCCACCTGGTCCGGGGGCATGGGTGTTTCCGGTTGGGACCGAGAGGGGAGGCCACCCCTTAGAGCGCGCGATATAAATTTGATCCCATGCTACGCGAGGTTGTAGCCTCCCCACTTAGAGTTTGCTTAACAGGTGTCGTAGGTGATTCCAGACACGTGTGAAGTAAGCTGGTGTGTGCAAGTTAGGTGTGTTTTCAACAAAAAGACCATAGACGGAATTAGTCCCGATGGACTAAAGAAATCCGTTACTCGTGGGTAAAGAGTACACCCTCTGCAGAGAATAAACCTATTCGAATAGCCGTGTCCATGGTTAAGGATTACAGTCTGGGATGGGTCAGGTGTCGGTCTTAGTGTCGGTCTTCGGAGGTGAAACTGTTAACCAGAAATGGAATTACTACTCGTGACTTGTGATAACTATGATTATTATTGTTGTTGACTAACCCGTGATATTATTGTTATTATCGAGTATCTCTGGGATGGTTCTACCTCCGGGATATTCACTATGATTGTTTATTTTAAAGCCCTTTATGTGGTGTCACTCAGACGCCCGACTGTGGCATTTCTTTTAAAGCCCTTTATGTGGTGTCGCTCAGACGCCCGACTGTGGCATTTCTCTTAAAGCCCTTTATGTGGTGTCGCTCAGACGCCTGACTATGGCATTCCTTTTAAAGCCCTTTATGTGGTGTCGCTCAGACGCCCGACTGTGGCATTTCTTTTAAAGCCCTTTATGTGGTGTCGCTCAGACGCCCGACTGTGGCATTTCTTTTAAAGCCCTTTATGTGGTGTCGCTCAGACGCCCGACTGTGGCATTTCTTTTAAAGCCCTTTATGTGGTCTCGCTCAGACGCTCGACTATGGCATTTCTTTTAAAGCCCTTTATGTGGTGTCGCTAAGACGCCCGACTGTGGCATTGCTTGTTATTTGTTTCATAAATTTTAATACTACCATGTTATTGCATTTTTATAAATAACTTTCTTGCACGCATCAGAGTTTCATTTATCTTTTGTGACTGACGTCATGAGCATAAAATATTTTTAGCACATCATTGTTATATTATACCTGTGCTCATAATGTTTGCAAGTACATTCAAAGTACTCACTGGCTTGTCCCTGGCTATTGTCTTGGCCAGATTTTCTTGCACGAAGAGGAGCGACGCGATGACAGCCCCGGCACCTAAGTAATGGAGATAGAAGCCTCGCGAAGATAGGAGTTAACCTGGTCAGCTGTTCCCGTGGGAAATGGAGTCCCATAGACACTGATGTTTCACAAACCGCTTCCGCCATCAACCACTAGAAACCATTTGTTGTACTCACAGGCCAGAATGGTCTTGTACTACATATTTTGTTTTCTGCTTGGAATTTCTATATCAAGTTGGAGCCTCATCAGCTAACAGTAATCCTGGGGCTGATGAGCACAACGGTCTTTTCTGGAAATTTATTACCCGGAAAACCGGTCGTGACAGGCTGGCCCATTATGGTCTGCTAAATTTTGTGGGCCTTTAGCTGGGTCGGCCCATTATGGTCCGCTAAATCTTATGGGCCTTTGGTTGGGCCAGCCCATTTAAACTTTGTGGGCTGCTTTTGGGCCGGTCCATGTGTCAACATATCATAGGCCCATCTCGACCATTGGATGAGTGAAACATGTGCCAAAGCGGAGCTGACGCGTGGATCCGTCAGCCAATGAGAATTTTACACGTGGAAAATCGGCATTGGTCGTGGCTGTTAATGGGTTATCGGATCCAAAATCCGACCCGATAGCTTAACGGCGTTCCGTTACGGTGGATACCATGTGGCGGTCACCCTTGATGAAAGCACTTCTGTGACGCGCGATTTATCATCATGGAGGTGGACACTTCCGTGATGATAATTTTGGTAATGTCATGGAACACTTCTACGACAGCACAGGTATGACTATCTTTATTATGTCATAAAATTGTCATGGATGTACATGCATGACAGAAAACGCGACCTACTGTGACAAACACGTATCATCACGGAAGTGTATTTTTTTTGTAGTGATATGACAGAGAACCTGGGCCGACATGACTAGTCGTAAATCCAAGGTGGCACAAGCTTACAGAAACAGGAATACATGACCCAACAATGAACGTGTCGATCATCAACATATGAACCCAAGTCGTAGCAAGCTACAAGGACTTAAATGAACAACGCGTGACATTTCCCCGAAGGGATAGACACAGCTACCATGGCTCAGTGGAAGCACCAGGAGACATTTTCCCATGAGTGAGGCTACAAGGAATAGACAACTAGGTTGTCGGATCCCACACATAGCAATACACATTACACGTACGCATAACATGCAAGTATGTGTTGTACAACATGGCATCACAACATAACTCAACAGCTCATATAGATAAAGACAAAGAGGAGTCATCATAGCATTTATTACAAACAGGGGTCACATGACCCAACATTGAGAGCATACAAGCAACAAGAGGAAGCATTACATGTCTGAGTACAGACATCTAGAAATGAAAAAGGCTGAAGAGCCTGACAATCTACAACATCCGATCAAGATCATAGCTGAGGTACAAGCTACTTGTCGAAGTCCACGTAAACTAGTAAGACCGAAGTCTCTGCTGCTAAAACTTACATCAGATCCTATCATACATGCATTGGTATCAAGAAGGTAATGTGTGGTTTAGTTGCAGCAAGCTAGCTTTGACTCAGTGGCTATCCTGTTCTATAACTACGAGTAACTTCTCTGAGGTGAGGCAGTGCACACGAGTCCACTAATCACCACACGATACACTACTATGGATTCATCCGCGTCTCCCTACGAGAAGGCCATCCATAGCACTCACACCTGTCTTGAGCATTTTAGAGTATCCACTTCAAGTTGTCTATGTACCACGTAAGCATCCAAGAAGTCCATAACCGCAGACCTGGCTATTCGAATACATCATGATAACCCTGTAGGGGTGTACTTCTTCAGACACGCCCTCGCCACTTACCGCCATGTACATGTCATGTATCTCGGCAACATTCAAGTGGAAGCCTGGTGAGGGTGTCGACCACGACCTAACTAACCACACAAGACCCTAGTCTAGGTTTATTGCCTATTCGGGTTCTATCCGCAAGGGAGTCCGGCCAAGGTTTCCATCACGGCCCCAAACAATGTGTGCAGAGTTCCCGAGCCCATCATTCGGGTGCCACTCGGTACACCAGGCAATGTGTGCCTATTTTGTCAAAAGCCCAACTTGCCTGGTAGCACTTGGTAGAAAAATAACACTACCTACAAACACCAGAAACTAGTTGTGACTCCTGGACAGAGATCAAGTTGGTTAATAAGTCGAGAGGGGTTGAGTTACCGGAACCCAATGAGTGGTAGTAACTAGTCATTGGACAACATACACATAACTTAGTGCTTAAGGACGGTTCCAGTGAGACAACTCACCATGTACTCCTACATGGCCTCTCACCGCTAGCTTTTACCAAATCGTGTTCACACACAAAACCCTCAGCATCAGAACATAGCACTGCACTCCAATTCATTCCCAATGAATCATACCTGACACACTCTAAGCAATAGCAGGCATGGCATGGTAGGAACACAGCAATGGCTTCAATCAACTCCTACACATGCTAGTGGGTTTCAACTAATTACTGTGGCAATGACAGGTCATGTAGAGGAATGGGTTCAACTACCGCAGCACAAAGTAGCAGTTGAATGGTTGTTGTCCTAATGCAATAACAAAGAGCAGGAGCGAGAGAGTAGGGTTGTATCGGAATGAACAAGGGGGTTTCCTTGCCTAGTAGATCAACAGGGGGGCACTGCTCCTTACACAGGTACTCTGGAACGGTCTCTGGAGCAGGACCTATCGGTAAAGAACGGTGTCAACAATCAAAACACAAGCATATGCAACAATATGATGCTTGATTATGGCAAAGGTTCAAATGCAACTCCAAAATAAGTCTTTATAAATGCCATTGATATGTTTTCACTTATAAAGTAGGTATAAGTTGGTTTGTCATGCATGAAACTAGTACAGATGCATAGATTGATTTTTTCTGATAATTTTTCACATATAATTTATTTCAATCTGAGCTACGGTTGAATTTCTATGAATTTTTGAAGTTTATAACAATTTCTGGATTTTCCTGATTTATTTTTAAACCAGAAAAGAATTTATTGCATCAGCAGTGCATCATGCTTGCGTCAGCAAGTCAATAGCACTGACTGGGTCAAACCTGACGTGTGGGTCCCATGTGTCAGTGACTGTGGCTAACCCTAATTTAAATTAAACCAAAACTGGCTTAGTTAACAGCGCTGGCCCCACGCGTCAGTGACCCAGGGTGGTCAAACCGTAGTTAGACAGGGTCAAACACAGTCAAACGGGGCTAACCCCACTGGTGACTCAACGCCGGCGAGGCCAGACGCGGCGGTGGGCTGGGGATTGCGTCTCCGACGACCAAATGGGTGGCGGGGTCCATCTGCGAGGAGTTGGTGCTCGCGCGCATCTGGTGCCCTCCGTTTCACCGAAGACGGCCTAGATCGACAGCAGCGACCACTTGGGCAGCGGCCGGAGTTTGATGGGGAGGGGAGAAGGGGCTACGGTGCACGGCAGGGGCCAGGGCTGGTCACATTCGTCTCCTGGAGATGTACTGACTATGGTGGCGTGCTCGGTTTGCGGGTTCCCATAGGTGTGGCTACGGTGGCGACATGGCCGGCGGAGCCAAGCTCCAGGCCGTGATGGCCAATGGCGTTAGGGGGCAGCTCAAGTGACGCAGCTAGGGGGAGAAGGAAGAGGAGCTCACGGGGAGTGCAGGGGTGGCCTCGGCATGCTCGGGGAGCAGCTGAGGATGACAGGAGGTCGCCGGTGATCTCGGGGCAGAGGCGGAAAAGATGGTGGTGTAGAAGGTGATGCAGGGCGTCCGGCGTCGTGCGAGTTGACGGAGAGGCGCGGGAGATGGAGGCGGAGCCCGTGGACATCACGGGGAGACGAGGGAAGCACGGTGGCCGTGGCTTTACGGCGGCGCGGCTGCGGCTGCGTCGGCCATGGCGGGGAGAGGCAAGGGAGAGGAGGAGGGAGGGAGGGAGGATGTCGGTCCGATCCAAACTGCAGTGGCGGAGGTCGAAGCGGTGTCGACATGGCCTGGGGAGGCAGGCAGGTAGGTGGCATGGCGGCACGGCCGCGCGTGTGCACCGGCCACACACCTGGCCGATTGGCGCGAGGAGGACGACGGCGGTGGTGGGCTGGCCCAGCTGGGCCGCACAGTGCTGGGCTAGCACAGGAGCTGGGCCGGTTGGTGGGTGCCAGGTTAGTCCTTCTCTCTCTCTCTCTCTTTTATTTTTCTTTTCTATTTCGGACATTTGTTCTGCTTTTTAAATAATAATGTACTAATTTATTTTCTTATGCCAATTTTTTGTAGGAGCTAGTGGTATTATTCCAGAGCTCCTCAACAACTAACATAATTATTGGACAATATTTTTTATATATACCAATATATATCCAATGCAAATAATTAATGCATTAATTCCAAATGCCCAAAATAAATATCTATCAGCTCCAAAAAATATTGGTTTGAATTTTACCTCTGACCAATATTTTCAGAGAGTAACATGAACATTTTCTTGGACCTTTTTGGAGCAATTTTTATTTGGGTCATTTCCAGAAATGATTTCTGAGGGTTTCACAAATTCTCATTTCAAATTTAAATGGAATTGAAACTTGATGCACACATGACTAGCTAGCCTAGAGCATACAAGAACTAGGGATGTGAAAACTCTCCCCCACTTGAAAGAATCTCATCCCGAGATTCAGGGGTCGACGGAAAGAAAGTGGGGTACTCCAGTCGAAGACGATCTTCTCGCTCCCAAGTAGCTTCTCTGTCGGAATGATGAGACCACTAAACCTTGAGAAACATGATTTTCTGACATCGGGTGACACGCTCTACTTGATCAAGGATGCGAACTAGATACTCTAGATATGTGAGGTTATCTTGGAGATCAAGCGTTTCATGGTCCACTCCGCGGATGGGATCCGAGAAACAACGCCTGACACTACAAGAAATATGTCAACTAGTGACCTTCTGTTAGTGACCCTAAAAGAATTGGTCATAGATCTATGACCATTTGAGACCAATTGGTCAAAAGCTGTTCGGGGGGCTCCAAATCTTAAACCATTGCAACCATTTTGTCCAGAAAGGTCGTAATTTCCTTACACGAAATGATCATAAAGCAAATAGCGCTAGTCCGCTGCCTTATTTCTAGTTGTTAACGACCAATATAGATGGTCATAGCCTTGTAAATTGTGGTGGGTTGCGATGACTAGGCGCCATCTGATCAGTTTTGCCTATGTGTCATGTCCATGTGTCAATTTTTGCCCTAGGTTGTGAAGCAACCTATATTTATGTTATTCCAAAAATTCCCAAAAAATTCTCATAAATTGTTTGGATCATATCTTCATCAAATATGTCAAAAACCTTCCTTGCCTAGTTCAAAAATAATTCAACAACATTCATTTTCCTATTCTATTCAAAGCAGCACTTTGTGAAGGAAGTACCACTTTGGCATGTCCAAATAGTATCCATTTTCTACAGTGCTTTCCTATGCCCAAATAACCATCCTCCACCAAATGCCAGCTCAATCTATTCATTATTTTGAGCCCAACTTCAACATTCGTATTTATGTCCAGTGTGGTACTTTGCAAAGCAAGTACCACCTAGGCTCCTCCTTTTGAGCTGAATTTGTAGTAACTGGTCTTCCTCAGCCAAAACTCATGCCCATTAGCCATGTACATTTCCCGTACCTCTAATCAAGCACTTGGCTGCTAATTCATGTTTGAGCATCGATCGGTCTCCTCGTGAGAATCTTATGTTGTAATTTTCTTCCAAGCACCTACCTGGGGAGTGCCCAACCCACTATACATGCCTAGGCCGCCCAGAACACATGGCAACGCCACGGTCACGCGGTGACCACGCGGCAGGCATGCGAGTTTACGCGCTCTAGAGTTGGGGCCCTCGGCCACCGCCCAAACCTCGACGTATCGCCACCAAACCATGTATTTATGATTAAATAGGTACTTATGTAACTACAAATGATTTTTGGAAAAAATAAATAGCAAACTATGAGGCAGCTGCAGTTCAAATTTGACCCGCTTCCAACTAAATCGGCGGAAATTTGTCTTTTTCATGAGAGGTGGATCAAAACTTTTTACACCCAACCATTTTGTCAATTGCGAATTAAATATGTCCTAGTATTTTAGAAAATTGATTTGGTCCAATTTTGCAACAATTATTTGGGAGGTCCTTCACAAAAAAAACCTCCTTTTGGGCACTCGGAAAATGGAAAATGGTTTTTTCGTTCAAAGAAAATGAAAATTTCCTTAGGCAACATTGTTTGCCATTCCAATATGCACCCTTGTGCATAATATGAGATCATTTGAACAAACTATGCCATGAATGTGGCCATAAGATTGATCATTTGGCTTGAAAGCCATTGATCTCTACACGTGATAGCTCGTTTCTGAGAACACTTTTTTAAAATAATTGCCATATTAGAAAATTGTTATTTTTCCTGGGAACTTGTCCACATATAATGACACAATGTGAAGGTTTCCCAATTTTTTGTTTTTTTTTGAATTTTTTATGCCCGTTTCAAAATGCGGTCAAAACGACAGGAATGATCGTTCCTAGCTAGTGGTTGAATCTTGGAATTTTTTTGGTGTATCTATGATTAAATAGATACTTATGTACCTAGAAATGATTTTTCGAAAAAATAAATAGCAAACTATGAGGCACCTGAAGTTCAAATTTGACCCGCTTCCAACTAAATCGGCGGAAATTTGTCTTTTTCACGAGAGGTGGATCAAAACTTTTTACACCCAACCATTTTGTCAATTGTGCATTAAATATGTCCTAGTATTTTATAAAATTGATTTGGTCCAATTTTGCAACAATTATTTGGGAGGTCCTTCACAAAAAACCCTCCTTTTGGGCACTGAGAAAATGAAAAATGGTTTTTTCTTCCAAAGAAAATGAAAACTTTCTTAGGCAACATTGTTTGCCATTCCAATATGCACCCTTGTGCACAATATGACATCATTTGAACAAACTATGCCATGAATGTGGCCATAAGATTTATCATGTGGCTTGAAAGCCATTGATCTCCACACGTGATAGCTCGTTTCTGAGAACACTTTTTTAAAATAATTGCCGTATTACAAGTTTGTTATTTTTCCTGGGAACTTGGCCACATATAATGACACAATGCGAAGGTTTCCCAATTATTTGATTTTTTTCAAAATTTTATGCCCGTTTCAAAATGCGGTCAAAACGGCGGGAATGACCGTTCCTAGCTAGTGGTTGAATCATGGAATTTTTTGGTGTTTCTATGATAAAATAGATACTTATGTACCTAGAAATGATTTTTGGAAAAAATAAAGAGCAAACTACAAGGTAGCTGCAGTTCAAATTTGACCCGCTTTCAATTGAATCGGCGGAAATTTGTCTTTTTCACGAGAGGTGGATCAAAACTTTTTACACCCAACCATTTGGTCAATTGTGCATTAAATATGGCCTAGTATTTTAGAAAATTTATTCGGTCCAATTTTGCAACAATTATTCGGGAGGTCCTTCACAAAAAACCCTCCTTTTGGGCACTCGGAAAATGGAAAATGGTTTTTTCGTTCAAAGAAAATGAAAACTTCCTTAGGCAACATTGTTTGGCATTCCAATATGCACCCTTGTGCACAATATGAGATCATTTGAACAAACTATGCCATGAATGTGGCCATAAGATTGATCGTTTAGCTTGGAAGCCATTGATCTCCACACGTGATGGCTAATTTCTTAGAACACTTTTTTAAAATAATTGTCATTCAAGATGCACATATAATGACATAATGCGAAGATTTTCCATTTTTTGATTTTTTTTTGAATTTTTCATGCCCGTTTCAGAATGCGGTCAAAACGGCGGGCATGGTTGTTTCAAGCTAATGGTTGAATATTGGGAAATTTTTGGCATTTCTCTGATTAAATAGGTACTTATGTACCCAAAAATAAATTTTGGAAAAAGTAGAGTAAACTATGAGGCACGTGTAGTTCAAATTTGACTCGATTCCTACTGAATCGACAAAACCCCATTTAAATGACCAAAAATAGGTAGAAAGATCGGAAATGCATGGAAATTGGTGATCATCCATAAAATGTGGTATAATTTGAGTGAAAATTTTAGTGGTGCCCTTTTGCAAAATATTTTTGATGGCTGCTTCACAAAATACCTCTATTTTCAGCAGTTAGAAACTATTTTATTTCACAGATGTTCTGAACCAATCAGGACTCTTCTCACGGATCACCCCACTGTAGCTGATCTGAGCCGTCCACAAACAACAGATCCAACATCTGTCACTCACCTCTCCGCAACCCGACCCATACCCTAGTAGCCCGCGACACACTCTCCTCGCTCGATCCTCTTTGTCCTTCCACGCGCCGCCACCTCTCTCTCTTCCTCTCTCCGATCCAGATCGAAGATGGCGGCTACCGCCGATGGGATCCCACTGCATCATTATCCCGCCCTCCACCCCACCACATCGTCTCCCACCGTCCACCCACACTGGCCATTTCACTCTCTCTTTGTCTCCCGCAACCAATCCAGATCCAGATCCGCAGCGGCCATCGCCAACATCTCGGGGCCCTCCGATCCCACCCCTCCCTTATGACCCCGAGGCTGCTGGCCAATGCCTACGGCGGCAAGGGCGGCGCCTACTACGAGTGGAGCCTCGTGGAGCTGCCCATGCTCGGCGTTGCCTCCATCGAATGCCATGGCAGACGCAGCTGGGCATCGCGCTGGACTGCGCCCGCCCATCGCCAGCAGCACAACCCGCCCTCTCCCTCCCATTGACCCACCTACCAGCGCCTCCAGCATGGAGCTCCGCCTCTGCCTCCACCTCCACCCGCACGCGCGGCCCCCTTCCGCCCCGACGCTGCCTCCATGCCCTGTGGCCGTGCTACTTCCCACGTCCTGCCGCGGCCGCCGACTGCGGATTGGTAAAGGGCTGCTCCTATTGCTCCAGGCCATGCCTCTGATCCCTTCGTTTTGGCTTGGCACCCCTGGGGCTGCTTATTTGCTGGAGTTCCAATCTGGTTGTCTGTAAATTCTTATCCGCTGGGCTTATTTGCTAGGATTGGTAAAGGACTGCTCCTGTTGCGCCCTCTCTCTCGGTTTGACTCTCTCTCTATCTTTCTGCTGGCGCCGCTGGATTAGAGGGTGGAGCCTGAGCCTCCGCTGGTGCAGGGATCAGACATTTGTTTGATCCCAGGCATCTTCGAGGGAATCAACGTGACTGTGTTTGCTTATGGAGCGACGGACAGCGGCAAGACCTACACCATGCAGGTGCCATTCCATTCTCCTGATCTTGCCCATAGCCTGTTTGTCGAAATGCCACACTAGCTGAAACAAACATGGTTGTTAAGCAAGGATGGTTGTTATGCAGGCCATTCCATTCTCCCGATCTTGCTGATAGTTATGTTGTTTGTAGGATGGTCAATGCCATGCTCGGAATGTTCCGATGGTCAATGCCATGCTGATTTGGAGTTAAATTCCAATGCCACGCTCTGAATGTTAGGATGGTCAATGTAATAGTCCAGTCTGTAGTGTAAGGTTTTGGATTGGAAACTCAGTGTGAAGTTTGGCTCTTAGGCTTGCTTTTGCTACCATTTTTTATTGATGAATGCATTACCCTTTTTCTGATTGATCCAAAATGTCATCTTACCTCTAGCGCAATGGGAGTTACAATGTTCGTTCAGACAATATAGTTTATGCTATGATAATCACTGTATTGTTTGTAGTATGGAATTTGCATTCTGTAATGGGACTGAAGTTTACCTCTTTGGCTTGCTTTTGCTGTGCCCTAGAGATGAATACAACGCCCTAGAATAATACCAGCCTCTTTATTAGCACTTCCAAGTAAGCGCCGCTCTCACTCTTGCCATCTACTATGTGTAATTAGGAGTAGTACATGGTCCTCTTGCTTGTGCTACACAAGGATTTTTACTGCACTGCTGCTGAAACATGATGCTGCGATTGCCAATTTTTTTGTCTTAATGCCCATCTGTTATTATTTGCTTGGGGTGTTCTTCATTAAAATACAAACAGTGGCCATTATCTAGTTGCTGAGTTTGTGGAGATCAACTTTTTTGGTAGATTCTTTTTTATCACTTACCTAACTTCAGTCCTCTCCATCTAAAAATGCAGTTGCTTCAAGTTAAAAGCGCATGAAGGGCAGGAGAGCGGGAAGGGGAGGACCAGGCATGAAGGGCGGGGCCAAGGTGGTTGTCGTGCCACACAAACACGACATCGTCTTCATCGCCAAGGCCAAGGAGGACGCACTCTGCACCAAGAACATGGTCGCCGGCGAGTCTGTCTACAGCGAGAAGAGGTTCTCCGTCTAGTTCAGTGCACTCTAGCTGCTCCTTCTCGGTTGCCTCTCATGTTTATGCGCAATTCCAAACAAATTCTATGGGGTAATCAGCTTAGACTCGGCTATTGTTAGTTCCTAGAGGAGCAAATGATACGCTTATTTTCAGTAATTTTTAGATATATTATGGGGAATCCAGTGCTACTACTGTCAGTCCCTACTCCCTAGTGCTACTGCTCTAAATTGACTTGGCGTTGCACTGCTTGCCAAATTGATTTGCTTTCTTGCTGCCACAAAAAGTCAGTACTCCCTAGTGTTGAATCAGTATTTACATGCTTGCAAATATTGGTCTGAATCTGCCATGCTCCCTAAAGTTGACTAAATCTCATGGAATAGATTATGTGTCCTTACTTCTTTTACTGTTTCGTTCATAATATATTGGCTCTAGATTTTTTGATTCTTCTCTTCTGATTCATGTAACAGCTACCTTGCCTGGCGCTGGTACTATTATCCTATACTATTTTACTATCTGTATGCTCTTCACTGCCCCTGGAAGGTAAATGACAACATTGAAAATGGCTCAAACCTGAAGTACTTTAAATAGATTGTCATTTCAGTCAAATGTTGTTTAGAAATCCTGTTTGTACTGATAAACTTGCACCGTTTCTGCCTATTTATAATGTTAAGTTTTGTTTGATAAAGCACAACACAGTCTCTACCTTTTGTTATACTGATAATTTTTGTTTAGTTGTAATTCCTTTCGCATTGTACAATTGTATAGATACTGTCCCATGCACAAGTGATATTCGGCCAAATGATATCTTGTGCTTTCCAAA
Organism: Triticum dicoccoides; assembly: GCF_002162155.2. Classification (NCBI taxonomy): domain Eukaryota; kingdom Viridiplantae; phylum Streptophyta; class Magnoliopsida; order Poales; family Poaceae; genus Triticum; species Triticum dicoccoides. Next base: position 204,475,965 of record NC_041387.1, on the reverse strand, counting down.
GTGATTTGTACCCAACAGCTTGTATATGTATTTTGTTCTTAACTGTAGATTTCCTCTCACAGTACCTCCATGCAAAATAAGGTTGAAAGGAGGAGAGTTTGTGACTGCTATAGAAGGACTGAAGGAGGTCCATGTTGAAGAAGATCGACAGAAGCAATAGAGCTTGTAATATTGTCATTGCCATTGTATTTGTGTTGTATGATCTATCCAAGTTTACCCACAAAAAATGTATTCACGTTGTAATATTGTGATTGCCATACTGTGAAATGAAATCTAAAGAACTTGACCCTGACAACCGGGTCCCATTACTAGAATCTAACAATTGGGACCAATCTTTTGAGAAAAAGAAAAACTGAAACTCTTGAGCCAAGAAGGCCATGACCCAACATTAAAACGCCTGGATTGTTGGGCTAGGCCCATGATCCCGACCAAAAATTAATGGAAAAAATACATTAAAAAGGCCGAATTGTTGGGCTCTGCCCATGTAAAACGCTGAATCGGACCGGGCTGATTCTTCTGCCACATCAGCTTGCCACGCTGGATGCCTACGTGGCCTGAGGAGGTTGCTAGTGACCAAAAATTTGGTCGTGGAACCAATGACCTTTTACAAAAGGTCGTTAATTTCAGTTTACGGCCGCCAGCTTTTGACCTTCTGTTTTTGGTCAAAAAAAGGTCGCAAATGAAAAACAATGACCTTTTAGTGGCCAATAGTGAGGGTCACAAGTTGACATATTTCTTGTAGTGTGAGTTGAGAGACATGAAAGACATCATGAACTCGAGAAAGATGTGGGGGTAGTTCCAACTGGTAGGCAACCTCTCCTCGTTCAGTGAGAATGCAAAAAGGAACAATGTAAAAAGGAGCCAACTTGCCCTTGATACCAAAATGATGGGTACCCTTCAAAGGGGTAACCTGAAGGTAAGCCTTTTCGCCAACTTCATAAGTCATATCCTTATGCCGTCGATCATACTGACTCTTCTGACGAGACTGGGCTGTTTTCAAGTTCTCACGAAAGATGCGAACTTGCTCTTCTGCCTCCTAGATCATGTCCTGTCCAAAGAATTGTCTTTCACCGGTTTCTGACCAGTTCAAAGGTGTTCGACATCTTCGTCCATAGAGAATCTCAAAAGGAGATTTCTTGAGGCTGGATTGATAACTACTGTTATAAGCAAACACGGCAAAAGGAAGACACTTCTCCCAATCCATATCGAATGAGATAACGCAAGCCCTAAGCATGTCTTCAAGAATTTGGTTGACCCTTTCCACCTGACCACTCGACTGAGGCTGGAAAGCGGTACTGAAGGAAAGATGGGTTCCCATGGCAGTTTGGAAACTCTCCCAGAAATGAGAAGTGAAAAGACTACCATGGTCTGCATTGATCTCTAGTGGAACACCATGAAGTGACACTATCCGAGAAATATATAAGTCAGCGAGCTAACTAGCAGTGATACTCTCTCGAACAGGTAGGAAATGAGCCACTTTGGAGAGACGATCAATGACTTTGAAGATAGCACTAGTCCCTCTCTTGGTCCTGGGAAAGCTGGTGATGAAGTCCATACCAACTTTATCCCATTTCGACTCAGGAATAGCTAAAGGCTGAAGGGTGCCAGCAGGTCTCTGTTGCTCTGCCTTAACGCGACGACAAACGTCACAGTTAGCAATAAACTGAGCAATTTCTCTCTTCATCCTAGTCCACCAGAACCTCTGGCGTAGGTTTTGATACATCTTAGTAGTACCGAGATGACTCGTAAGAGGAGATTCATGCACCTCCTTAAGAATCAGCTGCCGAAGATGCTGCTTCTTGGGGACCACCAGGCAGTTCCCAAAGAAAACAACACCTCGATCATCTATAGAGAAACCCTTGGCAATGTTTCTCTTAATACGGGTAATCCCCGTATCATGCTTCTGGGCTTCTATGATATGATCCACAAGAGTAGGTTTCGCCACCAAGGTAGAAAGGAATCCGTGAGGAGCAATGTGAAGGTTAAGCTTACAGAATTCCTCATGGAGAAGTGGTTGGCCCTGCTGCAACATGATATTGTTGCAATAGGATTTATGGCTTAGCGCATCAGTAATGACATTGGCTTTACCCGGGGTGTAAGTAATCCCTAGATCATAATCTGAGATCACTTCCAAGTAACGTCTTTGCCTAAGGTTCAGATCTGGTTGGGTGAATATATACTTGAGACTCTGGTGATCGGTGTAGATCTCGCAACGTTTACCAAGAAGGTAGTGTCGCCAGGTCTTGAGTGCATAGACTACGGCTACAAGCTCTAGATCATGTGTAGGATAATTCTCCTCATGTGGATGCAACTGTCGAGATGCATAGGCAATCACATGACCATCCTACATAAGAATGCAACCTAGTCCCTGTCGTGAGGCATCACAGTAGATAACGAAGTCCTTCATGAAATCCGGTGGCACAAGTATGGGAGCATAAGTCAGGCGTCTTTTCAGTTCCTGAAAACTGAACTCACACTATGGGGACCACTCAAACTTTTATGTTTCTTGAGAAGCTCCATGATAGGTTTTGGCCACTTTGGAGAAGTTTTTAACAAAGTGGTGACAATAACTTGCTAGACCAAGGAAACTCCTAACTTGTTTAATGGTTTCAAGTGGAGTCCAATCAAGAACGGCCTTAACTCTCTCGGGATTGACAGCAATGCCCTTACCAGAGATCACGTGGCCTAGATAGGTCACTTATGGCAACCAAAATTCACGCTTGGAGAACTTGGCAGAAAGGCGGTGCTCTCTGAGTTTTTCTAACACAAGTCTTAGATGTTCGGCATGCTCTTCCTCGTTCTTCAAGTAAATAAGAATATCATCGAGGTAAAGAACGACGAATTTATCTAAGTACTCCATGAAGATCGAGTTCATCAAGTGGGAGAATGTAGCTGGAGCGTTGGTTAGACCGAAGGACATGACAGTGTACTCGTACTGACCATAAAGAGTGACAAAGGCTGTCTTGGGGTTGTCCCCATTTCTGATCTTGATTTGGTGGTAGCCTAACCTTAAATCCATCTTGGAGAAGATCGAGGATCCAGCGAGCTGATCATACAGGTCGTTGATCCTGGGGAGCGGATATTTGTTCTTTATGGTGACAAAATTAACGGGGCAATAATCTACAACCATCCGGTCCGTACCATCTTTATTCTTAACAAAGAGGACAGGGCAAGACCAAGGAGAAGAATTAGGACGGATGAAACCCTTTTGCAAGGACTCATCAGGTTGTTTCTTAAGCCCGGCTAGTTCTAAGGGTGCCATCTTGTAAGGTCTCCTAGAGATTGGAGAGGTTCCTTGGATAAGATCTATAACAAACTCCACATCTCTGTCAGGTGGAACACCTGGCAGTTCCTCTGGAAAGACATCCAGAAAGTCATAGACTACCGGGATATCTTCAAGGTCTGGGAGACGGCTGGCATTAAGAGAATAGAGTTGACGCACTTCAACTCTAGTGGAGACAGTGACTATCTTTCCAGATGGGTGTGTAAGCTGATCAGATCTGGTGTAACAATCAATCTTGGCATGATGAGCTATCATCTAGTCCATACCCAAGATGATGTTAATATCTGTTGACTTGAGGGCTACAAGTGATGCAAGGAATACAAGTCTGTCAACAAGGATTTCATTATCGTAGCTTATACTGGTGGTTTGCCATCTAGACCCTGGGGTTTGGATTTCAAGTGGAGTTGGCATATAACAAAATGATATGTCGTGCAAACGAGAATAGCCTTCAGAAATGAAGGAGTGAGATGCTCCAGTATCGAATAGAACCGATGCTGGATGACAATTGACAAGGAGTGTACCAAGAACGACATCCGGGTCATCATGAGTGTTTTTACCTGAGACGTGATGCACACATCCATGTTCAGTGCGAGCTGGCTTGGCATTAACAATCTTCCTTGATGGCTTAACACAGTCAACAGAATTCTCGGGCTGGGGTGGAGCATAACTGGCCTGGGAGCAGCCACATGCATAGTGTCCTGGCTTCCTGCATGTGAAGCAAGTCCCTGAGGTTGTACATGGACCCGCATTAACAAGCGGTCTACCAATAGGCCTACGTGGAGCATCCGACTGAGCTGGGTGAGGTGCCACGTAGGATGGCCTTGGTGAATAACCCGATGGAAGAGCGGAGTTTGAAACCCAAATCCGACGCTTTTGAGAACCAAAACCGGCAGAAGATCCCAAATCACGGGTGTGCTTACGAGAATCCTCGTAAGTGAGCTGAGTTATCTCTGCATTAATGGCCTTGTTCACAAGAGCCTGGAATGTATCACAACGATGCAGGTGGAGATCACGATGCAGCTTGGGGTAGAGACCCTTCCGGAACCTAGCCTGCTTCTTAGGATCTGTGGACACCTCTTCTGTGGCATAGCGGGCGAGGTTCTCAAACTCCCTACTGTATGCATCAACAGCCATCTTAGTATGGGTGAAACTATAGAACTCGTCTCTCTTGCAATCGATGAGGGCCTGAGGAATGTGATGCTCGCGAAAAGCTTCAATGAAATCCCTCCAAGTAGGAATCTGGCCAGCTGGATGCATAGCCTCATAGTTTTGCCACCAAAGACTAGCAGGACCTTCCAGGTTGTATGTGGCATAGGCGACCTTGTCATCTTCGTCTACGTTTGCGGAACGCAGCTTATGAGTGATGCTGCGGAGCCAGTCATCTGCATCGAGTGACTCGATGGAATGATGAAAGGTAGGTGGGTGCAAGCCAATGAAGTCATGGATGGTCGCAGACTCTTTGGACTGATGTGTGGTGTTCTCCTCAAAACATGCCAACAAGCGGTTAGACTCATGCTTGATCCTTTCCATCTCTAAAATTAACTTTGCCAATGAAGACTAGTCGGGAGGATCGTCATCCCTACCATCTCCGTGGTTTTGGCTACGAGCAACAAAACTTCCCTTAACTGATGACATCCTGAGAAACAAAACCAAGGACGTAATCAGCATGAACAGTAGGTTATAGGATGTAGGACAAGGAAATTAGTATCCTTCGAACTCCTAGGGCAATTCCGGCAGCATAACGACAGTAAAATGCTCAGAATGAGACATCCTGCTAAAATGGGATAGTAACATACTCAATATCACCACTCAAGGTTCTGAGATAATACTAAACAAACTACAATGGAAGTACTAGAAAACTGGGGTATGACTCTGATCAACCAATCCTATGGGACTACGGAGTAGTAACACATGATCCTGATAGACGAAAGAGAAAGCCTAGTTCGTTAACCCCGTAGGAAAGATAGGATGACTCAGATCAGAGAGCCATGAGGTAAAGGAGTGAAAAGAGCCTTACGTTCCCATCCACAATTTATTAACTTATATAACTATGGAATTTCTAGACTCAACTTCGACCAGTTTGGCTTGGTAATCCTACAAGCAGTCAGGCTCTGATACCAAAGCTGTCGGGACCCCGGTTATAGGTCACACCGATCTAGCATGTAACACACCATATCACTTTGCGGCCTCACGCACGGTATTCCCATGGGTGCCACCTTACCTGGCCCGGGACCGTTTGCTCCTTTTGGCTCATGTATATGATGGTATCGCTAGCATCCATATGACAGAGAACCTGAGCCGACATGACTAGTCGTAAACCCAAGGTGGCAAAAACTTACGGAAACAGGCATACATGACCCTGCAACGAACGTGTCGATCGTCAACGAATGAACCCAAGTCGTAGCAAGCTCCAAGGATTTAAAGGAATAACGCGTGACATTTCCCCGAAGGGACATACACAGGAACGAAGAAGGACACATGCCGGCCAGCCTAAGTGTTCCGGAGCAGTAGCAAGCTACCATGGGTAAGTGGAAGCACTCGGAGACATTTTCCCATAAGAGAGGCTACCAAGAATAAACAACTAGGTTGTCGGATCCCACACATAGCAATACACATTACATGTATGCATAACATGCAAGTAGGTGTTGTACAACATGGCATCACAACATAACTCAACAACTCATATAGATAAAGACTCAGAGGAGTCATCATAGCATTTATTACAAACAGGGGTCGCATGACCCAACATTGAGAGCATACAAACAACAAGCGAAAGCATTACATGTCTGAGTATAGACATCTACAAATGAAAAAGGCTGAAGAGCCTGACTATCTACAACATTCGATCAAGATTGTTGCTGAGGTACAAGCTACTTGTCGAAGTCCACGTAAACTAGTAAGACCGAAGTCTCCATTGCAAAAACATAAATAAAGCAACGTGAGTACAAATTTACTCAGCAAGACTTACATTAGATCCTATCATACATGCATTGGTATCAAGAAGGTAATATGGGGTTTAGTTGCAGCAAGCCAGCTTTGACTCAGTGTCTATCCTGTTTTATGACTACGCGTAACTTCTTTAGGTGAGGCAGTGCACACGAGTCCACTAATCACCACACAATACACTACTATGGATTCATTCCCGTCTCCCTACGAGAAGGCCATCCATAGCACTCACACCTGTCTTGAGCATTTTAGAGTATCCACTTCAAGTTGCCTATGTACCACATAAGCATCCAAGAAGTCCATAATCGCGGACCCGGCTATTCGAATAGATCATGATAACCCTGCAAGGGTGTACTTCTTCACACACGCTCTCGCCACTTACCGCCATGTACACATCATGTATCTCGGCAACCTTCAAGCGGAAGCCTGGCGAGGGTGTCGGCTACGACCTAACTAACCACACAAGACTCTAGTCCAGGTTTATCGCCTATTCGAGTTCCATCCGCAAGGGAGTGGGGCCGAGGTTTCCATCACGGCCCCAAATGAGGTGTGCAGGCTTCCTGAGCCCACCATCCGGGTGCCACTCGGTACACTAGGCCATGTGTGCCTAGTCTGTCGCTAGCCCACCCTGCCGGGTACCACTTGGTAGAAAAATAACACTACCTACAAACACCAGAAACTAGTTGCGACTCCTGGACAAAGATGAAGTCGGTTAATAAGCCGAGAGGGGTCGAGTTACCGGAACCCAATGTGTGGTAGTAACTAGTCATTGGACAACATAGATAGAACTCAGTGCTTAAGGACGGTTCCAGTGAGACAACCCACCATGTACTCCTACATGGCCTCTCACCGCTACCTTTTACCAAATCGTGTCCACACACTTAACCCTTGGCATCAGAACATAGCACTGTACTCCAATTCATTCCCAATGAATCAGACCTGATACACTCTAAGAAATAGCAGGCATGGCATGTTACGCAATTGCTTCAATCAACTCCTACACATGCTAGTGGGTTTCAACAAATTACTGTGGCAATGACAGGTCATGCAGAGGAATGGGTTCAACTACCGCAGCACAAAGTAGCAGTTGAATTATTGTTGTCCTAATGCAATAACAAAGAGAAGGAGCGAGAGAGTAGGATTTTATCAGAATGAACAAGGGGGTTTGCTTGCCTGGTAGATCAACAGGGGGCACTGCTCCTCAGACAGGTACTCTGGAACGGTCTCCGGAGCAGGACCTATCGAGAAGGAACAGTGTCGACAATCAAAACACAAGAATATGCAACAATATGATGCATGATCATTGCATGTAGATGTGATGTTGTTTGAGCTAATGCAGCTAGCATTCATTTTGGTTGAAGTCCATTTGAACCAAAGGTTCAAATGCAACTCCAAAATAAGTCTTTATAAATGTCATTGATATGTTTTCACTTATACAGTAGGTATAAGTTGGTTTTCCATGCATGAAACTAGTACAAATGGATAGATTGAATTTTTTTGATAATTTTCCATATATAATTTATTTCAATATGAGCTACGATTGAATTTCTATGAATTCTTGAAGTTTATTACAATTTCTGGATTTTCCTGATTTATTTGAAAACCAGAAAATAATTTATTGCGTCAGCACTGCGTCATGCTTGCGTTAGCAAGTCAGCAACGCTTACTGGGTCAAATCTGACGTGTGGGTCCCATGTGTCAGTGACTGTGGCTAATCCTAATTTAAATTAAACCTAAACTGGTTTAGTTAACAGGGCTGGCCCCACGCGTCAGTGACCCAGGGTGGTCAAACCCTAGTCAAAAAGGGTTAAACCCAGTCAACCGGGGCTTACCCCATCAGCGACTCAACGCTGGAAAGGACAGACGCGGCGGTGGGCTGCGGGATTGCATCTCCGGCGACAAAATGGGCGGCGGAGACCATCTGCGAGGAGCTGGTGCTCACGCGCATCAACTGGTGCCCTCCATTTCATCGGAGACGGCCTAGATCCACGTCGGCGACCACTTTGGCGGCGGCCAGAGTTCAGCAGGGAGGGAGAAGGGGCTATGGTGCACGGCAGGGGCCGGGGTTGGTCGCGTTCGTCTCCTGGAGAAGTACTTACCACGGTAGCATGCTCGGTTGCGGGTTCCCATAGGTGTGGCTGCGGTGGCGACATGGCCGGCGGAGCCAAGCTCCTGGCCGTGATGGCCAACGTGGTTAGGGGGCAGCTCAAGTGACGCGGCCAGGGGGAGAAGGAAGAGGAGCTCATGGGGTGTGGAGGGGTGGCCTCGGCGTGCTCGGGGAGGGGCTGAGGATGACGGGAGGTCGCCGGCGATCTCGGGGCAGAGGCGGCCAAGATGGTAGTGCAGAGGGCAATGCAGGGCGTCCGACGTCGTGCACACAACGGAGAGGCACGGGAGATGGAGGCGGAGCCTCTGGCCAGCACGGGGAGACGAGGGGAGCATGGAGGCTACGGCTTTACGGCGGCGCGGCTTCAGCTGCGGTGGCCATGGTGGGGAGAGGCGAGGGAGAGGAGCAGGGGGAGAGTGAGGACGTCCGCCCGATCCAGACGGAAGCATGGGAAGTCAAAGCGGCATCGACGTGGAATGAGGAGGAAGGCAGGTGGCGTGGCGGCACGCGTCGGCCACACGCCTGGCCGACTGGCGCTAGGAGGATGACGGCGCTGGTGGGCTGGCCCAGTTGGGCCTCATAGTGCTGGGCCAGCATAGGAGCTGGGCCAGTTGGTGGGCGCTAGGTTAGTCCTTCTCTCTCTCTCTCTCTCTCTCTCTCTCTCTTATTTTTCTTTTCTATTTTTAACATTTGTTTCTTCCTTTTAAATAATACTATACTAATTTATTTTCTTATGCCAATTTTTTGTAGGAGCTAGTGATATTATTCCAGAGCTCCTCAAAAACTAACATAATTATTGGATAATATTATATATATAACTATATATCCAATGCAAATAATTAATGCATTAATTCCAAATGCCCAAAATAAATATCTATGAGCTCCTCAAAATATTGGTTTGAATTTTACCTCTGACCAATATTTTCATAGAGTAACATGAACATTTTCTTGGACCTTTTTCGAGCAATTTTTATCTGGGTCATTTCCAAAACTGATATCTGACGGTTTCACAAATCCTCATTTCAAATTTAAATGGAATTGAAAAATGATGCACACATGACTAGCTAGCCTTGAGCATACCAGAACTAGGGATGTGACACTACAATGACAAAAGCTCTTCTGGTCGTGATCGCAATTGCTACAATTGCGGAAGACCCGGACACTACTCGAATGAGTGTACAACTCCCTATAAGAAAATAGAAGACTCACCAAAAAGGAGGAGTAGAAGAGATGAATCACCTCCAAAAGAGAGAAGGAGTAGAGATGATCATTATAAATGAAGACCCTCACGTAGAAGCAAGGATTCAGAAAGGAAGGACAAGTCATCAAAGAGCTACAAAATACGAAGACATCAAGCTGACGTTGGTGAATGGGTATCCAGTTCCAACTCTGACAAACTCTGAGAGAAGCTATCACTACGACTCCGACTATACTCAAGAAGAAGGTGTTGCCGGTCTTGCACTTATGTCATCCAACTCCTACGACATATTTGACTCACCAAATGAAGGAATTGGAAGATGCTTCATGGCTAAAGGCCCTAAGGTATCACACCCCAAGTATGTTGATTTAAATAATGATGAGAATGATATGCTAGGTGATAATGATTTACTAGTTGACAATATAGTGATGAAAAAACTATGATGAACTTTCTATTGATCATGCTAATCAAGATGAAACCAATGACAATGATAAGAAGTAGATTGAGCGTCTAACTAAAGAACAAAACATTCTCAAGTTAGCTCATGAAACAACTCTAGTGGTTCATAGAGAGCTCTTAAGGACTAATTAGAAACTATGCTTTGAGAAGCTAAATTCAGAGCAAGAGCATGAGTTTCTAAAACCTATCAATGATGATATTTGAAAGAAGAGTTCTTCTTATCTTGCCAAACGTCTCCTCTTGTCTACTTACATGCCATAAGTAAAATCTAGCAACAAGAGCAAGAAACATTCTTCCTCTAGTAGTAACAACAACCATATTAAATCCAATATTGTTGCTTCTAGTAGTTGTCTTGATTCCACTAATGATTCTCTTAGCCAAGCTACACATGACCAAGAAAATAGCTTATTGAAGGGAAATATATAGAAAGGTGTTTACAAAATCCTTGCCGGGAGTAAGCAATTTGAGGAAATTGTACGCAAGCAAGGAAGGCACCAGAAGAATCAAGGTGTTGGATTTGAACAGTGTTCAATACCAATGGAGTTGAGTGGGAAGAAGATCAATAGCCCAAGATGAAGTTTGTTCCTCAACAAGACAGGTATGACCCCACTTCTCTCGAGGGAATAGAAACTCAAGATGATCTTCCACCAAAAGATCACAAGATAAAAGGCAAGGACAAGCTTCAAGAAGATATTGGCTTTTTTGAAGAAGCTCCTAAGGCCATGGTCAAGTGGGTTCCCAAGACTACGTCAACCTCAACATCATCAAGTTTAACTAAAACTCCAAGAATTCCCTTCAAGTTGATGTGGATCCCATAGAATAATAAATAGAGTGTTCTTGAGGATGACTCCACCAACATACTTCACTCATATTCATTTTGGCATGGACTTCCGCAATCAACTTTCATATCTTGCACTAGTTCATGGTGTCACAAACCCTGTTGGTAAGATAAGGGGACAAGGTAACGTAATGCTTTCATGGACATCATCATATGTGCAATTCATTCTATGGATATGGATATCCTTTTACGTTCCTTGTGGCACTAACTCATGTAGGTATTGAAAGTGTAGCACTCCAATGGATTGCTAAAAATGATCTACATCAACTTTGAGCATCCACATCTTCACTATACACGAATTCATCATTGACAAAACCCAAGGTTAATTCATTCCTCTTAGGGGGGATATCACATTTGGGGGAGCTTTGCTCTAAAAATTGAGCTAAAGCAACTCTAATGGTGTGAACACATTTATGCTTTATGTAAAAGTGGTAACCCCACCGATGGTTAAACGATGAGTATGACCTACAATCAAATCTTCTTATTTGATTCCTCGGTTAATATACTCATATATGGATGACCTAGTCATCGCCAATTGCTTGATAGATGCTAGAATTGTTTGTGCATGCTTTGACGCATATTTCATTTGCTATTGTATCATGTGGCACATATTGCATGTCGGTCAATATACTCATATATCGTGTGAGCATGTTTCATTCAAGGACATCCATTTGTTGTTTTGATTGTCTTGGTTTTTATTGGCCAAATGGATGGACAAGAATGCCTAAGAACCTTCTCTAGCTATCTATGATTTTCTCATTTCAAACTATATTCATGCTGTATCACAAAAATTGAACAAGTCTTTTTCGGACCCTCTGGGTGAGGAGCACTCGGAGCCACCGATCCATCAAGGGATGCTTTCCAAAACCTTCTTGTGCTTTTCGGTCAGACCAACTCAATCAAACTCATTCCCACCAAAATCACTATAACAATCTAGGTTTTCGTCTCGATGATACTGATTAGAATGACTTAGTCCCCGAGTTGCAATAACTACACATAGTTTTGCATCTCAGCGCCAGAGAAACATTCCATTCGGTGCCACCGATAGCAAATGGGTATATATTCTGTGGACCTATATGGTTGAAAATCACTTCAAACCACCCGAGGCCGCGCCCCATTGCTGCCACCTCCTTGGTCTCCGGATCTTCGCCATCTCTGCTTGTGTGCCTCTGCCGCAGGTCTCCATCACCGTCAATGGGAATCTCCACCACCGTTGTTGTTGTAGAGAATCATCACCGACTTAGGGTACGGTTTGATATCTTTGTGCTATCCATTTCCCATTCTATGCACAAGGATAATGCCTAGATTCTTGCCACGAATGAGATCATTCTATCAACAGAAAAACTCCTTTTGATTAGATCCAATGAAAAGTTTCAGGGTTAGGTTTCTACCGAGCTCATCTAGGACCGACCGAAATGAACCTTTCGGTTCCACCGATTGGCCATGGCCAATTCACTAAGTACAACTCGGTGCCACCAAAGTGTACTGATCGGTGAGACCGAAAGAAAAACCTCAGTGAAACCCTAGCATCTCGGAGTCACCGAACCGCAACTCGGTCTGACCGACCTTGTGTGTTTAGACTCTGTTAATGCTTTGGTGTCACCGAGATTTTCATATTGGTAGCTCCGAAATGCTTTCTGCAGAAAACTAAAACTAAAGTTTTGACTCAAGTTTTTTGAAAAACCAATTGCTTTTTGTGGTGCTCATCCACTCTGCCCATACTTACCTATTCAGAGGGCTTGTGTGCAAGATGTATGATGCAAGTGACAGCCAGAACAAGTCAGACGAAGAGGTTAATCTCAGTGAGGGCACAAGCCCTAGTGGAAGCTATGATGATGGTAGCAGAAGCACTCTAAGCAATCTGCCCAAAGCTGCGACAAAACAAATGAAGAAGAGAACCTCAGAAAGTGAGATGAGTATTTTGTAGTTGAAGAAGAGGTCACTTCAACAAAGAAGAAAGTGCTCGAGAAAGAGTATGGCACTGCAGCTGCTACCAAGCCAGGTCACCAGAAGAAGGCCTCTGCAAAGAGAGTTCCAATGTCGAAGGCTAGAAAGTCTATAGTTCCACAAGATATCATGGAATTCACTCTTGAGCAAACTGAAAAAGAAGATGTTGCTGCTGGAAAGAAAAAGAGGAAAGAGAGAGTGAAGAAGACCATTGCTAGAGTGATTGGTAGACCATCTATCATGATGGATGATGAAGAGGAGGAAAAGGAACCTGTTGCACCCCTTGCCAAGTCTCAGAACCTCATGGCAGATGCCATGAAGTCAGGTGTTGCACCCTCCAAGCCCAAGCCCAAAGCTCCAATTCCTGCACATAAGGCTAATGCTCCTAAGATATCAACAAGAAACATCCTAGGTTCTGAAAAGAACAAGGCCCAAGTGCTAGAGGTTTAAGAGAATGAAGAGCCACAAGTGCTCAGGAAGTTGAAGCCAAAGATTCCAGATCATGATGATGGACATCCTGTGGCTGAAAACATGAAGCTTGGGAAGGAGAGTGGATTGAGAGAATGGAGGAAAGTGGATCCATATTCTGCAAGGAGAAGAACTGCTTGTGACTATCGTTTCCACATGCATGAACAACAAGATTTTTATGAGACACTGCTGCCTAATAAGAAGCCCATCACAAGCAACGTGAAGAGGGTGGATTGGAAGTACATAGATGCAAATCAACATTACTTCACCCATGTTCATGAGAGTTTCAGGCTTACAGGTGTTGATGTTTGTTTTGGAAAAAGGCTTACAAAATGGAATGATGAGATGGTGATGAAGTTTTACTCCACATCACACTTTTATCCAGATGGCAGAATTGTCGGGATGACTGAGGGCACAAGATACCAGTCATCAACTCTGGGTGGGCCACTCACATCAAGGCCCCAAAGGAAGATGAAAATGATATTGATGTCTATGGGAAGCCCAGGACGGATCACAACATTATGGCACACATTTACAAGACCATTCCTCATGAGGCATTCGATACAGACAAGTTTGGCTCGATATACTATTTGCTTGCTGGTTTGGCCACCATAAACTATATCTTGAGGCATACCTTGTTGCACAAATCTGGATATGAGAGGATGATTCGTGGTCACTCTATCAACCTGCTCCACTTGTTTGATATTCCATAGAAATTCAAAGTCATGAGCCTGATTGTTGAGACAATCAAAAGGACTTATGTTGATCAGAAAAGGTCAAGTAGATATGCACCACACATCCAGATGCTTATCAACTCCAAGGTTGGTACAAGCACATAACTACTTGATAGAGAGCACCTTCCTCTTCATCCAGAGTTTGAAGATAATGAAGTGGTGATGGATGCTTTGCATCCAACTTCTGTTGAGGCTTAAGAGAAGGCAGAGGCAGCAAAAGTAACAAATGCACCCAATGCATCAATAGTCAATCTCAAATCAAAGCAAAGACCAATTGACATATCTGCTAGAAGCAACACTGAGGATTGAGCGAAGTCTGGCCAACTTAGCCAACAACCAGGAGAGCCTAGAGAGGATAGTTGAAGACAAAATGTACAATCTTAATGTCAAGGTCACTGAGATACAATCTATTGTGGAGAAGCTGAGAGATGATGCTAAAGATGACAATGAGGACACTACCACTAAGAGATTTCAGATAGTGCCAGGGGCACGCAGGTCTTCAGCTATGCCAGTAGCAGACACCAGGACAACACACTCTGCACATGCTGCCACCTCCACAGTGCCAGCCCCAGTGTCAACACAACCAGCTTAACAGACATCAGCCGATGCATTTGTGGAAGCAGTTCTCTCAATGCCATCGACGCACACTGGAGCAACAAGCCAGAAGACCCCTTTTAGGAATTCCCGGAGATCATGCCTAGAGTGTCGTATGGCACTATACTTTTTCAAACTTATTGGTAACTTGTTGCCAAAGGGGGAGAAAATGTATAGATCATAGGCTTCAAGAGAGTGTATGTCTTGTTCTTTTTGTCATTGTTTTTTATTTCCAGTTGCTACTTCGTCCGTTTGATTTGTGCTACTTATTGTTTTATGCTCGTGAGATACTCTGTGTGGTTGTGTGATTGATCATACTATGCTTAATGTGTGATCTATGCCTATCTCTATGATTATTTTTGTATGATCATTCACTTATGTATTTGGTTATGCGTGCGTGTTATTTCACTCTTATCGTTCTGTGCGCTCCACCAAGATGTATGTGACATGGAAAAGTGACCCATGGTCCTAGCCGATTTTGCATTTGCATTCAAATGCAAATTTTAAATAATGCACAAATTTAGGGGGAGCACTTGCATATCACATACTTCTCAAAATGACGATGTATTTCATTCATTTTATCATTTGTCAAAGCTTTGATCTATATGTTGTCATCAATTACCATAAAAGGGGAGATTGAAAGTGCAACTAATCCCCGGCTGGTTTTGGAAATTCATAACAACATATAGCTCATTGAACTAATATCCATTCAAGATAAATATTTCATGAAGTTCAATGAATGGCATGGCATGGACTAGAGATGTGAACCCTCAAAATGCTAAGGACAAATATTGTCAAAAGCTCAAGACACTTCATCTTTATTTTAGTGATCCAAGATTACATTGAGTCCATAGGAAATCTAATACTATTAAATGGGATGAGGTGTTGCTTAATGGCTTGCTTTTTCAAATGCTTAGTGATATTGCTCCAAAACCCTCAGCTAATTTCTCCATCCAAATATGTCAAAACCCTAAACTCCAACTCGGCCCCAACGATTCTTTCAATTCGGAGCCACCGAGTTCATATAACATAGCCACAGCCAGAAAACCTAACAGTTCAGTCTCACTGATACGGGTCTCGGTCTCACCAAGATGGCCTTGCCAACAATTTGTGACTTATGGCATTTATTTCGGTCTCACCGAGTTATGCAATCGGTCTCACCGAGTTGGATTGATAGATTCGTTGTTGCCTTATTGCTTCACTTCGGCCTCACGAAGTTGATGCAATTGGCGTCACCGAGATGGTATTTTCCATAAGACCTAACACATCAGTCCCATCGAGTTCTTCCTGTCGGTCCCACCGAGATTCCAAACGTTCACATTTTTGAACAGATCAGTGCCATGGAGTTTAACCATTTGATCCCACCGAGACGATTCAAATGTGTGTAACAGTTAGATTTTGTGTGGAGGCTATATATACCCCTCCACCCCCTTCTCCGTTTGTGAGAGATCCATTAGAACGTGCCTAGACTTCCACCCTACATTTTCTGAGAGAAAGCCACCTACTCATGTGTTGAGATCAAGATATTCCAATCCTACTATCGTTGTCAAAACCGGCAGATCTCGGGTAGGGGGTCCCAAACTGTGTGTCTAAGGCTAATGGTAACAGGAGGCAGGGGACACAATGTTTACCCTAGTTCGGTCCTTCTCTATGGAGGTAATACCCTACTTCCTGCTTGATTGATCTTGATGAATATGAGTATTACAAGAGTTGATCTACCAGGAGATCGTAATGGCTAAACCCAAGAAGTCTAAACCCTCCGGTTTATATAGACACTGGGGGGGACTACGATTGTACAAAGTCAGTTATAGAGAAAGGAATCTACATATCCGAATCGGCAAGCTTGCCTTCCACGCAAAGGAGAGTCTCATCCGGACACTGGACGAAGTCCTCTATCTTGTATCTTCATAGTCTAACAGTCCGGCCAAAGTATATAGTCCGGCTGTCCGAGGACCCCTTAGTCTAGGACTCCCTGAGTAGCCCCTGAACCAGGCTTCAATGACGATGAGTCCGGCGCGTAGATTGTCTTCGGCATTGCAAGGCGGGTTCCTTCTCCGAATACTCCAACATAGTCTTCCAAACATAGAAAATGTGTCTGGCTCTGCAAAACAAGTACCACACACAGCCGTAGAGAGTATAATATTTCATGAGTCCAATCCGCTAACAACTTTTTGTTGTGTGACATCATGCCACTGCCCGACCATTAGTCGAACCGTTTTTAGCCTGACGCTCCATATCTCGAGGTGCGGCTTCACTGGCACGTCTTGTCAAAGCAGAGATCGTGTCCCCTTATCACGGGATTCTCATCAATACGGGCATGGGTAACCCAACCGTGCCATCTGCACGGCGCTTGGGGAATAGGCGCATTTTAAGGCGAGGGGGGAGGTGCATGACTTTTACTACCTTTATAAAGGGATAAGGATTCATCCTCATTCACCCACGCCTTCTCCTTCCTCTGACCATCCATTCTCGGGCTCCAGCGTCCAAGCTCTCGCCTTCTCCGCCCAAAAAAAGCACTCCAACCATGTCCAGATCCGGAGCTGGAGGCAAGTGGATGGCCTCCTTCATCAAGGAGAAGGACATCAAAGAGCTCCAGCAGGCTGGGTACCTGGCCAAGGACATCGTTCATAAACTTCCGGCCAAGGGACAGATCATCCCCACCCAGAGCCCCATGAGAGGGTTGTGTTCCTCACGCACTTCGTCCGCGGGCTGGGGTTCCCTCTCCACCCGTTTGTCCACGGACTAATGTTTTATTATGGGCTAGACTTCCATGATTTGGCCCCCAACTCTATCCTCAACATCTCTGCATTTATTGTCGTGTGCGAGGCCTTTCTCCGGATCCCACCTCACTTCGGCATATGGTTGAAGACCTTCAATGTGAAGCCAAAGTTGGTGAGCAGCCAACAAGCGGAGTGCGGAGGTGCCATGGTGGGCAAAATGCCCAATTTGTCTGGCCCGAAGGCTCCTTTGTGGAGACCGTAAAAGGGTGGCAATCGGGGTGGTTCTACATCACCAAGCTGGGCGGCACCAACTCGGCGGCGGCCCCAGAATTCCGATCCGGAGTCCCGATGGGGCTCACCTCCTGGCAAGAGAAGGGCCTGACCTGGGGTTCTCCGGACGAGCTGACAACACTCCAGACGCGCGTCCAGAATATGATAATCAGGAACGCAAAGCTCGTCAACATGATCCAAGTTATGCTCGTCCGCCGAATTCTTCCGTGCCAATGCCGGACTTGCTATCTGTGGGAGTATGACCCGGGCAAGCACCAGACCCTACTAGAGCTCTTCGGCAGGACACACGAAGATATCTGGAAGGTGCTTTTCAAGGCCAACGAGGTGCCGCTGGCCACGGACGAGGATCGTGGGCATGACCTAACTCACCCTACAAATCCGGTAAGTTCTTTAATGCTTTCATGGTGTGCCCTTTACTGGCATATTTGAGGGAAGCATCTATGTTTTCCTATCAATTTTTTCAGGACTGGACGGAGATAGCGGAGCGGATTGACTATCCAGCTCCGCTGCCCGAATACAAAGAAACCCCGCTCCTGATGAAGATGTTCTTTCTGGTGCCTTATGAGGTGCTGGAGCAGAAGGCCGAGAAGAAGGCCAAGGGGACCAGAGGTGGTCTCAGCCGCAAGGGTACTTCAGACGGGACATCCGAAGACGCCAAGGCTCACTCCTCCGTCGCCGAAGACGACGAGGAGGTGGAAGAGGAAGAAATCCATTCCCCTCTGTAGGGAAAAAAAGAAGAGGACGACCTCCACACATCCGGATGCCGAGGTGTCCAAGAAAGGGAAAGCTTCCTTTCCGGACAGCTCCACAGCCGCCACCAACATCAGCTGGGAGTGGAAGCCCAGGGAGAAGCCCCGGGCTGAGTCGTAAGTGTATGGACACATATGCGTATCCCGATTCTTTACTTTATTGTTTTAATGTGCTTCAATCATGCATTTGCAGTCCGGCTTAGTCCAGCCTCGAGCGGTCCTTATTAGAGGATTCCCTGGACCCAGCGGTGATGGACAGCGGGACCCTTTCATCGGCCACCTCTCCCCAGGACCTGGATGGCTCTGAAGCATTGTCCCGAAGGATTCCCGTCCTAGGAGAGAATCCAGTGGTCAACCGGGAGGCGCCAGAGGGAGAAGCCTCGGCTGCCAAACACACGGGGGAGCAAACCCCCATGGACATTGATGATGGGGGGCCGTATTCAATTCGTCCCTCATCCAAATATATTTCTAGAGACCTCTATGGTTCTGGAATCAAGCAAGCAGCCCCCTTCAAAGGGAAAGGGCACGCCTATCCCGCCGGTGACTTCTGTCCAACCAGAGGCACCAGACATGTTGCTGGAAGTGCTGAAAGGTGCTTCCATTGTTGAAGAACACCGTATCCAGATGGGTACGATGCTTGGAAAGATCCAGTCCGCCAAAAGCGGACTGACTGAAGCCTGCACTAGCCTTCTAACAGGCTTTGAGGTAAATAGTATAAAAAGAATGCCATAGTGTAGACAGTATCCCCTAATACTCTGTCCGGCGTTCGGAAAGAAAAGCCGAACAGAGGACCAACCAATTTTTGCAGGAGTCTAACATAATATGTCTAGTGAACAAGCAGGCGTCGCTGCTGGATGTTGCCGCTCATACTACGGAGGTCTAAGGACTGAAGCAGAATCTGGAGCGGGCTGAGGAAGAGGTCGGCCTCATGAAGAAGCGGCTGGAAGAAAGCAAAGGTATGTAGTAACCTGCGTGTATATTTATGAAGGATGAATGATTCGTACTGACTAAATTGTCATGAACTTTATTAGGGGCCACGACCAAGGTGGCGACCCTCAAGAAGGCATTAGCCGAGGCCGAGGACAAAGCAGCCAAGGAACACAC
This sequence comes from Triticum dicoccoides, assembly GCF_002162155.2. Lineage (NCBI taxonomy): Eukaryota > Viridiplantae > Streptophyta > Magnoliopsida > Poales > Poaceae > Triticum > Triticum dicoccoides. The sequence goes on along the minus strand of NC_041387.1, from coordinate 204,456,527 downwards.
TGCGCGCAAGAAGCTGGAGGCCCGGGTCAGCGAGGTCCAGCAAGAGCTCCAGGATGCCGTCAAGAAGTACGAGTCCTTGGAGCGTGATTCTAAGACTCAGGAGTCCGAACTTGCCAGGGCCCGCCAGAGCGTGCAAGATGCCCGAGTCGAAGCCCAGAGCGCCCTCTAGGAAATCTAGGCGGCCAAGAAGATCACGGAGGGTAATGTTTTTATTATGCAAAGCAAGTATGTGGAGGAAACGTTCCTTTTATTACCCGAATTTGGAGCTCTCCGGGAGCATTTGCGGATCTGCCATGCAGCATATCAGATGCTGCAGAATTCTATCGAGCCGAAGAAGGGAGATCTATGGATAAGTTGTTCTGGTCTTAATACCTTGGGCCAGAACATCCAGTGCCCTTTAGCGACCAGCTGAAACAGCTGGTCGAGCAGCACAAGGCGGCCGAACTAGCCATGAAGGACCTACCTGCTGAGCCCATGCCCAACAACTACTTCGGACTCGTGAAGTAGCTTGTGAGTGCCTGCCCATGACTTGAAGTTATAAAGTGGCCGGTCTGCATTAGAGGTGCGCAGATGGCCTTTGCCCATGCCAAGGTGCACTGGGCGAAGATGGACGCCAAGAAGCTGATGACCGAGGGGCCACCTGAGGGCAAGGAGCACCGCCGACCCGAGATGTATTTTGACAGTGTCCTGGAGGGATCCCACCTTGTGGCAGAGAAATGTGCCAAGGATATCATATTCCCATGAAAACATTCATGTTGTCCTATCCTGTAATATGAAACAATATCTTTATGTAATATAATGCTTGTTTGTTTTCAAATTTTACCTCCTGTGCGGCCGTTTATGAAATCTTAGAGTTTTCCAGTCGTCGGCTTCTGCCCCCACGTAGATAGTACGGGGGTGTTCGGGATAAATATAAACACTCTTTACTCCAAATTTTTGTCCTTAAAGGAGGTGTTTAACGCAACGAACAAGGCAATCAGACTATACGGCTTTATAACCCTCACTTAGCCATAGGATTTTGACAATGAAAACTTTGGTGAAGCCCCTGGTATTCGGAAGACCGAAGTTGGGGCACTATACACGCCTAATCAGATAAAAACAGATTCCTCGCATAAAGCGGAAAAAATCTTTAAGGATTTGAAAACCTCTCGAACAGCTGACCAGCTCTTGCCGCATCATGAGAGTCAGTTTTCAGCTTTCTCTATTAAGGTACTCGTCCGCAAGAACCGGGACACAATCGCAGTAGTTCTCCCTTTACTACCCTAGCAATTATAGCGGAACGTAAGCTAGTAAGCACAGGAGCCAGGCAACCCAATTATTGAACAAAGACATGATTCGGAGCCGATGCATATAAGGCTACAAGTTCGAGGTGCCGAATTGTACTATAGAAGTGTTCGGACTTTATTGCCATATTGCGGGTGCGATGGAGCCCCTAGCGAAGTAATACATACCAGAGTGTATGGGCGCAATAAGTAGTAAATACAAAGACAAGGAGAGAATCAAATAATAAGATGACGCTGCAAATATTGAGCCGCAAACTATTTTCCATTGTAATTTGATTAATATGTCAAGGCATATGTGTACAAATAGTGTGATAAGCAAATATGGATATTTAACATGCCAGGACCAAGAGTGAGCTACGTGCGGGTATTTAAAACAGGTATAACGATCATTAGCAGAGACCACCTGGGTATTCCCTTGTATGTCAAAGCCCCTTGCCTTCTTGGTGTATCCGTCCTGTTATAGGTCTGATGATCAGGTTATCCGAAAAGCCTCAAGAAGAGAAAAACCTTAAATAAATAAATAAAGTTCAAGGTGTGCAGATCCAGGCGCGGTCGAGCCGCATTATGGACAACGGTCTAGCTGTGCCTTCGTCCGTGCCCATGGTATTTTGAGTGCGTAGTTATCTACGCGCGGCACAAATTTCGCCGCTAGATTGGGACTGGGACGAAGGCCGAATTGCTAGTTGAGCTCTAGACGAGCTGGATGGTCCTGCTGTAGAGTAGTTCAGACTCGCTTGACGGTGTCCGGGGGCTTTACTGCCGAATTGAGGTTGTGCCTAAGAAGGCTACTCTGTACTTCTGCTGCAAGGGCCGCAGTGTGCTCCTCAGTATGGAGGGAGCGCTCCGTATTTCCGCTGACCATTATAACATCGCGTGGTCCAGGCATCTTGAGCTTGAGGTAGGCATAGTGCGGCACCGCATTTAATCGAGCGAATGCGGTTCGCCCGAGCAGTGCATGATAGCCACTGTGAAAGGGGACGATATAGAAGATTAACTCTTTGCTTCGGAAATTGTCCGGGGATCCGAAGACCACTTCCAGCGTGATTGAGCCCGTACAATAGGCCTCTACGCCTGGTATGACACCTTTAAAGGTGTTTTTTGTGGTCTTGATCCTTGAGGGATCGATACCCATTTTGCACACTGTATCCTGATAGAGCAGGTTAAGGCTGCTGCCACCCTCCATGAGGACTCGCGTGAGATGGAATCCGTTAGTAATTGGGTCAAGGACTAGTGCGGCTAACCGCCATGACGGATACTGGTTGGGTGGTCCCTGCGATCGAAGGTGATCAGACAGGAGGACCATGGGTTCAACTTTGGGGCTACTAGCTCCATCGGGTAGACGTCCCTGAGTGCACGCTTGCGCTCCTTCTTGGGGATGTGGGTGGCATATATCATGTTGACCATTTTAACTTGAGGAGGAAATTTCTTCTGTCCCCCTGTGTTTGGTGGTCGGGGTTCCTCGTCAGCGTCATTGCTTTGCAACCCTTTCTCCTTATTTTTGGCATTTAACTTCCCTGTTGGTATGATTCGCTGGTTTATGAGGAGTGCCATGGATTTGGCATGGTCGATTGAGTATGTAGTCCAGACTGGACAGGCCTAGATTGTTTCTTTTAAATGGCTTATTCCGCTGACCGCCGTGTCTTCGGTGCTATCACCGTTGTTTCGACGCTTATGCCTATTGCGTCAGGGCTTGCCGTTGCTGTTTCTGGCTTCAGAAGTGCCAGGTTTGCTTGAATTGTTGTTGCTACGGGCTAGCCAGCTGTCTTCGCCTGCACAGAAGCGGGTCATGAGTGTCGTAAGGGCTGACATGGACTTCGGTTTTTCCTGGCCGAGGTGTCTGGCCAGCCATTCGTTGCGGATGCTGTGCTTAAAGGCCACTAGGGCTTCGGCATCCGGGCAGTCAACGATCTGGTTCTTTTTAGTTAGGAACCGAGTCCAGAATTTTTTGGCCGACTCTCCGGGCTGTTTGATTATGTGACTTAGGTCATCAGCGTCCGGAGATTGGACATATGTGCCTTGTAAGTTGTCGAGGAAGGCGTCCTCTAATTCCTCCTAGTTGCCGATAGAGTTTTTGGGCAGACTATTTAACCAGTATCTAGCTGGTCCCTTGAGTTTGAGCGGGAGGTATGTGATGGCGTGAAGGTCATCACCGCGGGCCATATGAATGTGGAGAAGAAAATCCTCAATCCACACCGCGGGGTTTGTTGTGCCATCATATGATTCAATGTTTACGGGTTTAAACCCCCTGGGAAATCATGTCCCATTACTTCGTCAGTGAAGCAAAGGGGGTGTGCGGCGCCTCTGTGTTGGGCCAAGTCGTGACGTAGCTCGGACGGAGCTCGTCTGTGGTTTTTGGCCCAGACGTGGTTATGTTTGTCATGTTCAGCCGGATGGCCATCGTCGCGCGTCGAGGCATGCCCCCGTGATCCATAGATCGATCTTGTATGACCTGCTCTCCTTTCCAACTCATGCCGCAGGTCATGTGTATATCCCCGAGCTATTGTATTTCTGTTGGTTCGGTGAGGCAGTGTGGGCTGGTGTTCGGCTCGAGGTGCCGCTTTATCCTGGCCACGTGGTGGTCGGTCAGCCGCATTGTACCTTTGTAGGATGGGCTCCAGTGCCTCGTCATCGAACTGTGGTAACAGTTTGCGCTTTGGGTAGCTTTTGGTTGGGCGCTCGAGGCCGTATTCCTTGGCTGCCAGGACATCTGTCCATGATTCATTGAGCAGATCTTGATCAGCTTGAAGCTGTTACTGCTTCTTTTTCAACCTTCTTGCAGTGGCAATTAGCTGACGCTTAAAGCATTCCAGTTCGTCGGGCTCTGCAAGCACGATGAAATCTTCATCACCGAGGCTAACCTCGTCTTCGGAGAGCGGAAGGTAGTTGCTATCCTCCGATTCTTTGTTCATGGCCTGATCGCCAGGTCTGACTCGCCCATCATCCCGTTCCCCCTGTTTGGAGGTTGGCTCAACGGGGTCTTCATTTTTTTCGGCACCATCCGTAGTGTTGTCCTGTTCTATGACGGTATTGCTATTTTTACTACGGCATGGCTTAGAGTGACGCTGCTGATGTCGGTGTTTCGGCTGTATCTCAGGAGGTTTATCCTCGACTGGGTTTTCATCATCGCCGTTATTTTCTTTGGCTGTATCCAACATGTATATGTTGTACAAGGAGGTGGGTGTCCAACACCCTGTACGCAGTGGTTCCTGATCCTCTCCGGCATCGTCGTCCATACCGTCGATGTCTTCGGAGTCGTAGTCGAGCATGTCAGTTAAGTCGTCAACAGTGGCTATAAAATGGATGCTGGGTGGGGAACAAATTTATTCATCATGCGCTTCCCATTCGAACAGGACATAGTTCAGCCAAGAGTCCCCTGATAAGGAGAGGGATCTTAATGAGCTTAACACATCGCCAAAAGGCGAGTGCTGGAAAATATCCGCGGAGCTGAACTCCAAGACCGTCGACCAATTAGGTTCGATGGACGCGGGTGCACGCGGTCCGGAACCCATGGCCAGAGACGAGTCCGAGGTTCCGGTGACACAAGCCCAGCTCGATGTTGGACCTGTGTGTGGCTCGAGTGTCAGTGTCAAAACCAGCGGATCTCGGGTAGGGGGTCCCGATCTGTGCGTCAAGGGTGATGGTAAAAGGAAGCAAGGGACACAGATGTTTACCCTGGTTCAGATCCTCTCGATGGAGGTAAAACCCTACTTCCTGCTTGATTAATATTGATGATACGGGTAGTACAAGAGTAGATCTACCACGAGATCGTAGAGGCTAAACCCTAGAAGCTAGCCTATGATGGTATGATTGTAATTGTGATCGACCTTCTAAGGACCAACCTCTCTAGTTTATATAGACACCGGAGAGGGCTAGGGTTTACATGGAGTCGGTTACAAGAAAGGAAACACAATATACGGATCGCCAAGCTTGCTTTCCACGCAAAGGAGAGTCCCATCCGAACACGGACCAAAGTCTTGAGTCTTGTATCTTCACGCTTCAATAGTCTGGACGTTGCACACAATCCGACTGTCCGGATACCCCCTAATCCAGGACTCCCTCAGTAGCCCTTGAACCAGGCTTCAATGACGACGAGTCCGACACGCAGTATTGTCTTCGGCATTGCAAGGCGGGTTCCTTCTCCGAATACTCCAAAGGAATTATTGAACACTTGAATCGTGTCCGGATCTGCAAGATGACCTTCACAAGGCATAAATCTGATCTGCTGGCAATCTTCGTGCGTCGTGCCCATGCATCGTGGCCTGGTCCAACGCGAACCGGCGTTTCTTACCCCACAATGACTCGTGTTGCGAGGCGGTTTTATTGGCACGTCCCGTCGAGGCAGAGATCGTGTTCCACTTATTACGAGATTTTTCCATTAATATGGGCGTGCATGACCCCACGACGGCCGTTGGAATAACTCCGTGTGTTTTTAGATAAGCCTCAAACGGTCACACCGAGGACTCTTGATATTCACCCTCTTTATAAAGGGGTCGAGGCCTATGCCTCTTTTCCACCTTCCTCGCGCCTTCTCGTACCTCAAGCATTAACACCCGAAACCCAAGCTTCGACACCCCAGATCCTCCAATATGTCTGGATCCACCCCTCCGGGCCGATGGGTGGCCTCCTCGATTCAAAAGGAAGACATTGTGAGGCTTAGGGAGGTCGGATACCTGACCGCCAATATTCAATACAGGCTTCCTGCCCCAGGGCAAGTCATCCCCACACCGGAGCCTAATGAGTGTGTCGTTTTTGTCCCACACTTCCTCTGTGGCTTGGGCTTCACCCTCGACCCCTTTGTGAGGGGGCTCATGTTCTATTACGGTTTGGATTTTCAAGATCTGGCTCTAGACGCCATTCTCCATATCTCGTCGTTTATCATCGTGTGCGAAGCTTTTCTCCGTGTCACCCCACACTTCAGCTTATGGCTTAAGACCTTCAATGTGAAGCCGAAGATGATCGAGGGGCGACATGCGGAGTGTGGAGGCGTCGTAATAAGAAGGAACGCTGATGCCCTGTGGCCAGAGGGTTCTTTCCCGGAAGTATCTGACGTATGGCAACGGAGGTGGTTTTATGTCACGGCTCCCAGAGGCACAAAGTGGGCGACCGCTCCCGAGTTTCGCTCGGGTCCCCTGTCACAGCTAGCATCTTGGACCGACGTAGGTCGGAATTGGGGGCCCACTGGTGATGTACCAGTACTACAGAATCGCATCCGGGAGCTCCTTGAGAGGGACATTAACCTTGTCAGCATAATGCAAGTGATGCTAATCCGACGAATGTTGCCGTGCCAATGCCGGTCTCTCCGGATGTGGGAGTTCAATCTGGAGGGTCCGCGGACTGTCAAGCACTTCTTCGGCTTGAAGCTCGAAGAGATGTGCAAATTATTCTTCGGACAGAAAGTAGAGTGTCCGGACACCACCGAGGATGTGGGCCTAAGCTACAATCGCCTAGATTCCCAAGTAAGTAATCTTGACACCGGACACCTTGTTTTGATCTAGTCATAGTTGTTTATTCTGAAAATCCTCCATGGCCAGGAATGGCTCAGCAAGGCGGAGAGAATCAGGTGTCTGACGCCACGTCCTAAAGGCTCGCCTGGTCCCACCGTGGCCAAGATGCTTGACCGGGTACTCAGCAGGATGCCCTCGGGGAAAGACAAGGGGAAGAACGAAGAAACCGAACCCCACACGCTACACATCCGATCCGGGGAAATTGTTACCTCGCCAAAGGAGGATAGTCGGGAAAGGGAGGCTAAGGCCTCCTCCCCGTGCGGGAAGAAGAGGGCTGCCTCCAAAGACTTGGAGGCAGAGATGCCCCAACAAGGGAAAAAGACATCCCTAGGGGGCCCTGTCCCGACGGGCACCCTCACCGCATCATGCCCTCCAACGGGCCAGCCCTCTACCGAGCTGTAAGTTAATTCACAATCCGAGGGTACTGTGTTTATCCTAGATCAATAACCAGGATTCAACTTTTTGCAGTCCGACCAGCGGCTCTTCTCAACAGGGTTTGTCTTCGGGGGACCTTCCTCCGGAGAAGAAGGAGAGCGAGACCCCACCCGCCTCTCTGACTCACGAAGCGGGCGACACCGAGGTGTCGTCACGAAGGAGTCCGGATCTGCTGAAGCCGGAAGCCAATACGTCAGCCGCCCTAAGTCCGGAGCATTTGGCTCACACGGGGTCGATGGGAAGGGTCCGGCGCAGTTCAATGTCCGGCCGGATGCACTGACGGGCTTACTGGAGCGAGTTGCGCTCTCGAGGGAGCACGCTCGTTAATGAGCGCGGTGCTCAAGAAGATTGCATCCGCTACAAGCGGCTTGAATGAAGCATTCACAAGCCTGCTCAGAGGCTTTAAGGTACGTAATGAAGAATACACTATTTCTTTGGCTATCAAGTACGCGCTAGGTGTGCTCCATATAGATAGTAGCCCCTGAGACTCTGGTTGCCGGCTGAGGGATTCCTGGACTAGGGGGTGTCCGGATAGCCGAACTATCATCATCGGCAGGACTCCAAGACTATGAAGATACAATATTGAAGACTTCGTCCCGTGTCCGGATGGGACTTTCCTTGGCGTGGAAGGCAAGCTTGGCGATACGGATATGTAGATCTCCTACCATTGTAACCGACTCTGTGTAACCCTAGCCCTCTCCGGTGTCTATATAAACCGGATGGCTTTAGTCCTTAGGACGAACAACAATCATACCATAGGCTAGCTTCTAGGGTTTAGCCTCCTTGATCTCGTGGTAGATCTACTCTTGTAATACCCACATCATCAATGTCAATAAAGCAGGACGTAGGGTTTTACCTCCATCAAGAGGGCCCGAACCTGGGTAAAACATCGTGTCCCTTGTCTCCTGTTACCATCCGCCTAGACGCCCAGTTCGGGACCCCCTACCCGAGATCCGCCGGTTTTGACACCGACATTGGTGCTTTCATTGAGAGTTCCTCTGTGTCGTCACCGATAGGCTCAATGGCTTCTTCGATCATCAAGAACGACGCAGTCCAAGGTGAGACTTTTATCCCTGGACAGATCTTCGTATTCGGCGCCTTTGCACTGCGGGCCAATTCGCTTGTCCATCTGGAGCAGATCGAAAGCTACGCCCCTGGCCGTCAAGTCAGATTTGGAAGTTTGAACTTCACGACTGACATCCGTGGGGACTTGATCTTTGATGGATTTGAGCCACAGCCGAGCGTGCCACACTGTCTCGATGGGAATGATTTAGCTCTGCAGCCGGACAGTGCCCTGGAGGCCGCACACGAGTCCGCTCCGACCCTCAATTCGGAGCCGGCTGCGCAGATCGAGGACGGGTGGCTAGACACCGCCTCGGGGGCTGCAACCTCTATGGCGATGGAGCCGAATACTGACCTTGTCCCTCGTGAAGCTCGTGACTCCGAGGTGCCGTACTCCTCGCCAGACTCCGAACCTCCCGCGCCCCCTCCAATCGAATCCGATTGGGTGCCGATCATGGAGTTCACCACTGCGGACATCTTTCAACACTCTCCTTTTGGCGACATCTTGAGTTCGCTAAAGTATCTCTCGTTATCAGGAGAGCCCTGGCCGGACTGCGGTCAGGATGTTTGGGATGCGGACAACGAAGAAATTCAAAGCCCACCCACCACCCACTTAGTAGCCACTGTCGACGATCTAACCAACATGCTAGACTTCGACTCCGATGCCGGAGACGACCAAGAACCAGCACCTACTGGGCACTGGAAAGCAATCTCATCATATGACATATACATGGTGGATATCCCAAAGGATGGGAATGGCGAAGGAACAACGGAGGATGACCCCTCCAAGAAACAGCCCAAGCGCCGGCGTCAGCGGCGCCGCTCTAAATCCCGCCACAGCAAGAATGGAGATTCCGGCACCGGAGATAATAATACCCCAGACAGTGCCAAAGACAACCCCCTCCAGCAAGATTCAGCACAGGAGGACGGAGACGCCAGCCGTCATGAGAGAGTGGTAGACGAAGAGGTAGAGGATTACATGCCTCCCTCCGGAGACGAGGCAAGCCTCGACGACGATGAATTCTTCGTGCCTGAGGATCCCGTCGAACAAGAGCATTTCAAACGCAGGCTTATGGCCACGGCAAACAGCCTCAAGAAAAAGCAGCAACAGCTTAGAGCTGATCAAGATCTGCTAGCCGACAGATGGACTGAAGTCCTTGCGGCCGAAGAGCATGAGCTCGAACGCCCCTCCAAAAGCTACCCTAAACGCAAGCTGCTCCCCCGATTAGAGGAGGAGGCATATGAACCTGCATCACCAGTGGACAATACGGCTGACCGACCACCCCGTGGCCGCGACAGAGAGGCCTCTAGGCCCTCCACTACAACCGTACCCCGGCATCGCTCGAAAAGCACAAGGCCACAGGGGAACACTCTGGACTTGCGAGATATATTGGAGGATAAGGCAAGACAATCAAGATCGATCTACGGATCGCGTGGGTGCCCCATGATACGTGATGACAACCGTCGTGCCGGACACAACAAGTCCGGCCGGGCCGAACACAGTAGACAAAGCTCTTTTGAGCTTCGTCGTGTTATAGCCCAATACAGAGGCGCCGCACACCCACTATGCTTCACAGATGAAGTAATGGGTCATCAAATCCCCGAAGGGTTTAAACCCGTGAATATTGAATCTTATGATGGCACAACAGACCCCGCGGTTTGGATTGAAGACTATCTCCTCTATATCCACATGGCCCGCGGTGACGATCTTCACGCCATCAAATACCTACCCCTCAAGCTCAAAGGGCCAGCTCGGCATTGTCTCAAAACCCTCCCAGAAAATACCATTGGAAGTTGGGAAGAGCTCGAGGATGCGTTTCGAGCAAATTTTCAGGGGACTTATGTCCGCCCTCCGGATGCAAACGATTTAAGTCACATAACTCAACAGCCCGGAGAGTCAGCGCGCAAATTCTGGAATAGGTTCCTCACCAAAGAGAACCAAATAGTCGACAGTCCGGACACCGAAGCCTTAGCAGCCTTTAAGCATAATGTCCAAGACGAATGGCTCGCCAGACACCTCGGCCAAGAAAAACCAAGAACAATGGCCGCACTAACAAGCCTCATGACCCGCTTTTGCGCGGGGGAAGATAGCTGGCTGGCAAGATGCAGCACCAGCGACCCGAGTACATCCGAGGTCAGGGATGGAAATGGAAAATCACGACGCAGAAAAGATCAATGCTGGAATAAGGAAAATGACCCAAATAGCACGGCGGTCAACGCCGGGTTCAAAAGCTCTCGGCCGAATAATAAAACACTGCCTCTTAAGGACAACAGTGATGAGCTATCCAACCTAAATAAAATATTGGATAGGATATGTCAAATCCATAGTACCCCCGGGAAGCCTGCAAACCATACCCACAGAGATTGTTGGGTCTTCAAGCAGTCCGGCCGACTTAACGCTGAACACAAGGGGCTCGACACACCAAGCGAAGACGACGAACCCCACAAGCAGCACGCCGGAAAATAGAAGACTTTCCCACTAGAAGTCAAAACAGTGAACTCACTTCATGTGATAACAATGAAAAATAGTGCGGCACTTGCTAAAACACGCGCCGCACAGTCCACCCCAGCAGAATCCCAAAATTGGATGTTTAACCCAATTACTTTCGACCATCAGGATTACTCCAGAAGTGTTCGAAACGCAGGAGGGACCGCTTTGGTATTGGATCCCATAATCAACGGACTACAATTCACACAAGTCCTAATGGACGGCGGCAGTGATATAAACCTGCTATACCAGGACACCATCCGCAGAATGGGGATAGACCCTACCAAAATTCGCCGTAGCAGCACTTCCTTCAAAGGAGTGACGCCAGGCCTTTATGCCAATTGTACAGGCTCTGTACTACTAGAGGTTGTGTTCGGTTCATCCGACAACCTCCATCCCGAAAAGCTCATTTTCCATATCACCCCATTCAAAAGTAGCCATCAAGCACTACTGGGACGCGGAGCTTTCGCCCGCTTTAACGCAATACCACATTACGCGTCTCTTACGCTTAAAATGCCCGGTCCACGCGGCATAATTTCATTAAAGGGTAACTCCGAGTGTTCCTCAACCACGGAAAACGTGAGACTGCCTTGACAGCCACACACTAATCCGACCTTGCTGGTTAAAGCCCCTAAAAATAGGTCATTCAAACCTCGGACACGGTTAGGCGAGTCCGGCGTAAATAAACAAGGGGCTTCCCAGCCGCATACCTCTTTACAAGGGGCTGCACGTATAAAGGATGAGAGCCAATAAAGCTCAACTTTATTCATCTTCCAAATCATACTTTATTTTAATACATCTTTTGCACGATATTTTTTCCAAACTAAGTTCTTCTCTTTTACAGATGAAGCATGTGCTACACCCGTCCAGGATACAGCACAACGGAGACACAGGTGCAGACGTGCAGTAGGGACCCGTTGCAAGGATTCTTTTCAGATTAAGACCCTGCGTAAACCTTTCTTACTGTCTCTTGTTGATACACATCCCCCAGTTTCCTACCATAACCGAGGAGGAGGCTGGCGTTTTGGCATCGGCCGCGCAGAGGTTCTCGCTCGTACCTGGACACTAGGGGCTTAGGGCATTGTTCTGCCCGGTATCATAAAGACCGAATACCTCAGGAAGTGTTCGGCGTCTCGAGTTAGGCCTTATATGCATCAGCTCCGAATCATGTCTTTGGTCAAATGTTTGGTTTGCCCGGCTCCTGTGTTTTGCTGCCTTATGTTCCGCTCCATCGGCTAACGTGGCACCAGGAGAACTACTGCGATTGTGCCCCGGTTCGGCCGGGCGAACACCTCAGTAGAGAAAGCCGAAAACTGACTGTCATGATATAGCGAGAGACTGGTCAACCACTCGATCGACTACTGGAATGTTTAGAATTCCTCCGCTTTGACGAAGGACCGCTTCCCGGTCAGGCACATACGCGCCCCGAGTTCGGAGAGCGCGGTGCCTCTAGGGGCTATATAGTAGCCCCACCATCGAGCTCCTATGGCTAAGTGAAAGTGATAAAGCATTATAGTCCGGTTGCCTAGTTTGCTATTCTATCACCTCCTTCAAAGGACCAAGACGTTGGATTAAGTGTGAAAAAGCACTTTTTTTTGCAAACACCCCCGCACCATGTGTGTGGGGGCTGAAGCCAAAGACTGCCATCTTTCAGGTTATCCATACATATACGGCCGCATAGGAGATAGTTCAATACTTGAATGCACAAGTATAAAAAGCCATTACATTATAAACATGATCTCAGAAATCATACGTGTCATTTAAACATAACATCTTTCGAGCACTGCGACTCTATTAAACGAGCGCCCTGCAGGACTTCCTCAAAATAGTGCTCGGCGGGTAATCGGCTTTTGTCCGAACCCCGGGATGCAACATCGGTGGCATCCATCTCTGCCCAGTATGTCTTAACACGGGCGAGAGCCATCCGTGCAGCCTCTATGCATGCCGACCGCTTCATCGCCTCGATATGCGGCACCGCCCCAAGGAATTGCTGCAACAAGCCAAAATAACTCTCAGGCTTGGGCCTTTCTGGCCACAGATGAGCCACCACATCCGTCATGGCAAGTCCGGACAATCTATTTAGCTCAGCCCACTCAGCCAGCCGATTAGTCAACGGAAGTGGACGCTCCGGACTATGGAATTGAGGCCAGAAAAGCTCTTCCATTTCGTGATCCTTCTAGCTTCGGAAGTGCACGACTGCGTCCGCCGCACTTGCCGCCAAATCCAGATAAGGATCCTCCGCACCACACAATTGGCCCAACTGAGCATACTTCGGATCCGTGAACTTCCTACGCAGCAGAAAAGGCTTTCCAGCCGCAATGTCTCCGGCCTGACGCAGTTCCTCCTTCATAGCCCGCATCGCACTATGGGCATCCTTGGCTTTGGCGGCAGCCTTCTTCAGGTCCTCTTGCTCCGCTCGGCGTTCTCTTTCAAGAACCTCATAGTGGTCGGTAGCATCTTTTAATTTCACGGCCATTCCGGCCATCTCTTCCCTGCTTCGGCAGTGAGCAGCCTTTTCGGCTTTTAGCTCTTCCACTGCCTTCGAGGCAGCCGCATCACTTTTCCTGGCTTGCTCCTTGGCTCGAGCAAGCTCCGCTCGAAGGTCTTCCACAGCAACGGCACCATCTGCATCAAACATACAAATTGTAAGAAACGGGCATCAGCTCCCTTACTAGGTGACTACGGAGCAACCACCTACCTTGTGACTCGTTAAGTCGTTTAGTGACCAGCGCGATGTCCGCATTCGCAACGTCGAGTCGCTGCTTCAGCTCGGCAACTCCATCAGTCCGGCTGGCCACCAAACGTTCCGCCACCTGCATAGGAAAGGCGACATTCTATAACTGAGATTATGATCCATGGCACGCTGTCGCTTTCGACAGCATACCAAGTTTCAGGGGCTACTATCTATACAGGGCGCACTCCATGTGCAAAACTGTCAAAAGGTATGTCATTTTTTGCGTACCTCAAACCCCGTCAGCAAACTTCCGACGGCCTCATGCAACCCGCTCTTGGCGGATGAGATCCTTTCAATCACCATACTCATTATTGTGCGGTGATCTTCTGAGATAGATGCCCTCTTGAGCAAATCTTGCAGCTCCAGTGCCGTACTCCAGTGGGTGCCAAATTCCCCGGCCCCGCTGGACTCGGGGAGACCCTCCATGATGACACGTCAGGGTCGTCTGCCCCGCCGGACGGGGCGGCAGATGGAGGCGTTTCGCTCTCCATCATCTGCGGACGAAGGTCCCCCAAAGATGAGCTCTACTGAGATGGGCTGAGATCCGAACTACAAGGTGAAAACTTCGGTTACCCTTAGAAATAAAGTAGGGGTGTCCCCTATTACAAAATTCCCCCTTTTTACTTACGGCTCGCTGGAGGACTGATTCCTCTGGGGAGACTATGCGGCCGGGGCTCTTCCCAGCACAGGACGTTCCGGTGCAGATTTCTTTCCCCGCTTTGAGGCCTTGGCCTCCGGGTCTTCGGAAGTAGTCCACTTCTCCCCCCTGGAGGGAGGGATTCTCGATTCCCCCCTTACTGAAAGCCTCCTTGGCAGAGGTGGTAGTTTCCCTGTGCCCCCCTTCACCCTCCTCCGAAGGTGCAACCTCCAACATTTTGATTAACACGGGATCCGGTGTGGTCTCAAGGAGGGGGGCCGAACACCGTATCAGTTTTGCTTGCGCTATCCACTCCTGTACAAGGGATAGCTGGTTAAAAGGCAAACCCATGATAAATAAATGGACAATGTGTCCGGACACAGGGCTACTTACTTGAGTATCCGGGCGATTGCAGCTTAGGCCAGCGTCCTCGGTCAAGTCCGAACGCATCTCTTGTGATCCGAAGAACAGTTTGTACATCCCCACGGGTGTCAAACCCATGAAGTGTTGGAGAGCTCGTGGCCCCTCCGGGTTAAATTCCCACAGGCGGAGGGGGCGATGTTTGCAAGGCAGAAGGCACCGAATTAGCATAACCTGTGCCACTACTACCAGATTGATCTCCCTTTCTTGGAGGTCTCGAATCCGGCCCTGCAACAGGGGTACGTCTTTGGACGGCCCCCAGTCAAGCCCTTTGTTGACCCATGACGTCAGCCGTTGTGGAGGGCCCGGGCGAAAGGCGGGCGGCAGCCTCTGCCTGCTGCCCCTGGGAGCGGTGATATAGAACCACTCCTATTGCCACAAGTCGAGCTCCTCCTGAAAAGAGCCCTCGGGCCATGGAGCATCGTCCCTCTTGCTTATAACCTCCCCGCCGCACTTTGCCTGACGCCCCTCAATCATCGTCGGCTCCACGTTGAAGGTTTTGAGCCACAAGCCGAAGTGAGGGGTAGTGCGGAGGAAGGCTTCGCAGACGACAATGAATGATGAGATGTGGAGGATGGACTCCGGAGCCAAGTCATGGAATTCCAGCCCATAGTAAAACATGATCCCCCTCACAAAGGGATCCATCAGGAAGCCTAAACCCCTACGGAGGTGAGACACGAACACGACACTCTCACCGGGCTCGGGAGTAGGAATGGCTTGCCCTCGGGCAGGCAACCTATGCGAAATCTCGTAGGTTAAGTACCTGGCGTCTCTCAGCTTTACCACGTCCTCTTCCGTGAAGGAGGAGGGCATCCACCGGCCTCGTAGGTCGGAGCCCGACATTGTCGAAGGTCGAAATTACCCGAATCTGGAGCCCTGGGTGTTGGAACTCAGGGCGAGGGGCAGATTCAATTGACGATTGAACAAAAAGAACGGGCCTTGGTCTCATTATAAAGAGGGAGAATACCAAGAGCCGTCCCCGTGACCGTTTGGAACCCGCCTTCGATGGAGGGGGCGTGGCGACGGGCGCGGTTGGGTTACCCACGTCCGTATTGATGAGAATCCCGGAATAAGGGGAACACGATCTCCGCTTCGACAAGACGTGCCAAGGAAATTGCCTTGCTAAACGCGCGGAGGTGGTATAATAAAAACGATTCGAGTAAAGGCTTGGTTGTGGTGTGACGTCACGCCAAGAAATACGTCAGCAGATTGAACTTGTGTAAATATTATTCTCTCTACGGTGGTATGTGGAATTTATCTTGCAGAGCCGGACACTATCCTGGTGTTCACAATCTTCTATAAATTATTTGGAGGAGGAACCCGCCTTGCAATGTCGAAGACAATATGCGCGCCGGACTCGTCGTCATTGAAGCCTAGTTCAGGGGCTACTGAGGGAGTCCTGGACTAGGGGGTGTCCGGATAGCCGAACTATCATCATCGGTCGGACTCCAAGACTATGAAGATACAAGATTGAAGACTTTGTCCCGTGTCCGGATGGGACTTTCCTTGGCGTGAAAGGCAAGCTTGGCGATACGGATATGTAGATCTCCTACCTTTGTAACCAACTCTGTGTAACCCTAGCCCTCTCCGGTGTCTATATAAACCAGATGGCTTTAGTCCATAGGACGAACAACAATCATACCATAGGCTAGCTTCTATGGTTTAGCCTCCTTGATCTCGTGGTAGATCTACTCTTGTAATACCCACATCATCAATATCAATCAAGCAGGACATAGGGTTTTACCTCCATCAAGAGGGCCCGAACCTGGGTAAAACACCGTGTCCCTTGTCTCCTGTTACCATCCGCTTAGACGCACAGTTCGGGACCCCCTACCCGAGATCCGCTGGTTTTGACACCGACACCTGCCCTAGGCGGCAAACGGGGGATCAGAAACCAATGAATGTGCTTTAAATATGTGCAGGTACCTGTGGATCCGGATGCTGGCCAGTCCGTTGAAGTTGCCGATCTAACAAGGCAAATTGGATCGATTAATGTCGATATCACGCTGGTGAATGAGCGGCTGGACAAATCATAAGGTGTGTGTCATGCCTTCCCTTGTATAGGAAAATATGAAGGTGGCATGATATTAATGTAATATGCTTGGACTGCAGATGGTGCTGCTGCCATGGAGGCCCTGAGGGCGGAACTTGCTCAAGCCAAGGAACAAGCTCGGGTGAGCATTGCGGCTGCCCTAAAGGCGGCCGAGGAATTGAGGGCCAAACAAGCTGCTCATCGTCGAAGCGAGGAAAAGATAGCCGAAATGGTTATTGAGTTAAAAGATGCCGCTGACCGGTATGAGCTCCTTAAAAAGGAACATGAGGATAATTCGGCCAAACTGAACAAGGCACTGAATGCCGCCAAGGGAATCCGGACTGAGCTCAGGGGTGCACGGGGGGAGCTTCGACAGGCCGGTGGGGGCTCCTATTTACCGCGGACGAATTTTTTGGATCTGAAGTACGCGCCCCTGGATGGACGCTGGAGTCCTGCAGACGCATATGCAGATTTGGCAAAGAGTATGGCTGATGCTGCCGACTTCTTCAAAGGTCAAGGTGACAAGAAAGTGGAGAAGCTTTTCTGGTCGCAATTCCATGCTCCCACTCGCCCGCTGCCATTAAGTGACAAGATGGCTGCTGTAGCGGAGCTTCACAGGCTGTCCGGGCTTGCAATGCGGTCTGTAGTAGACCATCTTTTGCCAAAGGGGCCTAAGCCGGATAGTTACTTTGGTTTGGTGAAACAGTTCCTTGGGGCCATGCCTCGGACCAATGCAATGAGGAGGTCGGTGTGTATAGAGGGTGCACGGATGGCTCTCGCCCACGTTAAAGCCTATTGGACGGATATGGATGCCACCTTTATAGCGGCCCAGGATCCGGTGGGGGGCCAATATCTGGCCGAGCACTACTTGGCGCAGGTCACAGAAGGTGCCCATCTAATAGAGGCGCAGTGCTCGAAGAATGTCTTGTTCGAATGATGAACTAAATCATTGTAAAAACAATGTTTATTTTGATTATGAGGCTATATTTATACTATTTGCCTGAAAATATGATTATGTCCCTTGTGCGGCCGTTTATATATATATGTATATATAAATATGTAATCTGAAAGTTAGCAGTCATTGGCTTCAGCCCCCACGCACACAATGCGGGGGTGTTCGAGAAGAAATATGCTTAATCACACTTGATCCAACGTATTGGTCCATTAAAGAGGTGATCGCACGTCGAACTAGGCAACCAGACTATATAGCTGTAACACTTTCGCTTAGCCGTGGGAGTCTAACATTGGGGCTACTATGTAACCCCTGGTTCTTTCACGTGTATCCGAATACGGGTGCGCAGGTACATGACCAGGAAATGGCCCTTTGTTAATGCGAGGGAATCCTAAAGATTCTGGTGAGTTCTCAAGTGGTTGAACAGTCTCTCGCTGCATCATGACAGTCAGTTTTCGGCTTTCTCTACTGAGGTGCTCATCCGGAATAACCAGGGCACAATCGCAGTAGTTCTCCTTTGGCCACCTTAGCCGATAATAACGGAACGTAAGGCGGCAAACCCAGGAGCTGGGCAAACCCAACATTTGACCAACGACATGATTCGGAGCTGATGCATATACGGCCAAACTCGTGACGCCGAACACTCCCGAAGGTATTCGAACTTTATAACAGATGATGGGCTCAAGAATGATCATTCATTATAAACCCTGTGTTTCCAGGTACATGCGTTAATCTATCATGGCGAAATGCCAAAAACGGATGTATCCTCTGTGGGTATGGAACCCATGGGATGGTTAAACAACAAGAGGCAATAGAAAAGGTTTACACATGGGCTTAATTTAAAGAGAAACCAGTTGAACGGGGCCCTGCTGCACATGGTTAAACAACAAGAATGATTGTGACAAACTAAAAAGCAAACAAAGCAAAAACTCATTTAACACCAGGCGCTCCAAGCAAAACTCAAGATATGTGACAAATAAAAATCTAGCTCCAAGTAAAATTACCGATGGTCATTAGAAGAAAGAGGGGATGCCTTCCTGGGCATCCCCGAGCTTAGTTTCTTGGGAGTCCTTGAATATTACCTTGGGGTGCCTCGGGCATCCCCAAGCTTAGGCTCTTGCCACTCCTTATTCCTTCATCCATCATGATCTCACACAAAACTTGAAAACTTCAATCACACAAAATTAACAAAACCTTCATGAGATTTATTAGTATAGGCAAATCACCACTTCAAGTACTATTGTAAACACATTCATATTTTATTATTTCATTGTACCTACTTTATTATAACTTTAACGTGGCTTATACCCCCAATACAATCCATAGATTCGTCAAAATAAGCACACAATGCAATGGCAACAGAATCTGTCAAAAACAGAATAGTCTGTAGTAATATGAACTTTGGCCATACTTCTATAACTCCAAAAATTCTGAAAACTTACGAAAAAGTGGGCAATTTGTATATCAACCACATGTAGAAAATTCATAATTTTACCGCCCTCTAGAAAAGATTTACAATTCTGCGACTGGACGCAAAAGTTTTGGTTAATGCACAGAATGAAATCAACTATCACCCAAATCATCCCAAAGGCTTTACCTGGCACAAAACTAGATAAAATACTAAAAAAATCGTAGTAGTAGCATAATTGTGTAAACTTATAAAGTTATAAAATAATAAAATTGGGTTGTCTCCCAACAAGCGCTTTTCTTTAAAGCCTCTTAGCTAGGCATTGATAATTTTAATGATGCCCGCATGACAGACAAGAATTGACGCACAAAGAGAGCATCATATAGCATGTGAAAATTACATTTAAGTATAACATATTTCCTATGCATGGGCATTTTATAAGCAAAGAAATTATCAAAACAAGCAAACACTAGCATATGCAAGGAAGAAGAATAAAACATTGACAATCTCAACATCAAGAGAGGTAATTTAGTAACATGAAAATTTCTACAACCATATTTCCCTCTCTCATAATAATTCCATGTAGGATCATATTCAAATTCCACAATATATATATCACATAACATATTCTCTACATGATCCACATGCATGCAAAGTTGACACTCTTCCAAAATAGTGGGATTATCAACAAATAAAGTCATGACCTCTCCAAGCCCACTTTTATCAAAATTTTCAAAAGATTGATCATTCTCCAAAGTAGTGGGATCATTATTACCTATAGTTGGAACTCTTCTAAACCCACTTTCAGTATTATTGCACACACTATTATTGATATCATATTCATCATGATGCTTGAATAATATTTCAAGATCATAAGAGGAATCACCCCAATCATGATCATTGCAATAAGTAGTGGACATAACAAATTAGCATCCACAAGCTTGGGGTATTGCATATTATTAGCACAATTAACATTAATAGAAATTATAATAACATCATTGCAATCATGCTTTTCATTCAAGGAGCTATCGTGAATCACTTTATTTTAACACTTCATCACAATTTTCGGATTCACGAATCTCAAGGAGAGCTTCATAAAGATAATCTAGTGAAAGAAATTCACTAGAAATTGGTTCATCATAACTTGATATTTTAAAAATATTAGCAAGTGGATGAGGATCCGTAAAGGTTTTGTTTTCTAATTGTCAGTAAACACAAAATTATGTCAAACAAACAAGAAAAGCAACAACGTAAAACATTTTTGTGTTTTCTTGATAAAACATTTTAGAAGTAGGGGGAGATGGAAACAAGAGGCAAATGGAAAGTAAATCAAATGATATGAAAGTTTATGCATAGGTACTTGATAGATGTTGATGATGTCTCCCCGGCAACAGCGCCAGAAATTCTTCCTGCTACTTTTGAGTTGCGCTGGGATTTCCCCAAAGAGGAGGGGATGATGCAGTACAGTAGAGATAAGTATTTCCCTCAGTTATGAAACCAAGGTTATCAATCCAGTAGGAGAACCAAGTGATAACCCACAAGTATAGGGGATCGCAATATTTTTCGAGGGTAGAGTATTACACTAAAATTTATAGATTCGACACAAGGGGAACCAAAGAGTATTCTAAAGTATTAGTAGCTAAGTTGTCAATTCAACCACACATGAAAGACTTAATATCTACAAGAAAGTATTTAGTAGCAAAGTATTTGCAAGTAACGGTAACGGTGGCAAAAGTAACAGTAGCAGTTTTGTAGCAATCATAACAGTGGCGACGGAAATGTAACTTAGCAAAGATCAATATGAAACAAGCTCGTAGGAAATGGATCAATGATGGATAATTACGTCGGATGTAATTCGTCATGCAATAGTTATAACATAGGGTGACACATAACGAGCTCGAGTTCATGAATGTAATGTAGACATGTATTCCGAATATAGTCATACGTGCTTATGGAAAAGAACTTGCATGAAATCTTTTATCCTACCCTCCCGTGGCAGCGGGGTACTAATGGAAACTAAGGGATATTAAGGCCTTGTTTCTATATAGTACCGGACCAAAGCATTAGTACTTAGTGAATACATGAACTCCTCAAACTACGATCATCACCGGGAAGTTTCCCGACTATTGTCACTCCGGGGTTTGCCGGATCATAACACTTAGTAGGTGACTATAACTTGCAAGATAGGATCAAGATCTCACATATATTCATGAAAACATAATAGTTTCAGATCTGAAATCATGGCACTCGGGCCCTACTGACAAGCATTAAGCATGGCAAAGTCATAGCAACATCAATCTTAGAACACAATGGATACTAGGGATCAAACCCTAACAAAACAAACTCGATTACATGGTAAATCTCATCCAACCCATCACCATTCAGCACGCCTACGATGGGATTATTCATGCACAACGGTGAGAATGATGAAATTGGTGATGGAGGATGGTTGATGATGATGATGGTGGCCGATTCCCCTCTCCGGAGACCCCGAACGGACTCCATATCAGCCCTCCCGAGGAAGAACGGGGCTTGGCGGCGGCTCCGTATCGTAAAACGCGATGAATTCTTCTCTCTGATTTTTTTCTCGCAGAATTTGAATATATGGAGTTGGAGTTGAGGTCGGTGGTGGTCCAGGGGGCCCACGAGGCAGGGGGCGCGCCCCCACCCTCGTGGCTAGGGTGTGGTCCCCCTTCTATTGATTCATTTGCCAATATTTTTCATTAATTCCAAAACGTGTCTCCATGAAGTTTCAGGTCATTCCAAGAACTTTTATTTCCCCACAAAAATAACACCATGGCAATTCTGCTGAAAATATTTCCATACAAAAATAACACCATGGCAATTCTGCTGAAAACAACGTCAGTCCGGGTTAGTTCCATTCAAATCATGCAAATTAGAGTCCAAAACAAGGGTAAAAGTGTTTGGAAAAGTAGATACGTTCGAGATGTATCAACTCCCCCAAGCTTAAACATTTGCTTGTCCTCAAGAAATTCAGTTGACAAACTGAAAGTTATAAAGAAAGACTTTTACAAACTCTGTTTGATCTTGTTGTTGCAAATATGTAAAGCCAACATTCAAGTTTTCAGAAAAGATTGTGAACTAACCATATTCTCAATAACATTTAGGTCTGATGTTTACTCATATCAATGGCATAATCAACTAGCGAGCAATAATGATAAATATCGGATGACAACACTTTCTCAAAACAATCATGATATGATATAACAAGATGATATCTCCCTAGCCCTTTCTGATATCGCAAAACATAAATACAGAGCACCCATGAAGATCAAGAACTGACTAGACATTTTGATTCATGGCAAAAGAGATCCAGTCATAGTCATACTCAATGTAAATTAATAACAATGCATACAAATGACAACGGTGCTCTCCAACTGGTGCTTTTTTATAAGAGGATAATGACTCAACATAAAAGTAAATAGATAGGCCCTTCGCAGAGGGAAGAAGGGATTTGCAGAGGTGCCAGAGCTCGAGTTTTGAAACAGAGATAAATAATATTTTGAGCGACATACTTTCTTTGTCAACATAACAACCAAGAGATCTCGATATCTTACATGCTACATACATTATAGGCGGTTCCCAAACAGAATGGTGAAGTTTATACTTCCCCACCACCAACGAGCACATTCCACGGCAGGTCGGAAACAACGGCTACTGTCGTGGAATTGTCAAGTCAGATGTCCTCGTGAAAGGACTTAGTTGTGGAGCCATCGCAACTAGGAAGCTTGAAGGGGTTAATCGGGACAAAGGACACGAGGGGTTTTATACTAGTTCGGCCCCTTACGGTGAAGGTAAGGCCTATGTCTAGTTGGGTTGGTATTGATGTTTCGATGACCAGGGAGCGAGATACGCTATGCCTGGCTCTCGATGAGTTGTCTCTCTCCCTTAAGCCGCCAGCGGGTCGTCCCCTTATATACATGGGTGGACGCCCTGCGGCTTACAGAGTCCCGGCCGGCTTACAAAAATATCCGGCTCGGTGACTAGTTAAGTCTACCTTATGATACAAGTAATATTATTACAGCGGTTTATTACAACGGGCCTTAAGTCGCCTGTGGGCCTTAAACTTTCTATGAACCGCCATCTTCATACTTTGGTCTTGGGCTTCTCTCTGGCGAGTCTTCTTTGCGTAACCCAGCCCCTCCTGGGCGGCTTACACAAATATTATATCCCCAACATTAGGCCCCAGATTGACTTGAACCTGTTCATGTCAATCTTAAAATACCTTATGAACTGTCCTGCAGTCCTTTCTCTTGCACGAAGAATTTTAACCCGCCGTGACGTCATCATCTGGATCCGTGTTAAATCACCATGACGTCATCTTCAATAAAACTTATTTTTATTCCGCCATATCTTCAATGGATCTTTGTCTTTACTGACTATCCTGAGAATCGAGGCGTCGGGGCCGCTGGATGGTAATTCTTATCTCCTCGTTTCCCGCACCGTCTCAGTTATCCTCTCCGTATAAATATCCGCGACTTAGGTCTTTTCCTTTTTATCCTTTCAGTCATTTTCCTCCTCTCCTCTCTGCCATTCGAGCTCCGCCGTCGTCTCCATCGACCCGCTCGTCTTCCTCAACTCAGGCTGATGCATCGACCTAACTTTAACCAGAGATCGACGGTGAACCTCCGCAGCTCGTCCTTATCCGTGAGTTCTTCTCCTCCCCTTTTATTAGATCTACATTGAAGCTCCGTTGAGTTCGTCGGTGTTCTCCACTACCCGACGCAAACCCTCGTTAGCTTTCATCTCCAATGCCTTGTTTAGATCATAAAAACTATGCAGAACTGCTGCGGTAGTTGTTTGTTTTGATCTTGCATAGAAATAAATCTCATTTCCCTCATTTAGAAACCCTATTAAAGTGTATGAACTTCTCTGCCCTGTTTTTAGGTCTAGAAAATTCATCTTTCAGAGCAATAATTTGATCCAGAATAATAGCTGTCGTCCGTGAAACTTGTTTCTATCACCCGGAAAACTTCTTCTGGAAAATGCCCTTTAAACACCACTATCTAGGTGTCCAGTTCAAATAAGCAATACTGAACTGCAAGCCTTACCCTCTTCTCATGATCTGAAGAATTCTTGAATTGCTCATGACACTGCTAGCGGCTTAAATATTATTGCACGATCACCCTTATATCATTAGGCCCTTTTCTTTAAGCCGCCACTTTAAATATTTTTAGATATTTCTCCCAGGTTAAAGTTGAACCGGAGCTTTCTTACTTTATCATAGGCCACTGTTGTCATGGCTCCTAAAGCGGCCAAAGCCCCTGTGACTTGCAATTGGGTTCCATCCATAGTGACCAAAAGCAAACTTGCCGAGTTCGTGAAGTCCGGCCATATGCCGAAGAGGGAGATCATGTCTTATCGTGCCCCTAACCCGTCTGAGGAAATACCTCAACCCAAAGATGGGGAGGTAGTAGTTTTCACGGATCACATGAACCGGGAATTTTCCCCTCCTGGCTCAAAATTCTTCAGGGAAGTTCTGAATTTCTTTGACCTTAGACCTCAAGACATTGGACCCAATTCCATGTCAAACCTTTGTAATTTTCAATTCTTCTACGAGGTGTACCTGGGAGAAGAGCCAAGTCTGCTTTTGTTCAGAGAACTTTTTTATTTGAACCGGCAAAATGAATGTGCAAACGGGCCTAGTCTTGAGCTCGGCGGCATCTCAATCCAACGGCGGAGAGATTGTCTTTTCCCTCATGCTGAGCTGCCGAGTCACCCGAAAGACTGGAACCAGACGTGGTTCTACTGTCAAGATACATCACCGGCTAATGAGAGGCCTCTGCCCAGCTTTCGCACCCTGCGTCTCGAATCCAATCATCCACTGGCAGATAAGTTATCCGCTGTTGAGC
The DNA here is from genome assembly GCF_002162155.2 of Triticum dicoccoides. Lineage (NCBI taxonomy): Eukaryota > Viridiplantae > Streptophyta > Magnoliopsida > Poales > Poaceae > Triticum > Triticum dicoccoides. Next base: position 204,431,699 of record NC_041387.1, on the reverse strand, counting down.
GCCTGCCTCTCAACCCAACCATCAGGAAGATCAAAGCTCTTCTAGGGAACGGGTTAAACGACATCGATCTGGTCTGAGCCTGGGTCACTTGGCGGATACTACTGTTAAGCCGCCGCTCCGGCTTAATGTGTACTTACACAGGCGAAAAGGATGACCCAATGCGTCATAGCCCTGATGATTTACCAGACGAAGTGGTATACGCTACAGTCCAATCGTTGTTGAAGGAGGGCACTGTAACCAGTAATGCCTTTGGCTTACTTCCCTTCTACAAGAAGAACCCGGCCCCTGCAGTAAGTTATCAATCTTCAAAAATACTCTTTAACATGTTATACCTTCTTGTATTTATGATTCCTTATCTTTTTCCACAGGTCGATGATAATTTCTGGAAGGTCAAGTATGACCATGAGGCTACCAAACAAGCCAGGACAGCCAACAAAAATGAAAGGAAGGCCTCCAAGACGGGCACCTCTAAGAAGAAAAAGTCCAGCGCCTCTAATCTGTTTAAATTGGATGACTCGTCTTCGGATGAGGAAGAGGTAATATTTTAATTTCCTTAACTCATTTGGCGTTACTCTACTGACATTCTATCCTTTCAGGAGGATGGATACAGGGAACAGTCAAGCAATTGACAAAGAGGTAACTATAATCTCCTTCGACTCAGAGCATGTGCCAACACAAAAAATCCAAAGGGTGACCCGGAAAGTAAGATGTTCACATCCTCTAGCTTACTAAGATCCTCAATTTCTTTTGAGGCGACAACATCATGAGAACCGGAGGCAAACTCGGGCCACTCAAGACGTAGAACTCTCCTTCGGCTTACCGGATGTAACCAGGAAGCGTCGGGCCGAGGTTATTTCTGATTTACATTTTTCTATTCCTTTGGCGGGTCTAATTCGCCAACCTCTCAATTCATCTGACTCCAAATATCAGGATACCTCTCCGTCTTCCGACGAGTCGATGCAATCAAACATGCCAGCTTCTAAAACAGCTCCCGGATAATACAACTTTTCTTACTTTAAGCTTGTCCATACTTATACGTTGATACTCATCCTTCCACTTTGATTGACACCCTGCAGGTGAAGCCCAGCAAGAGGGCAAAGAAGAATAAGCCATCCCGAGACCCGGTGGTCACTGAACCGGCGATTGACTCATCCGTTCCTGACAGCTCCACACATCAGGCACCGCCTGAACCGGCTTTCGGTATTCCGGTGTCAACCTCTGACCCGCTTGCAGAAGACGTTGTCCATGATTTTGATAACCCGGAAATTCCTAGCCCGGTCAAGAGGAATGAACCGGAAGTTGAGATTGTGAAGTCTCAGTTTGTTGAACCAGGACGGCCAACCGTCCTTGGCAAATGTACCGCCAAGGAAGAATTTGCCCAACGTCGAAAGGCCAAGCAGGACATTACTGATTATACTCACTTAAGCATTGGTGATATAGTCTCGGGCTATCTGAATCAAGTGCACAATAGCCGTGACCTAGAAATTGACATGGTGCAACAAATACAGCACAAATCTAAGGTATTACTTATACTGTTTACCTGAGTCTTACATACTGTACCAGCCCCCAAGTCTATTGCTTATATTGAACAAATATGTTGTAGACTTTAGAAATCTGCTTTACCTGTTAACTTATCCGGCTCAAAAAGAATAACTTAACCCAGTTATAACATAAGGCTTTTAAATTTGCAATACACATTAGCCCCCAAGTGTCAAGTATCTTTACTTGTAAGGTGCTTGAGACTTGAATATATGTGACCCGGCAAGAGAAGGTTTACAATTCTTCAGCATACATTAGCCCCCAAGTGTCAAGTATCTTTACTTGTAAGGTGCTTGAGACTTTTAATGTTACCTTATAATCCTTACCATAACCTGGTGTCAATGCAGGCTGCCATAAGTCAGTTTGAATCCGAGCTTGCGTTCCTGAAGAGTCGTCTGGAAACTCAAGAACTTGAGACACAGAAAGCTAACTCCAAATTTGAATTCAGTGTCTCTGAAAATGAGAAACTAAAGAAGAAATTTGAGTCGGAGAAGAAAACTTGGGCTGATGAAAAGGCTTCCCTAGTGACTCGGTCCAAGACGGCAGAAGCATCTCTTGCCGAGGCAACAACCGAACTGTCCGACTTAAAGCGGCAGATATCCCAAGTGGTCTCAGCCATCTTCCGTAAGCCACTCTGAAAAACCCTTAAACATCGCAATCTTCCAAGGATTATTGTGATAATTATCTCTGGGTTATTGTTATGCTTGTAACCACACAGGCCCCACGAGTACCAACCTCAAGCAGAACATGTTGATCAAGCTCAAGGCGGTTTATACCCTTGTGGAGCAGCTGTACTCCGGGTCACAACGTGCTTTGGCCATTGTAGCCTTATCAAATACCCCTCCTTGCCTCCTACAAGATGTGTTGAAGCATCTCACAGTGCTACCTCAACGGATTAAGGACTTAAGGCAGGCATCTGCAAGAGCCGGAGCCGTGGCCGCATTAAGCCGGGCAAAGGCATGGGTGCCAGAACTTGACTTGGCTGATCTTACTCTTGGATATCCAAGCCTGAAGGAGGATGGCTCTGTATTTGATGATCAAGACTTCACAGCCTGTGTCAAAGTCGTTCGTCCCTTGGCGACTCTCATTGGCAATGATACTGATCTCACTAAGTATTTGCCGGGCTATGATAGCGATAACCGGAGAATCCCAAACGTTCCGTATGACCAAGTCAGCCCGATCCCTCCAACGCGTAAGCATACCTTTGCCCCTGAAGTGGACCCGACCGGGTTAATAGACGATGAGGCTGAATTTGAAGCCTTGAGCGGCATTGGCTGGGCCTCATCCATCTTCCAGGACAAAGCAACCGACGGAGAGGCGGAGAAGGATAATCTGGAGCCATCAAGCCCGCCACAGGAATAAACTGTCCGGCGTCTTAACCTTTGCCAAAACAATGCTTTCACTTTATTCAGGCTCGGGGAGTCTTGTAATAGGATAGAAAAGCTTCTCAATTTTGTCATGCCTTCGCACATGTTTATGGCGCTTAATACTTTCATAAGCCGCCATTGCCTAGCTTATGTTGACTATTTGCCTCCCTGATGTTCAATTTACTTGTCTTATCCTACACATAAAACAAACAAACTCCCTTGGCGGTTTATCACACCGGGTGTCACATAAGGTATGTGTAACTCGGAAACGAAGCAAAGGCACCCTACACAGGCTAGTTTACAACTACATTGTTGCTAAACATAAACATAATAGCATGCGTGTAATTCCTTGATAACCTTTCCTGCTTATTTGATGCTCACCTGGTACTTAATAACCAGGCGTGACCAATATTAAACCGGAAAGACAAAAAACATCTCATAATGTTTTCCCAAAGTCTCAAGATAATCAAATAATTTACAGGCTTCTGATTCGAATGCGATCAGTAAACCGTTCCAAAGGGGTTAAGCTAAGATTCGGATATGATCATATAGCCCCAAGTGCCTTGGCGATGCCGATCAAGTGGGTATCGACAGCTATGTTCTCTTTGGTTCGAATACGACCTATGTTTGAACAGGAAGCCCCCAAGTGACCATAAGATTTGTTTAATGATGCTGATTCGTATACGATCCACGTCAGACCCAAAGGGGTTAAGCTATGATTCAAATATGATCAAGAAGCCCCCAAGTAGGTTTAGCAGTATGCCGATCAAGTGGGTATGGACAACTATGTTCTCTTTGGTTCGGATACGACCCATGTTTGAACAGGAAGCCCCCAAGTGATCATGGCTAGATTCAGATATGATCATACGCCGGTCCAAAGGGAAAGCCGGATTCAGATATGATCCGGTCCCTGTTGGTTGTTTCCACCACCTGTCAAAAAGACATATACACCTTCTTGAGGGTGAAAAAAGGACAAAGGTCCTGCTTTATTACTTTGTATAGTATTACATTGTCAAAAAACATATATACCATAAGAGCCGGTGGCTCAAGTATAGTAAAACCGAAGATGGGTTATATCCCATGGCCGAACATCACTTAGCAAAGCCGCCTAGACTCCATAAACTATGAAGAAAGGTGTATAACCCGCCGGATCGAGGCCACTTACCCTTATGCATCTGATTGTTACCTTGTGTATTAACGTTGGCCACAAGTTCTGGGTTGTCATCCGCTTTACGCTTATTGCTATTTTGATTCTCTGGGTTGTGCTGTTGGCCCTTTCTACTGTCATTCCGTTTTCCCTTCCCTGTCTTTTCACCATCAGACTCGGGATCCTTGGTACTATCAGAATCGGCATATTTGACAAGAGCCGCCATTAGCGTACCCATATCCTTGCAGTCACATTTAAGGCGCCCCAATTTCTGCCATAGCGACTTGAAGCTGCAATTCTTTTCCAATATAAGGACTGCAGAGCCGGCATCCATCTTATCAGATGAATGAATTATCTCCTTGACCCGGCGTACCCAATGGGTGGTAGATTCACCTTCCCCCTGCTTACAATTCGTCAAGTCCACGACCGTCATAGATTGCTTACAGGTGTCCTTGAAGTTCCAGATGAAACGGGCCTTTAACTCCTCCCACGAACCAATGGAATTAGGTGGTAAACCTTTTAGCCAAGTCCGGGTCGTTCCATCTAACATCATGGTGAAGTATTTAGCCATTGCCGTGTCACTGACCTCCAACAGTTCCATGGCCATATCATAACTCTCGATCCATGCTTCAGGCTGTAAGTCGGCCATGTAATTCGGCACCTTTCGATGTCCCTTGAAATCTTTGGGCATGCGCACATTGCGCAAAGCCGGTACCAAACAAGAAAAGCCACCGGCTCTGGTGGCTATTCCCATCTCATTAGAAGTCATTGGATATTCTAGCATATCCTGACGTGCCGTCTGTTGAGCCACCAGCTGAGCCGCTCGCTCTTTCTCCCGACGTACTCGATCTTACACCGGGTTATAGCCTCCATGTTGGTCACGGTGTTGGACGTTTCATGACAAAACTTCAGATCATACGTGCCTGCTGTAACTCTAACTCCGGTTCTGACGAGGTGGTGCCATCCAAGGCGGAGGAGCTGAATGAAATCTGTCCCGATTATAAGAATAGACCTCTTGCTGAGCCAGGGCTGTCTGAACAAGTTCTCTGATCCTCCGGGTCTCTACCGCTGTTGGGTCATCGCCATCCACTGGAAGAGCCGCCATACGCGTTGATGCTGTGATTAAGTTCTCCATGGGGTTGGAAAAGTGACCCGGCGGTATCAGCACATAACGTGATGGTTCCGTGCTCATATGAGGAGGTGGCATCTCTCGACGTTGAACCGGTCCTCCTGCTCCGGATGTCTTAAGCTGATTGCCCTCTAGCGGGTTACTTTGGCTGGCTCCGGGTATGGCGAAAAGAACCCCAGGGTCGTAATTTGGAGGCAACCGAGATTGGGTCATCTGGTGTCTCCTCCTCATTACCTCATTGGACGCGTTTAAACTCATCGTAAGCTGGTAAGCCTCTGACTGCAACCGCTGTGCCCGGGCGTCAAGAGCCGCCCGCTCCGTAGCTAGTCTAGTGTCCTCAGCTGCTAAGGCCTCCTTGGCCTGAGCTATCTCCTCACGTACCAGGGCCACCTCCGCGTCATGCTCATCTTTGTTCGCAGAGATAACCGTGGCGGTTAACAGGGCCGTAAGCTTGTCCATGAGGTCTATCATTACTTGAGCCGGCGGGCACACAGGGCCTCCTACCCCGGCAGCTCCTAACCCGGAAGTAATTGCAGCCGTGGCTGTAGAGTTTTGTCCGGGTTGAGTCTCAGCCATAAAGACTCCTGCCCAATTTGGCGACTCATAGGGGTCCGGAATACTAAGGCCATCGGAACAGCCCCCGAGTGCACTGTCTTGAACTTGATACAAAGAATCTGTTGAACCGGCAGAAGAATCACCGTCAGAGTGGGCGGCCGTCTCACCACCATCTTCAGGACCTTCAGAAAGTTCTTCTCCGTGGACGCAACCCACAAAGACACGCTTCATGCCGGTTTGAACTCGGGCGGGTTTCGCACGCTGAACCGTCTCGACGAGGTCGGTGCAGTTGTCCTGCTCAGGCCCCGGCTCACCAATACGGCCGATGAAGACGTGGATCCCTTCGAACGGGACCCGGTACCCGTACTCAATTGAGCCGGCGTCGGGGCCCCAGCCTTCATCGTCGATGTAGATCTTGCCGCGGCGACTTTTGGTCATCCGGCCCACTACGTATCCCTTGAGCCCTTCGAAATTGCCCTTCAAGAACTCAAATCCACCGTGCGCTGGCCCCACGGTGGGCGCCAACTGTCGTGGAATTGTCACGTCAGATGTCCTCATGAAAGGACTTAGTTGTGGATCCATCGCAACTAGGAAGCTTGAAGGGGTTAATCGGGACAAAGGACACGAGGGGTTTTATAATAGTTCGGCCCCTTACGGTGAAGGTAAGGCCTACGTCTAGTTGGGTTGGTATTGATGTTTTGATGACCAGGGAGCGAGATATGCTATGCCTGGCTCTCGATGAGTTGTCTCTCTCCCTTAAGCCGCCAGCGGGTCGTCCCCTTATATACACGGGTGGACGCCCTGCGGCTTACAGAGTCCCGGCTGGCTTATAAACAATGTCCGGCTCGGTGACTAGTTAAGTCTACCTTATGATACAAGTAATATTATTACAGCGGTTTACTACAACGGGCCTTAAGTTGCCTGTGGGCCTTAAGCTTTCTATGAACCGCCATCTTCATACTTTGGTCTTGGGCTTCTCTCTGGCGAGTCTTCTTTGCGTAACCCGGCCCCTCCTAGGCGGCTTACACAAATATTATATCCCCAACAGGTACTGTCCAACTAACAACAATCCTGGTGGAGTTTTGTTTGCAATATTTTGATTTGATTTGAGCATGTGACTAGGCATCCCGGTTACCGGCCATTTTCTCGTGAATGATAAGCGGAGTCCACTCATCGTGAGAATGACTCACCTAGCATGGAAGATATAGACAACCCTAGTTGATACATGAGTTATTCGAGCATACAAAACATAATTTCATTTGAAGGTTTAGATTTTGGCACATACAAATTTACATGGAATGGCTGGTAAATACCGCATATAGGTAGGTATGGTGGACTCATATGGAACAACTTTGGGGTTTATGGAAATGGATGCACAAGCAGTATTCCCGCTTAGTACAAGTGATGGCTAGAAAGAGACTGGAATCGACCAACTAGAGAGCGACAACAATCATGACCATGCATTAAGATTAACCAACAATGAGTGCAATCATGAGTAGGATATAAATCACCATGAGCATAAATATCGTGGAGGCTATGTTGATTTTGTTTCAACTACATGTGTGAACATGTGCCAAGTCGAGCCACTCAAATCATTCAAAGGAGGATAGAACCCTATCATACCACATCACAACCATTTTAATAGCATGTTGGCACGCAAGGTAAACCATTATAAACTCCTAGCTTATTAAGCATGGCATGAGTAACTATAATCTCAAATTGTCATTGCAAACATGTTTGATTCATAATGGGCTGAATAAGGAACGATGAACTAATATATTTACAAAAACAAGATAGGTCGAGTTCATACCAGCTTTTCCTCATCTCAATCATTTTATCATATATCGTCATTATTGCCTTTCACTTGCACGATCGAACAGTGTGAATAATAATAATAGTGCACGTGCATTGGACTAAGCTAGAATCTGCAAACATTTAATTCAAAGGAGAAGACAAAGTAATATGGGCGCTTTGTTAGATCAACAATAATGCATAAGAGAGCCGCTCATCATTTTCATCGTGGTCTTCTCCTCTCGACCCCCAAAGAAAAGAAAATAATTTCAAAGAAAAAGAAAAACTATTTACATGGGAAAACTCCCAACAAGCAAAAGAAGAACGAGAAATCTTTTTGGGTTTTCCTTTAATACTACTACTACAAGCATGGAAAGTAAACTAGCTAAAGGCTATAACTATTTTTTTTGGTTTTTCTCAAAGTATTCAAACACACAAGAAGAAAGCAAGAAAATAAAATAAACTAGCATGGATAATACAATGGAAAAGTATGAACACCGACAACTAGAATGAGTGTGTGAACATGAATGTAATGTCGGTGAAAAATACGTACCCCCACAAGCTTAGGATTTTGGCCTAAGTTGGTCTATGCCCATGGATCAAATTGGTCCTCTACGGTGTAATGAGGAGGGTCCTCGGGGTGCCACTAGTTAGCGAGCTCCTACGGATCCCACTGATAAATAGACTCCTGATATGGATCAGGAGATGGCTATGGCTCAGGCTGTGGACACCGTGTCTGCTCCCAGTATGCATAAGTGTCATCGGGCATGCTGAGTTATGTTCCTGAATGTATGTTAAACAAAGATGTTGCAGGTAAGGTAATAGTCTGACAAGTGGTTTTACTGAATACCGGGTTATAAATAAGTCCCTTCTCCTTGTCATTAACAATAAAATGACGTGCTACCATACTTCTATAGTCTAAGAAAATAGTGGGCAACACAGTTTCCTCTTTCTCATAATGCCTAATAGGTATCTCAAAGTATTTAGCAAGACGTGAAGCAAAGATACCTCCAAAATGGAGCCCTTTGTACGGTTGAGACTCAACCGTTTTGCAACCATAGCACCTAAACTGAAAGTTCTATCACGAAGTAAAGCATGGCACAAAATAGCAAGGTCAGGAGCACTGAGACCCCACTGTTCCCGCGACCAATTAAACATCTACTAGCAAATATTGCATAGTAACGTAGAACAGGAAAATGTATACTAGTAGTTCTTGCATCTAACACTTTTCTCGTTTCGCCTACAACAATTTTATCAATAAGTTGATCCACATCACTAGGATGTGGTTCCTCGACGTTGCCCTCAAAGGGCAACTTGCAAACCACATGAAAATCATTGAGTGACATCTCCTTAAACTCATCATATAAGTAAAAATCTACCAAAGGTGGTGATCTCCTAGCATGGAAATGGAAGTTTTGCATGAAAATATTAGTGAGTAGGAGATACTGTTCACATTGGTCGAGGAGGAAGTCGGTGATGCCTGCATTCTTAGTCAAGTAATAGAAATCCTCATAAATTCTGGTGCCCTCAAGAATGCATCACATGGCCATTCACACGGTCGGACCTCCCCGGTGCGAAAAAGGTTGTACTTGGGCTTTTTATTCTCTTCATTCTTCTTTTCCTTCGAGCTTCGGCTCGAGGAGCCTCTCAACAATCTCTTCAACATTTTCTTCCTCTAAAATTTTCTAAAAATTTTAGTGACTCAAAATAAAACTGAACCAAACTCAACAAGATTGATAGCAACTACTCCCACAAGTGCCTAGAGACTATATCAAGCATTAAAACTACTTTGGACCATAGAAATTTGACATGCAAGCTCAAGAACAGGGTCACCTCAATAGCAAAAATTTGCAATAAATAAAGCACTAGAACAAAAACTAATTGGACCATTAGAGGAGTCACATACGGAAGAACAATTCCCCAAAGCAGTTTTGTGAATGGAGCTTTGAGCAAGGAGATCGAAAATGGCAGCAAAACAACGAAGAATACGGGTTTGAGCTATGAGATGATTTTTTCTGGAGGAATACGAAGTGTGTGGGTACTGGAATAAGTGGAGGGGGTCACGTGGGGCCCACGAGGCAGGAGCGCGCGCCAAGGGGTGTAGGGCGCGCCCTCCACCCTCGAGACCAAATGGTGGGTCCCCCTGGTGTGTTCTAAGTGCCAGAAATTCTCAAATATTCTACAAAAAATAATACTCAATTTTCAAGGCATTTGGAGAAATATTATTTTCGAGGTATTTTTTTATTGCATGGATAATTCAGAAAACAGGCATAAAATAGTGTTTTTGCTTGATTTATTCTAAATAACAAAAAGTAAAAGGTGGGTACAAAGAGTTGTGCCTTCTAACTTCATCCATCTCATGCTTATCAAAAGGAATCCACTAACAAGGTTGATAAAGTCTTGCTAACAAACTTCTTCCGAATAACATGAAACTGGAAAATTTTCGAATAACACTAGGTTACCTCAACGGGGATATGCATGTCCCCAACAATAAGAATATCATATTTCTTTTTGACAGTAGGAAGAGGGAATTCAAAACCTCCAATAGTAATAGTTGAAATTTTTACAATAGAATTGATACTATGAACTTGAGGTTGTTTCTTCGGAAAGTGTACCGTATGCTCATTACCGTTAACATGAAAAGTGACATTGCCTTTGTTGCAATCAATAACAACTCTTGCAGTATTCAGAGAAGGTCTACCAAGGATGATCGACATACTGTCATCCTCGGGAATATCAAGAATAACAAAGTTTATTAAAATAGTAACGTTTGCAACCACAAGAGGCACATCCTCACAAATACCGATGGGTATAGCAGTTGATTTATCAGCCATTTGCAAAGAGATTCAGTAGCTGTCAACTTATTCAAATCAAGTCTACAATACAAGGAGAAAGGCATAACACTAACACCGTCTCCAAGGTCACATAAAGCGGTTTTAACATAGTTTCTTTTGATGGAGCATGTTATAGTTGGTACTCCTGGATCTCCAAGTTTCTTTGGTATTCCAACCATAAATGTATAACTAGCAAGCATGGTTGAAATTTCAGCTTCCGGTATCTTTCTTTTATTTGTAACAATATCTTTCATGTACTTAGCATAGGGATTCATTTTAAGCATATAAGTCAAAGTGATCAAAATCCTCATCATCCTTTTTCTTGGATGGATTAGGGAGGAAAAGGCATGGGTTTCTGAACCCATGGTTCTCTTTCTTTACCGTGCTACCGAGCAACGAAGTCTCTTATGATAACGTTGATTCTTTGATTGTGGGTTATCAAGATCAACAACAGGTTCAATCTCTACATCATTATTATTACTAGGTTGAGCATCAACATGAATATCATTATTAACATTATCAATAGGTTCATGTTCATCACCAGATTGTGTTTCAGCATCCAAAATAGAAATATCATTGGGATTCTTAGGTGTGTAGGGTGGCCCTCGGGATACAAAGGTTCCTGAACCATTTTACCACCTCTAGTCATAACTTTGACATCATTATCATTGTTCTTATTATTCAAATCATTGAGAAAATCATCTTGTGCCTTAAGTACTTATTCTACTTGATTTGTAACCATGGAAGCATGTTTACTAATAAGCTTAAGATCACCTTTAACTCTAGACATATAATCACTCAAGTGTTCAACCATATAACCATTACGTTTAAATTGTCTACCAACATAAGCATTGAAGTTTTCTTGTTTAACAATAAAGTTATCAAACTCATCCAAGGATTGACTAGCAAACTTAGTAGATGCGGTTTCACCCTTATCAAATCTATAGAGAGAATTTACCTTTACTACCTCTGTCGGGTTATCAAGACCATGTATCTCTTCGATAGGTGGTAGATTCTTAACATCTTCAGCTTTAATACCTTTTCCTTTCATAGATTTCTTTGTCTCTTGCATATCTTTAGGACTGAGAAATAGAATACCCCTTTTCTTCGAAGTTGGTTTAGGAGTTGGTTCAGGAAGTGTCCAATCATTATCATTACTCAGTATGTTATTCAATAGCAATTCAGCTTGCTCAACAGTTCTTTCCCTGAAAACACAACCAGCACAACTATCCAGGTGGTCTCTAGAAGCATTGGTTAGTCCATTATAAAAGATATCAAGTATTTCATTTTTCTTGAGAGGATGATCAGCAAAGCATTAAGTAATCGAAAAAGGCTCCCCCAAGCTTGTGGGAGACTCTCTTCTTCAATTTGCACAAAAATAAATATTTCCTTAAGGAAGCTTGTTTTTTATGAGCAGGAAAATATTTTGCAGAGAAGTAATAAATCATATCCTGGGGACTACGCACACAACCAGAAGCGAGAGAGTTAAACCATATCTTAGCATCACCCTTTAGTGAGAAAGGAAATAATTTAAGAATACAATAATAGCAAATATTTTCCTCATGAGTAAATAGGGTGGCTATATCATTCAATTTAGTAAGATGTGCCACAATAGTTCCAGATTCATAGCCATAGAAAGGATCAGATTCAACCAAAGTAATTAACTGAGGATCAACAAAGAATTCATAATCCTTATCAGTAATACAGATATGTGAAGTAGCAAAAGCAGGGTCATATTTCATTCTAGGATTCAAGGACTTTTCTTTCAACTTAGCTAACAGTTTCTTAAGATCATATCTATCATTGCAAGCAAGAAAGTCTCTAGCAGTTTCTTCATCCATAACATAAGCATCAGGTACAATAGGAAATTCATATCTAGGGGGAGAATCTTGATCATCACTTTCATTAATATCATCAGTTTCAGTAATTTCATTCTTTCTAACCCTAGCAAGTTGTTCATCAAGAAATTCACCTAGCTGCACATTATTTTCAAGCAGAGAAGTAGTATCATCATAAGCATCATGCATAGCAGAAGTGTGACAACCTGATTTTGGCCCATTCTTTTTTTCGTTTGTTTTCCGAGGTTTTTGCCATAGTTTTCTTTTTCTGTGGCTTTGTGGTCTGGAAACTGAAGAAGATGCCCTCTTCTTTTTTTCCAGAGTGGCTTGTCATTCCCAAATCCTTCCCTAGACCCTGTCTTTTCCATCCTATCCAAAATTCCACTATTCTTTTTATTGGGAATATTCCTTTTCTATTAAAGGAATAACTCAAATTGCCCTAGGTTGTGAAGCAACCTATATTTCCATCACTCCAAAAATTCCCAAATAATTCCCATAAATTATTTGGGTCATATCTTGATCAAATATGGCAAAACTTTTCATTGCCATGTTCAAAAATAATTCCCCAATATTCCTTCTCTATTCTGCCCTGAATGGCACTTTGTGAAGGAAGTGTCATTTATATATTTCCTAGTGGATCCCAACCTTTTTGGGCATGTTTATACGTCCAAATAATTGCCTCATGAACAAGTTAAAATTTATTTTCCTAGCCAATCTTTCTCAGTGAATTTTCAAAGTTTCTGTCAAACAGAAGGCTTTGTGAAGGAAGTACTAGCTAGGAGTATCCAAATGAGATGAACTTTTGCACCCTCCTTAATGTGCTCATATTAACCCCTTCCACCCATTTTCAGGCCCATCCAATTTTCTATGTGAGCAAAGGAGCAAATCTTTGATTCGGGCAATATTTTTAGGTTGTGAAGCAAGTGCATTTTATATTGCTTAAAAAATCCTGATAAATTACGAGATCATTCTTATACCCATAAAACATCCCTCCACCCAATTTGTCATCATTTCAATGAACCATTTGACCACTAATATTATTCCAAGTTTCTGGACAAAAATGATGTTTGTGAAGCAAGTGCTATTTTGGTTTGTCTATTTGGCCTGATCTTTTTACAGCATCTTTATATGTCCATATCATGAGGATTTGCCAAGTTGCATCCCATTCCATAATTCCATGTGAGTGCACCACTATGATCTAGTTTTTGGACCATTTTGGTCAGTTGTGTAGCAACTGTAGTAAATATTGGTCCATTTCTTCCCAAAATCACCAGGACTGTACTCCTTCCTAGCCTAAACATCCCAGACATAACACTTGACACATAGCAGCTCCCTGTTGATCACATTGAGCTGATAAAGTTTACTACAGTAAACTTTAGAGCTCACCAACCTTTTAACCGTAGCAGTTTTAACCAAACTACCACTATAGTTGAAACCACCCTTCGAAGGACTTACCACTAGCAACATTTGCCAGCTTTTTGCCTCCCTCACATGCCAACACTTGTGGTGACCACCGCTTTGGCATGCAATGGCCACGTCTAGATTGGTTTCTTGCTCGGGCCCCTCCCCCTCTCATCGTATTCGCGCGCGTGAGCATGTCCAGTGGCTTCCCCGCGTCGTCGCCGTTCCCCTGGACTCATCTCCCCCTCCCGAAGCTTCCTCGTCGGCGCTCGTCACCGCTCGCCCACGGGAGCACTGTGGCCGACCGAGCTTTAATGGCGCTCGGCTTCTTCCTCTACCCCTCCCCTTGACTTCCTCTTCCCGTGAGCTCTGTGGCTCATCCGCATCCCCGTCGTCACGTTCCCCGTGCCCTCCCGTGCTTGCCAGCCTCGCCAGAGCATCGATCGGATGCGCATGGCGGCACCCGAGGCCGTGCCCTCGCCCCGCCTATAAATGGCCTTCCCTCGAGCCGTTTGCGCTCACCACCAGCCTCTCCACACTCCTCTACCCTGCCCAAATCTCTTCCCCGAGCATCGGAGCCCCTCTGCTCATCCTCCATCTGCCACGGCCGCCGCCCCCTCCGGCCTAAATCCGAGTGAGTCGAGCTCTCTCCCTCCGTTGTAGCAGCACCAGAGGCCTCCCTGCACCACCTCAAGCCTCCCCCACCCCTCCTTGGGCCGCTGGAGCCGCCGTGGCCGCATGCCCAAGTACGGACGAAGCCCTTTTCGCCGCGACCATGGCCCTGCCCTCTCTAGCACTCTCCGGCGGAAGGGTATGGTCCAGGTAGGAGCTCCTCGTCCTCGCGGTTGCTCCGATGGTCCAAGCTCCACCGGAGGTGGCCGGAGTCGACCGGGCGAGCACCAGCGCCGGCGAACACTCCCTCTGTTCTACGCCCGTGTCAAGGAAGAAGGAGCGGGAGAGAGAGAGAGATGTCAGCCACGGGCCCCGCTGGTCAGCCACAGCCGTTGACCCCGCCCTGCCCACGTGGAAAAGTGCCGGGCCCCACCCCGTGGGACCCGCATGCGTCCGGCCCCGCCAATATTCAAATGGATAAGTTGAAAGCGTATTTTCCCTGATTACGCTTTCACTTTTTCTGTCCAGGCCCCTGTTTGAAAGTATTTTTCTTGCAGATAGGTCCATGGCAGAAAACACTCCATAACTTTTTATACGTAACTCCAAATGAGGTGAAACCAATGCTCACTTCTTTGTTTCGTCAAGCCTGTTCTGTTGGCCATGCTTTCACTATGTTTTAACATAGTGAAAATGACCATTATGCCCTTGCCCTTAATCAGCCCCCTCCGAGAGAGAACGATTTCTGGCGATGCTTTCCGCGAGTTTCTCGCACTTACTCCCGGTGATTTCTTCCACCCCGGGCAAGCCACAATACCCACTTGCACGATAGTCATGCAGTAGCCATGGTTTTCAACTTGAATCTTTATTAAATGTTTGCTTGTTGAAAAGATGGTTGTCGTTGTTCCGGTGATGGTGAGATTTGCATGTTCACTTTTGTGCTATGTTGTCTTGTACTCTGTTATCATGTTCTACTTGCTAGTATTTCCTTTCATATGTTTATACTTGCTAGTAGTACATGCTGATGCTGGTGATGTTCATGCTAGTCAGTATGCCATTCTCAGTGGATATGATTTATTGTTGATATGGTGGATAGTTATGTGATACCCTCATGATTATGTTGACATCATGTTCATGCAATTTATCATGGCTCAGCATATTTGCATTCAAGTTAACCGGATTAAATTGAACTTGAACATCTGTTGGTTGAGTCATGGTGCCACTGAAACGATGCTGACCAGTGCAACCACACTTACTGGTATGGGACGATCCTAACTGGGTCTATTGCCGTGCCTCTCGCCGGTGCCTCCAATGAGGGAAGGTTATGGGCGCACGCTACCCTGATCAGGTAGGCGGACATAAGCCTTGTGTGCCCGTTGTTGTTGTTATGTGCACATGTCCCTGTTTGGGATGGTTTATTGATTTGGGCCACAACGGTGGTCGTTGAGGTGTCTTGAGGTAGACACGGGGCCACCCATGACTTAGCCCAGTGGGGAGTGAGTCGGAATGGCTGGGAGAGTGTCATGGCAGTAGGATGGTTTTGTCGGAACGCCATTGGTCCACCCGAATGGGAGTGTGAGGCCATGGGTTCCGTAGTGTGGGTACAGTTTACTAACCTCTGTAGAGTGTATATTAAATCTATCGATAGTCGCGTCCGCGGATAAGGGCCCAGTTCAAAAGTAGGGTACACCATGAGTCAACAGTAATAAGAATAATGTGCTTAATAACAATGAGATAAGTTGGTTGTGATCTCCATAAGGATCACGGGCCATTTATTGGTTGGGTTGTGATCGTCGTAAGGATCACGGGCCATTTATTGGTCGGGTTATGATCACCGTAAGGATCATGGGCCATTTATTGGTCGGGTTGTGATTGCCGTAAGGATCACGGGCCATTTATTGGTCGGGTTGTGATCGCCATAAGGATCACGGGCCATTTATTGTTCGGGTTGTGATCGCCGCAAGGATCACGGTTTGAGGCCAAGTGGTGGTCGTGGTTGTGATCGCCGGAAAGATCACTGTGGTATCAAGGATACCGAGCTGATGTATATTCGTGATGTTGTGCGAGAATCATGGGTAGAGATCAAGCTCCTTGTGGTCATTTACTGATCACTGCGGTATTGTTCATACCAAGCTTGATTTGATCCTGAGATGATCGTGTGATGTCCGAGGTTGGTAAGTGATGCATGTGTTGGTTACGAGGTAACCCGACCAGCATAAGTGGTGCATATAGTGTCATCATGCTCCATGCTAGTATTTTTGGATTAATATATTCATGTTGTGTTAGTTGTATCATGTTCATGTTGTTCACGCTATATTGTTCTGGTAATATCATGATAATTCATGTTTAACCAGTAATTGCCATGTTGTTGTCTGTCTTGAATGCTTCTGGTTGTTGTGAGATTGCAAGTACATTCAATGTACTGACCTGGCGTGTCATGCCAGTTTGCAGGTCATTCCGGATTTGATTGCTTGTTTGCCGTGGAGTCCTTGTTTGCGATCTAGGATAAGAGTTCCAGCCAGAGTCCCTGCGAATTGGAGTTCACCACCGTCTTCGTTGTTCCGCTGCTAGAGTTCTTCCGCTGCATCATGTTGTTCTGCTGCTTGCATAGAGCAACAGTGGTAGGCATAGTGTCGCCGTGCCGATGTAACCATTGTACCCAAATAGATTGTAATAAAGAGCTAGTTTGTTCTATGCTAAGCAGTGTCATATTCCAAAAGACATCATCTCGATCTCTGGGCTGGAATACGTGGCGTTCCGGTTTTCTCTGAGCCGGGGTACCACATGCTTGGTATCAGAGCAGGTCTGGCTGCAGAACGCCCTAGACCGCGTGAACATTAGAAAGCGGTAGTATATACCCCAGTTTGTTTGTTGCACTTGATTGCTACATTTGTTTGTCGCATAGCATGCATATAGATTATTATTTAGTCGCTAATGGTTAATCTTGTGAGTGTAGGTGGTATCGGTTCCGATCCACTACCTACGCCCTCCTTCTTATCATATCTGCTCTTCGGTGTGATGCGACCACATCATCATCCATGCCCTCCATCTCGTTCTTTTGGCAACCCTTGCTAACCTTTGTTATTAGAAAAGGGCAATGCCATTAGACCCAGTCTTCCACTGTTATATTGCCTTGTCATTTAATTCTTTGGATGGATACGATTCCCTTCGTACGCTTGATGATGAGGTAGTCGTGACTTTTGTGTCTTGCTACTTGATCGTTAAGTTCGTCCACACCTGTGTATCCATCCAGATCCAGCCACTTTTCAGCCAGTGTTTGGTGTGGCTTCGGTGGTGCCAACACCTTCCACACATGGATATAATTTTCATGCATGCCGCCACAGCATATTAGACCACAATACCGTAGTTTCCGCAAGATTAGTGTGCTTAGGTGTGCATGCATATTATTGTGTGAATAGCAGTAATATGTGATGATTGCTTGATTAATTATCTTAGTAGTATGCTTGTGTGCTCTTGTTTTAGTCGTTTCTTTTGTTCCTTTCTTTGGGCCTTCAGTTTTACAAAGTTTTTCCCCTATTAAAGTTGCTCGTCAGCCGACACCGGACCCGAAGAGTTAGCAAGAAATGCATATATTTGGAAACTCAGCTAAATAGAACAGAATTATCAGCTAACTGCAGTGAAATTGGGAATATCTTGTCTGGATGCAAAAGAAATCCTGGATGGACCGTCAGCATCAAGTTTGCATTAGTGTCCACTCATCACAACAACGATTAAATCAGCAGGAAGATAAATTGTGTGCAAGGTTGACAGAATATTATCAAAGGTGTGGATCAAATAGAAGTTTAATTTTTCGTTGAGGATAATTTTGGAACTCGATGTACCTGGAAGCAAGCAAAAATATGGCATATACTCAGAAAGGAGGATAGTCCAGTAAAACCCTATTGCGTACAAGAAATCAACATCAGAAATATTAAGATGGTATATGGTAGTCGGTCCGCATATCACAATAAGAAGTTTCTGGTGTAAGCAACCCAATCTTCCCTTGCAAGAAACCAGCGAAGCTTCTAAGGCAAGATTCATCTATCTTCCATAGTACGATACATGGATGATTTCTCGTGCAACATACCCTGTCTTCTTCAGTAAGCAACCGCAAAAGCTTCCAGCATAAGGTACTGAGTCTTTCCCCAGCAAAGTCTTTAAGGTGGTAAGCTTCTGAAGCACAATACCCAGTCTTCTTCAGCAAGCTGTCCGATGAAAGTTTCGAGCACAAGCCAGCAAATATTCCTCAGTAAGACATTGGTACAAGGTAGTATGCTGTGAATTGACAGCATATGGCAGTGAATCCCAAGAATCAGATCCACAACATTTTGGTCAGAATCAAGAATCAGTCAGAATACACGTCTGTATCGGAATCAGATCCTCATATATATGCAATGAGCATAACATCAAGATCTTACAAGTCACTCGGATGAGTATCTGATAACCACGTGAGGATGATTAAGAGAAGAAAGCCAGTATACACCAAAGTGTGACAAAGGATTATGAGGATAGACGACATCAATGAGCTCCATACAAGTACTTGTGATCTGGAAAATGATCCTGATGAGCCCTTGTCCCTTTCTTTCTCCAATGACGGCACCACGCCTGTCATCTGAGTTGTTTCTAGCTATCCGTGGTGGATGCCGATTTTTGTTTCTCTCTTCAACGACTGTCACGAGTCTGAGCTGCATTTCGGCCGTCTCGTACAAGTTTCTTTTTGTGACAGTAGCCCTATAGCTGCTTTTTGGCTATTTTAGGGAGTTGCCACCTTCTTGTTATCAACCCGGTCTCATGCTCTGAGCTGCTTTTCGGCCGTCCTGAGCCGTGGTTGAGTTATTTCAGTAATGTCCCAGATCTGAGTTGTAAAGACCGTTCTGGTGGCTACTGATTTATTTGCCGATTTCTTGCAAGGGTATGATCATTTCCCAACAATCAGAACTTGAGAGGTGTTGAACCTGCTATTTAATGTGTTACACTGTTAGAAAAAAGAGGATAAGCTACGATTGCCGAAAAATTGCACCGACAGTACCTATGGTCATACGAAGAAGCAATATGGCCCAGCTCTTTCAGCCAAAGATCCAGACCAAGAAAACAATACTGAAGGAGCAAGACCAGTGAGGCAAATAGGAAAATTGTACACGACCCCCATGGTACAGATACCCCGGAAAGTCTAAGTCAGAATTGATCCACATGGATATGCCATCATGACTAATCGGCATGAGGAATAACAGTCTGGAAGCCTGAGTCCTCACTTATATGAATCATCATGGATAGCCTGTCATGAACAAAAATTTTCTGTCAGAACCACCATCAGCCAAGTCTGCAGATATTATCATACAGGCCAAACCCTTTATACTGGTCGCGATAGGAGACAATCAAATATTTGGTATGGATCTGATACTCACGACAATGGAACCAGTTAAGATGATTCAGAAACTTCTGCGATGAGTCAGAATCTGTCAGGAAACGGTTATGTTTTAACTCACTATTTGGAACCCAAAGGACCTGCATTTAGTGGAGAAACCCAATGCAATGAGTCAGAGCTTGAGTTTTGATCAGAAAAATCTGATCATCATTACATGAAAGGTTGTCAGTGCCAGGTGGCACACCCAGCGTAAATCACTTTTGGATTTGTGAGACGGACATATATTTCAGTCATGATAATCAAATCACACTCAGCTAGTCAGCAGATCTAAAAAGAAATTGGACCCTATATAAGCATGAACAAGCAAGGTAAGATCTGTCAGAAGGAGGATACAGTGAATCAAACCACCCCAGGGCCAGTCAGATAAAAATTAAATGGGAACAACAATAAAGGAACAAGGATACCCGAGTTGGAAATGGTTTCCTTAAGTCAGAATATTCATACTTGTTCCCTGAGCAACCAAATCTCGAGGACGAGATTTCTTTAAGGGGGTAAGGTTTGTGACAGCCTGATTTTGGCCCATTCTTTTTTTCTTTTGTTTTCCGAGGTTTTTGCGTGAGGTTTCTTTTTCCGTGGCTTTGTGGTCTGGAAACTGAAGAAGATGCCCTCTTCTTTGTTTCCAGAGTGGCTTGTCATTCCCAAATCCTTCCCTAGACCATGTCATTTCCATCCTAGCCCAAATCCAAATATTCTTTTTTATTGGGAATATTCCTTTTCTATTAAAGGAATAACTCAAATTGAACTAGGTTGTGAAGCAACCTATATTTCCATCACTCCAAAAATTACCAAATAATTCTAATAACTTTTTTGGGTCATATCTTGATCAAATATGGCAAAACTTTTCATTGCCATGTTCAAAAATAATTCCCCAATATTCCTTTTCAATTCTGCCCTGAATGACACTTTGTGAAGGAAGTGTCATTTATATTTTTCCTAGTGGCTCCCAACCTTTTTTGGCATGCTTACATGTCCAAAAAATTGCCTCATGCACAAGTTCAAATTTATTTGCCTAGCCAATCTTCCTCAGTGAATTTTCAAAGTTTCTGTCAGACAGAAGGCTTTGTGAAGGAAGTACTAGCCGGGAGTATCCAAATGAGATGAAATTTTGCACCCTCCTTAATGTGCTCATATTAACGCCTTCCACCCATTTTCAGACCCATCCAATTATTTATGTGAGCACAGGAGCAAATCTTTGATTCTGGCAATATTTTCAGGTTGTGAAGCAAGTGCATTTTATATTGCTTCAAAAATCCTGATAAATTACCAGATCATTCTTATACCCATAAAACATCTCTCCACCCAATTTGGCATCATTTCAATGAACCATTTGACCACCAATATTATTCCAAGTTTCTTGACTGAAAAGATGTTTGTGAAGCAAATGCTATTTTGGTTTGTCCATTTGGCCTGATCTTTTCACAGCATCTTTATATGTCCATATCATGAGGATTTGCCAAGTTGCATCCCGTTCCATAACTCCATGTGAGTGCACCATCATGATCTAGTTTCTGGACCATTTTGGTCAGTTGTGAAGTAACTGCAGTAAATATTGGTCCATTTCTTCCCAAACTCTCCAGGACTGTAGTCCTTCCTAGCCTAAACACCCCAAACATAACAATTGACACATAGCAGCTCCCTGTTGATCACATTAACCAGATAAAGTTTACTGCAGTAAACTTCAGAGCTCACCAACCTTTTAACTATAGCAGTTTTAATCAAACTACCACCGCAGTTGAAACCACCCTTCGAAGGACTTACCACTAGACAACATTTGCCAACTGTTTGCCTCCCTCACATGCCAGCACTGGTGGTGAACACCGCTTTGGCATGCAATGGCTGTGTCAAGATTGGTTTCTTCCTCAGGCCCCTCCCCCTCTCGTCGTCTTTGTGCGCGTGAGCATGTCCAGTGGCTTCCCCGCATCGTCGCCGTTCCCCTGGACTCATGTCCCCCTCTTGAAGCCTCCTCGTCGGCGCTCATCGCCGCTCGCCCACGGGAGCACTGTGCCCGACCAAGCTTTAATGGCGCTTGGCTTCTTCCTCTGCCCCTTCCCTCGACCTCCTTTGCCCGTGGGCTCTTTGGCTCATCCGCATCCCCGTCGTCATGTTCCCCGTGCCTTCCCGTGATCGCTGGCCTCGCCAGAGCATCAGTCGGATGCGCACGGTGGCACCCGAGACCGTGCCCTCGCCCCGCCTATAAATGGCCTCCCCCCGAGCCGTTTGAGCTCACCAGCAGCCTCTCCACACTCTTCTACCCCACCCAAACCTCTTCCCTGAGCACTGGAGCCCCTCTGCACATCCTCCGTCCGCCACGGCCGCCGCCCCCTCCAGCCTAAATCTGAGCGAGTCAAGCTCTCTCCCTCCGTTCTAGTACCACCAAAGGCCTCCCTGCTCCACCTCAAGCCTCCCCCACCCCTCCTTTGGCCGCTGGAGCCACCGTGGCCGCATGCCCAAGTCCGTCCGAAGCCCTTTCCGCCACGTCCATGGCCCTGCCCTCCCTAGCACTCTCCGGCAGAAGGGGATGGTCCAAGCAGGAGCTCCTCATCCTCGCGGTCGCTCTGGTGGTCCTAGCTCCGCCGGAGGTGGCTGGAGTCGACCGGACGAGCACCGGCGCCGGAGACCCCTCCCTCTGTTCTGCGCCCGCGTCGGGGAAGAAGAAAGAGGAGCGTGAGAGAGAGAGATGTCAACCGCGAGCCTCGCTGGTCAGCCACAGCCGTTGACCCCGCCCTGCCTGCGTGGAAAAGTGCCGGGCCCCACCCCGTGGGAGCCGCATGCGTCCGACCCCGCCACTGTTCAAATGGATAAGGTGAAAGCATATTTTCCCTGATTACGCTTTCACTTTTTCTGTCCAGGCCCCTGTTTGAAAGTATTTTTCTTGCACATAGGTCCCTGGCAGAAAACACTCCATAGCTTTTTATCCGTAACTCCAAATGAGGTGAAGCCAATGCTCACTTCTTCGTTTCATCGAGCCCGTTCTGTTGGTCATGCTTTCACTATGTTTTGACACTGTGAAAATGACCATTATGCCCTTGCCCTTAATCAGCCCCTCTGAGAGAGAACGATTTCCGGCGATGCTTTCCGCGAGTTTCTTGCACTTTCTCCCGGTGATTTCTTCCACCCCGGGCAAGCCACAATACCCACTTGCATGATAGTCAAGCAGTAGCCATGGTTTTCAACTTGAATCTTTATTAAATGTTTGCTTGTTGAAAAGATGGTTATCGTTGTTCCGGTGATGTTGAGATTTGCATGTTCACTCTTGTGCTATGTTGTCTTGTACTCTGTTATCTTGTTCTACTTGCTAGTATTTCCTTTCATATGTTTATACTTGCTAGTAGTACATGCTGATGTTGGTGATGTTCATGCTAGTCAGTATGTCATGCTCACTGTATATGATTTATTATTGATATGGTGGATAGTTATGTGATACCCTCATGATATGTTGACATCATGTTCATGCATTTTATCATGGCTCAGCATATTTGCATTCAAGTGAACCAGATTAAATTAAACTTGAACAACTGTTGGCTGAGTCATGGTGCCGCTGAAACGATGCTGACCAGTGCAACCGCGCTTACCGGTATGCGACGGTCCTAACTGGTTCTATTTTCGTGCCTCTCGCCGGTGCCTCCAACGAGGGAAGGTTATGTGCGCGTGCTACCCTGATCAGGTAGGCGGACATAAGCCTTGTGTGCCCGTTGTTGTTGTTATGTGCACATGTCTCTGTTTGGGACGGTTTATTGTTTTGTGCCACGACGTTGGTCGCTGAGGTGTCTTGAGGTAGACACGGGGCCACCCATGACTTAGCCCAGTGGGGAGTGAGTTAGAGTGGCCGGGAGAGTGTCATGGCAGTAGAACGGTTTTTTCGGAATGTCGTTGGTCCACCCGAATGGGAGTGCGAGGCCATGGGTTCCGTAGTGTGGGTATAGTGTACTAACCTCTGCAGAGTGTATATTAAATCTATCGATAGCCGCGCCCGCGGATAAGGGTCCAGTTCGAAAGTAGGGTACACCATGAGTCAACAGTAATAAGAGTAATGTGCTTAATAATAATGAGATAAGTTGGTTGTGATCGCCATAAGGATCATAGGCCATTTATTGGTCGGGTTGTGATCGCTGTAAGGATCACGGGCCATTTCTTGGTCGGGTTGTGATCGCCGTAAGGATCACAGGCCATTTATTGGTCGGGTTGTGATCGTCGTATGGATCAGGGGCCATTTATTGGTCGGGTGGTGATCATCGTAAGGATCATGGGCCATTTATTGGTCGAGTTGTGATCATCATAAGGATCACGGGCCCTTTATTGGTCGGGTTGTGATCACCGTAAGGATCACGGTTTGAGGTGAAGTGTTGGTCGTGGTTGTGATCGCCGGAAAGATCACTGTGGTATCGAGGATATCGAGTTGATGTATATTCATGATGTTGTGCGAGAATCATGTGTAAAGATCAAGCTCCTTGTGGTCATTTACTGATCACTACCGTATTGTTCATACCAAGCTTGATTTGATCCTAAGATGATCATGTGATGTCCGAGGTTGGTAAGTGATGCATGTGTTGGTTACGAGGTAACCCGAGCAGGATAAGTGGTGCATACAGTGTCATCATGTTGCATACTAGTATTGTTGGATTAATATGTTCATGTTGTGTTAGCTGTATCATGTTCATGTTGTTCATGCTATATTGTTCTGATAATATCATGATAATTCCTGTTTACCCTGTAATTGTAATGTTGTTGTTTTTCTTGAATGCTTCTGGTTGTTGTGAGCTTGCAAGTACATTTAATGTACTGACCTGGCGTGTCATGCCAGTTTGCAGGTCATTCCGGATGTGATTGCTTGTTTGCCGTGGAGTCCTTGTTTGCGAGCTAGGATAAGAGTTCCAGCTAGAGTCCCTACGGAGTGGAGCTCACCACCGTCGTCCTTGTTCTGCTGCTAGAGTTCTTCTGCTGCATCGTGCTGTTCTGCTGCTTGCATAGAGCAATAGTAGCAGGCATAGTGTCGCCGTGCCGATGTAACCATTGTACCCAAATAGATTGTAATAAAGAGCTGGTTTGTTCTATGCTAAGCAGTGTCGTATTCCAGAAGACTTCATCTCGATTTCTGGGCTGGAATACAGGGCGTTGCAGTTTTCTCTGAGTCGGGGTGCCACAAGAAGTGGCATCATCAATAACATGCGACATATCAGAATCAATAGCAGGTGTAGGTGTCGCATGTTTACTCAAAACAGAAGGTGAATCAAGTGCAGAGCTAGACGACAGTTCCTTACCTCCCGTCGTAGTTGAGGGAAAAATCTTGGTTCTTTGATCTTTCAAATTCCCCATAGTGATCAACAGATATAAATCCCAAATAACTGAGAGAATAGAGCTATGCTCCCTGGCAACAGCACCAGAAAAAGGTCTTGATAACCCACAAGTATAGGGGATCGCAACCATTTTTGACGGTAGAGTATTCAACCCAAATTTATTAATTCGACACAAGGGGAGCCAAAAAGTATTCTAAAGTATTAGCAGATGAGTTGTCAATTCAACCACACCTGAAAGACTTAATATCTGCAGCAAAGTATTTAGTAGCAAAGTAGTATGGAAGTAACGGTAGCAGTGGCAAAAGTAACAGTAGCAGTTTTGTAGCAATCGTAATAGTGGCATCAGAAAAGTAACTTAGCAAAGATCAATATGAAACGAGCTCGTAGGCAATGGCTAAATAATGGATAATTACGTCGGATGTAATTCATCATGCAATAGTTATAACATAGGGTGACACATACCTAGCTCAAGTTCATCAATGTAATGTAGGCATGTATTCTGAATATAGTCCTACGTGCTTATGAAAAAAAACATGCATGCCATCTTTTGTCCTACCCTCCCATGGCAGCGGGGTCCTAATGGAAACTAAGGGATATTAAGGACTCCTTTTAATAGAGTACCAGACCAAAGCATTAGCACTTAGTGAATACATGAACTCCTCAAACTACGGTCATCACCAGGAAGTGTCCCGACTATTGTCACTCCGGGGTTTGCCATTTCATAACACGTAGTAGGTAACTATAACTTGCAAGATAGGATCAAGAACTCACATATATTCATGAAAACATAATAGGTTTAGATCTGTTATCATGGCACTTGGGCCCTAGTGAAAAGCATTAAGCATGGCAAAGTCATAGCAACATCCATCTTAGAACATAATGGATATTAGGGATCAAACCCTAACAAAACTAACTCGATTACATGGTAAAACTCATCCAACCCATCACCGTCTAGCAAGCCTACGATGGGATTACTCATGCACAACGGTGAGCATCATGCAATTGGTGATGGAGGATGGTGATGATGACGATGACGACGAATTACCCTCTCCGGAGCCCCAAACGGACTCTAGATCAGCTCTCCCGAGGAAGAACATGGCTTGGTGGGGCTCTATATCGTAAAACGCGATGAATCCTTCTCTTTGATTTTTTCTCCCCGAACGTGAATATATGGAGTTGGAGTTGAGGTCGGTGGAGGTCCAGGGAGCCCACGAGGCAAGGGTGCACCCTGGGGGTCACGCCCCCACCCTCGTGGCTAGGGTGTGGGGACCCTTCTGTTGATTATTTCGCCAATATTTTTATTAATTCCAAAACGTGTCTCCATGAAGTTTCAGGTCATTCCGAGAACTTTTAATTCTGCACAAAAATAACACCATGGCAATTCTGCTGAAAACAACATCAGTCTGGGTTAGTTCCATTCAAATAATGCAAATTAGAGTCCAAAACAAGCGCAAAAGTGTTTGGAAAATTAGATACTTTGGAGACGTATCACCAAGCAACACCATGTATATAGGACTTACACACAAACAATAAATACTTGCAACCCAATGCGTAGGGGGGTTTTCAATCTCTCAATAGTTATGCGCATGATTAAAAGATATAGCTTTTGATAAATAGATCTGACAAAAATACAAAATAAAATAAATAAAAGAAAATTGCAACAAGATATTTTTGGTTTTAATATATGATAGAAAATAGACTTGTGAGCCATAGTTTTCACTAGAGGATTCTCTTGAGAATATAGCATACAATGGTTAAGCAAATTACTGCTGGGCAATTGACAAAAAAGCAAATAATATGATGATATCCAAGGCAATGATCATGTATATAGGCATCACATCCAAGATTAGTAGACCAAAATGATTCTGCATCTACTACTATTACTCCACACATCGACCGCTATCCAGCATGCATCTAGTGTATTAAGTTCATGAAAGAACGGAGTAATGCCTTAAGCAAGATGACATGATGTAGACAAGATAAACTCGCATATGAATAAACCCCATCTTGTTACCCTTAATAGCAATGATACATGTGTGTCATGTCTCTTTCTGTCACTGAGATTGAGCACCACAAGATCGAACCCATCACAAAGCACCTCTTTCCATGGCAAGAGAAATCAATCTAGTTGGCCAAACCAAACCAATAAATTGGAGAAGAAAGACGAGGCTATAATAATCATGCAATAAAGGGTTCAGAGAAAACTCAAATAATACTCATGGATAGATCTGATCATAAACTCATAATTAATTAGATCCCAACAAACACACCGCAAAAACTCATTACATGAAATTGATATCCAAGAACACTGAGGAGAACATTGTATTAAAGATCAAAAAGAGAGAAGAAGCCATCTATCTACTAACTATGTGTCAAAATCGGGGCTCCGGCGACCCAAAGTATGGTTCAATCTCTAGGGCATACATGAAGAATTCCACTAAGCTACGACTCGCTGCTCACTGCCTCACGACGATGCTCTGACGTGCTCAGGACAGAGGAAGGAAAGGTGGAACACAAAGATTTACCCAGGTTCGGGCCACCTTGCGGTGTAAGACCCTACTCCTACTTTGTGGTGAATTGCCTCATGAAGGAGGATGAATATGCGAGTACAAGTGGCCTCAGGAGGCTCCAGGAGCGGCTCCGGGCTTAAGGGGTGGATGAACTTGATCCCTCTGGACTCAACCCCTCTCTATGGTGGACACTAACCTATATTTATACCGGCCTTGGTCCTCTTCCCCACAAAACACTAGGCGGGAAGGGATATGCCAACGACCAATGCGAAGGGGGACAGGAGTACACCTATCCTGACTAAAGGTGGTCTTGGCCTGCAAAGCTTCTATCCATGATGCGTAGGTGGGCTTGACAATGACCTCCATCGTAGCGCGCCCGTATCCTTGTCTTGTAGCACCGTAATGGAAACCTTTGGGGATTGCTTTGGGAACCGACGAGCTGCCTTGTTTCCTTTCTGCCAAAGAGGAAAGCATCCTTGCCTGCACCCATTGGCGCCCTTCTTCCTCTGCTCATCGTGGCTCGCGTCACCCACATGCATCGTGAGGCGGGGTGGTGAGCCTAGAGATGTCCGCTCACGAGGCCCCTCGGGAGACGGCTCGGGAGGCCACCCCTCATGAAGCCCTCGGGAGACCTTGATGTCACCCAGATTACGAGGGTCTTGCTTGTTTGGGTCGTGTTGGGCTTTCTGATGATGCCACGCTATGGGCCGTAGGTAGATGGGCCTGGGTACCCCCAGTCCCATGGGCCGACAGTAGCCCCGGGGCACGTGGTGCGCGCGACTCCGCTCGTGGCAGAGGAGAAGAGAGGTGGTTAAGTGTTGTGGGCCCCAATCACCTATGGGCCAGGCTTGACGCGTGGAGCACGACAGGGTAGGGGACGCCCCCACTCCTCCACGATGCCTCGGCAAATGCCGAGGCTGACAGAAAGCCTGGCAGGCACTGTGGGCCATCATTACTTCTTTCTCCTGCTTTTTCCGTCTCGTTGTGCCCCCTTTTCCCTTGCGTAAGGCTTCTCCAGGTCCAAATGAAGCAGAGCTTTCCCCTTCCTCGTCAGCGTCAGTGAGTCGTGAATGCCGCCCACCAGGAAGACAAAGCTAGTTCCTCCATCCGCAAGTGCCTCCTCTGTCGGGCCGGTGCTCCTGACCTCCTCCATCGCAGAGGAGAAGGGCCTTCATCCGGTGCTTCCGCTGATAGCCGGCTACCAGAACGAAGGGGGCAGATGTCTACTACACAACTTGTTCTTGTAGACTCGTGTTGGGCCTCCAAGCATAGAGTTTTGTAGGATAGTGTGACGCCCCCGATTCAATCGTACACTGATCATACACGCAAACGTGTACGATCAAGATCAAGGACTCACGGGAAGATATCACGACACAACAATACAAATAAAAAAAGGTCATACAAGCATCATAATACAAGCCAGGGGCCTCGAGGGCTCGAATACAACTGCTCGATCATAGACGATTCAGTGGAAGCAACAATATCTGAGTACAGACATAAGTTAAACAAGTTGCCATAAGATGGCTAGCACAAACTGGGATACAGATCAAAAGAGGCGCAGCCCTCCTGCCTAGGATCCTCCTAAACTACTCCTGGTCGTCGTCAGCGGCCTACACGTAGTAGTAGGCACCTCTAGTGTAGTAGGAGTTGTCAGTGATGGTGATGTCTGGATCCTGGGCTCCAACGTCTGGTTACGGCAACCATAATGAAAGGAAAGGGGGAAAAGAGGGAGAAAAGCAACCGTGAGTACTCATCCAAAGTACTCGCCAGCAAGGAGCTACACTACATATGCATGGGTATATGTGTAAAGGGTCATATCGGTGCACTGAACTGTAGAATGCCAGAATAAGAGGGGGATAGCTAATCCTGTCGAAGACTACACTTCTGGCAGCCTCCGTCTTGCAGCATGTAGAAGAGAGTAGATTGAAGTCCTCCAAGTAGCATCGCATAGCATAATCCTACTCGGTGATCCTCCCCTCGTCGCCCTGTGGAAAAGCAATCACCGGGTTGTCTGTGGAACTTGTCTGGGTGTGTTTTATTAAGTATCCGGTTCTAGTTGTCATAAGGTCAAGGTACAACTCCGGGTCGTCCTTTTACCGAGGGACGCGGCTATTCGAATAGATAAACTTCGCTGTAGGGGTGCATCACATAACCCAACACGCTCGATCCCCTTTGGCCGGACACACTTTCCTGGGTCATGCCCATCCTCGGAAGATCAACACGTCGCAGCCCCACCTAGGCACAACAGAGAGGTCAGCACGCCGGTCTAAATCCTATGCGCGCAGGGGTCTGGGCCCATCGCCCATTGCACACATGCACGTTGTGAACGCGGCCAGAAGCAGAACTAGCCCCCTTAATACAAGAGCAGGCTTACGTTCCAATCCGGCGCGCGCCACTCAGTCGCTGACGTCACGAAGGCTTCGGCTGATACCACGACGTCGAGTGCCCATAACTGTTCCCACGTAGTTGGTTAGTGCGTATAGGCCAGTGGCCAGACTCAGATCAAATACCAAGATCTTGTTAAGCGTGTTATTAAGAAGTAACCGTGGACGCCGACCAGGGCCAGGCCCACCTCTTGCCTAGGTGGTCTCAACCTGCCCTGTCGCTCTACCACAAAGTAACTGTCGGGGGCCGTTGGGAACCCAGGCCCACCTCTATCGGGATGGAGCCACCTGTCCTTCCAGCCCCCACATCCAAAACACTTGCGGGTACTCAACGAGCTGACCCGACTTTAGTCACCATCTGAATAGTATGTATGTATAGTATATACCCGTGATCACCTCCCAAGTGACCACGGCCTGATAGTATAGCAAGGCAGACTAACAAGAATGTAGGGCCAATGATGATAAACTAGCATCCTATACTAAGCATTCAGGATTGCAGGTAAGGTATCAACAGATGTAGCAACAATGATAGGCTATGCAACAGAATAGGATTAAGGGAAACGGTAACATGCTACACTACTCTAGTGCAAGCAGTAGAGGGTAGAATAGGCGATATCTGGTGATCAAAGGGGGGGGCTTGCCTGGTTGCTCTAGCAAGAAGGGTTCGTCGTCGATGTAGTCTCTCACAGGGGTACCTGTAGTGGCCTCGGTGTCTACCGGAAAGAAGTAACGGATGGGAACACAATAAATAACAAAGCAATCAAAGCATCACAAAGCATAACATGTCAATACGCGGTACTAGGTGTGCCTTAACGCAGTAGGAGGTGATACCGGCGAAGGGGGAAAACGTCCGGGAATGTATCGCCGGTGTTTTGCATTTTCGGACAGAAGAACTGGAGGGGGAAAGTTGCATGTTCACTATGCTAGGGATGTGTGGCGGACGAACAGGCTACGTATCCGGATTCGTCTCGTCGTTCTGAGCAACTTTAATGTAGAAAGTATTTTCATCTGAGCTACGGTTTATTTTATATGATTTTCTAAAGTTTTAAATCATTTTTAGAATTGATTTAATTAATTTAATTCAACATTATCCAAAACAGTGTTTGATGATGTCATCATGATGTCAGCATGACGTCAGCAGTCAACAGAGGTGTTGACTGGTCAAACTGATGTGTGGGTCCAGTGGGACCCACCTGTCATACACTATTAGGTTAACTAGGGTTTAGGTTAAACTAATTACTGTTCAAATAAACTAACATGTTAATTATATTAATTAAATTGGATTAATTAACTTAATTAATTTAATTAATTAATTAATTAATTAAATTTATTTTTATTACTATTTTTTAAACATTCTGGGGCGCTGGGGCCCGTTTGTCATAGGCCCATGGCCTTAACGGGCGCATGAGCTAGCGGTTACGGGGCGGGCAGCGGGCATTGCTGGGGGACGGGCGCCAGCCCGTCCTACTGGGGGCTCGCCCAAACCAGCCGCGGGGCGGCGCCGGCGGCCAAGGTCAAGGCCGGTGGCGGGGACAAGACCGACGAGCGGGATGCCTGGGGCAGCAGGGTCTTCGGCGGCGGCTGTGGCCGTTGACGGCGAGTGTGTGGCGCAGCCAGGAGGCTGGGGAGGGCGCCGGGCATGGCCAGGCAGCGGAGGAGCTGCAGAGCGAGGCTGGTGGGGGAATAGGCGGCGCATGTGCGGCAGGGCGCACGAGGGAGACCCCACCACGGGCGTGACGAACGCGCGGGGTGGCGCAGACGGCCCGGGGAATCGGGGACGGGCGGGTGCGCGCGTAGGGCTTGGTCACGGCGAACAACAGGCAGAGGCGAGCGGCCTTAGGCGGGTGACCACGTCCAGGGGCGCGCAAGGCGTCCAGGGCACGAGTGGGAGGCGCGCACGGGGAGGAGAGGGAGTAGAGGAGGGGGGTTCCTCACATGGGAGCTGTAGGGGGATGGCAGTGGGCTCGATGTCGGCCAACAAGGAGGAGATGGGGAGGCGAGGTGGCGAAGGAGCACGTCGATGGCGGTGGCTCCGGCGAGTTGGCCTTGGGGAGGCGAGCACGACGCGGACGAGGCGGCACCGATGGAGCGGCACTAGCGAGGGGACGCGCGCAGCGGCGAGGCGGGCGTCGCGCAAGGGAGAGGAGGGGTCGTGCGGGGCGACGGG
>NC_041387.1:204348479-204399314 GCF_002162155.2 Triticum dicoccoides | reverse complement strand
GGCGACGGGGATGGGCGTCGTGCGTTCGTTCCTCGATCCAGATCTGGATCGGGGAGGGGGAGAGAGCGACGTGGGGGAGTGGTGGTCGTGGGGCTAGGGTTCGGTGCCCCCAGGGGGTATAGGGAGTGGGGGGTGTGGGGCGGTTGGGCCGCCCGTTTGGGTGGCAGAGGCCAGCTGGGCCACTTGGCCCAGCGGAGGGGGGGTCTGTTGTTTTTCTTTTCTTTTGTTTTCCTTTCATTTGTTTCTTTTTATTTATTTTTCTTTCTGTTTTATTCAATTTAAAATATTTATGCATTTTCTAAAAATGTGTTTACTTCACCATAATTATCTATGCAATATTTGACAAAGTCCGAACATTTTGTTTTAAAGTTTGAAAACCTTGGTTGTTTCCCAAAAATTCAAATTTGAATTCAAATCATTTTGAACTAACGCGAGATTAGCGACAGTACGGAGGTGACATGGCGTCATTGGCAGAGGTTAGTGTAGCTTGATTATCCGGGCGTCGCAATTCTCCTCCACTACAAGAAATCTCGTCCCGAGATTTGAGAGGGGGACTAAGGGGGGAGGGATTGGGTTACGAAAATTCTAACAAGTGTTCTCGGTCTTGGTTGCTCTTCCTGAAGTAGTTGATCCTCCTCGTTGATGTCTTTATTTCTCTGCTTCACGTCATCATGGTGAAGTCGGCATCCTTTTCCTTGGGAACTCCAACGTACTTACAAATAGGTAAGGGGCAGCTTGGCTATGACAGAATGCTTAGGAGGGAAACAATCTGGGTTAGCCCATGCATGAGCATAAGATTATCTCTCGAGTTGAACATATAAAATACATCGAGAGTAAGGTACGAAGGTACAATACGAGGTTCCAAGCGGATAGATAGTTGCTCGAAGTCTAAACCAGAGTGAGAAAGGGGTTCAGAGTAGCGAGAGTAATTATTGCTTCTGATACTAGAATAGAGCACTAGGAAGGTGGCACGTGAATTAAATACGAAGCCAAGCGCGAGGAATAAGTTTGGAAATAGGGGGTATAGGAGAGTCAGGTTTCGATCCTGTGGAACTTTGGGTTATGGACCCACCATGTGGGTTAAAAGTAGGAAGGGCGGAGATATCTTGCGTGATCATGCAAGCAAGGCATGTCAGAGGGTAGCCTATCGATTATGTCGGCAACAACATCGGTACCAAGGGCAAGGGGCGAAGAGAACCATTTTTCTGCTCGTTAGGACGAGGTGGACCAATAAGGCAAAGTTTTCGTCCATCGATGGTTACCAGAATGTCATCAACAATAGTAACAGGGTTTTACTGATAGAGTTGTACACAGAGGTGTTTACATAAGCAGGAGAATATTATTGCTTAGATCATAAAGATCACAAGAAACGTTAAACCAACCAATGGAAAGGAAAATACGATTATCAGATTAAACAGAACAATGGAAAGTAAAATGTGTTTAAACATATATTTCAAGGGTATATCCTTCCCAAGGACAAGCAGAGCATGATATCAATGACAGGATATAATGTAGAAAACTCTTTAGGTAGGGGAGAAAATTTTCATGACATTACCCATACAGCGGTGTTTGGATAATTGATCAAGAAACATTTAGCATCGCGCCTCCAATGTTGTTGTTGATGAGTGTGATATCATAGTCATGCCTCGAGGTAGCAATGATATGGTGTTCCAACAAAGGCCAGACTTTGGATACACAAATGATCCATCAGGAGCAACTTATAAATTATGTCTTACAATTTCCTCCAGGAAGAATGGTTAACCTTGAGAAAAAGGAAACTATAACAATAGGTCCCCCGGCCAGGTGTGCTAGGCATGACATCACCCTACCGGGTTAAAATAAAGACCAATGTTATGACTTTTGGAAAATGTCCCAACCATCATATCTGACCAAGATTCAGATCTGATCGGTGTCAAAATACCTCAGACTCAGGATGCCTGAGAGGAAAAGGTGTAATACAAATTGACAAGATGACACTGTAAAATTCTCGAGAAATGAACTATGGAAGCGAGTTCTGAAACAAGAGTTAATCAGTAAACCAACAAGAGGAAGAGCAGGTGGCTGATAGAATCAGCAGCAATTCATCGAGATTAACAAAAGATGGATTTCCACAATTATGTGATCAAGGAGATAACATTTGTCAGATCAAATGGTATAATGATGTATGCTCGAGGAAAACATACACAATTAAACATTGGTTGAAAGGTGCACCCGAATATGGGCTGGGTTGCACGACCAACGTTGGAATGGTGATTCAATAATCAATAGTCTAAGAATGAACGGTCGATCATTAACTTCAAAACAAGAGGGTTGCTAGAAGGGCAGAATCCAAACAACACCGCCTCATTTGTTGGTACCCCGGTTGGAATCAACACGAGGACCCAAGAAAGAATGGTGATGGTGAGAGGTATCACCATACCAAGAATTCTTAGGAGGTGGTGAAATTCCCACGACATTCTTGACATAAAAGGTGGTAATATCCAAGGTAAAGAAGAACAATGCTGGGTAGCAAGGAACTCAAGGTATAACACAAAACATGAACAAGTTTGTGTTGGAGGGAAGGCAATAAAGTGGCCGATGATAACACAACTCTTCGAGGGCAAGCATGGTATTTCTCTTCATGAATCTGATTGATATCCTGGAAGAGATCATAAGGTTGATGAAGATCACGACACATTTGTCGAGAGATTTCATGAAGATGTAATCAATCAGCGACAACATCAAGTCAAAGGAATGATGAAGCGAAAGGTTATTGGAACCATGGGTATGACACAAACTCGAAATCAAGCTTGCTGTTCAAGGCGAAATGATATGATGAGGAAAATTGACATAAGCTTAGCTCATCGTCAAAAATTGTGCTCCGAGAAGAAGAACCAGGTAGCATAGTTAAAATTAGCATGATAATGATGTAGCCGATCAGGCTAGGAATGACGTGATGGGGTATTAAAATTCTCAACAACAAAGTACTGGGAGTACTGAATCTCAGTGTTGATTTGATTCACACCCTGGTGTTTTCGGTTGATGACAACCCAGAACCCGTGGAGTGACCATGACGGTGAAAGGTATTGCTTCATCATAAATTCATAAGAGGAAGTGCAATGGGTTGATATCCTTGAGATACAAAGGGGTAATACTCGACGGTAGAGTAGAATAGATGCTTGACAGGTGGAATGAGGTGCAGAAGACAAGTAATTTATCTTGTCCGAGAAATGGGATGAAAGAAGAACAATATGGCCGGAACCACGATTGTAAAAGATCAAATCCCAGATATAAGATGAACTTATACCAAGGGGATAATTAATTTAAGAGAAGCTTCCATGATAAGATCTACATCATGTCCATGGGCATGAACACAAAGTTCAAGGTCGACTCCCACTTCTTCAATGCATAATCTTTCATTCACTACTCTAAAAAAATATTTGAGTGCAAAGACCTACCTGGCGAATTACCAGAGGTGTATGAACCTTGGAAAACTTTCGGGTTCTCACAGATTAGGGGAAGGCATAGGTTCAACCCATCGAGTCATCTTAGAAACTTATACCACCAGTTTCAAAAGTAAATACAAAAGCTCGAAAGTAGAGCATGGATGACAAGGTAAGGATACAATTTTACCAAAGGCATTATATACTAGTGGAAAGGCTCACAAGGTTATTGAATATGAAGGACGATATCGGATGAAATCCAACAAAGGATCTGGCGGTCCACAAGGGATCTGATGTGAGCATCGATACTCAACCAGAAGAAGGAAAAATGCAAGGGGATCAGATGATAGAAACAACTGACTAATTCAAAGCTCAAATGTAAAGGGATTATGATTTCCAAATCAAGGGATCAGAACCAGTTGCTCTGATTAAGGATGGATAAGTTGAGTAAGCTTAGGGGTACAATCAATGACAATTTGATTGGTCGAGATCCAACTCATGTTTAAATTGACGTCTGAACAAGAAGGACGAATTCTAGGATCTGAT
This sequence comes from Triticum dicoccoides, assembly GCF_002162155.2. Taxonomy (NCBI): domain Eukaryota; kingdom Viridiplantae; phylum Streptophyta; class Magnoliopsida; order Poales; family Poaceae; genus Triticum; species Triticum dicoccoides. The sequence continues at coordinate 204,395,346 of NC_041387.1, read as the reverse complement.
TGAGGATTGCGACCATTCACATCATATTGAATCAACAGACTCAAAATGTTAATGACCAAGGACGCCAATAAGATTACCATACTTATGGGATTAATCATAATGCTACCAAGCAAGAATTTCAAGAGCATTAGGATGTCAAGGATTTTTAGAAGAACGGATGGTATTTTGAAATCTTTTTGTGAAATACATGAATCAACTGGGGATGAGCGGATACTCGATAGGTGCAAGAAATTATCCGTAGAGGTATTCAAGTGGCAACGAACTGCAAGGCAGTAGGCACAAAGTATTCTCGGAACAATAAAGAGAATTTCGGGGTATCTTGTAATAACAAGAACAATGGGGAATGATTGTAAGAATGGCAAGTGTGCATGGTTACCCATAGGGGTTTTATCGTTGGAAGGGAATTGCAATAGTGATGGCACAAAGTATCGAGAGAATGTCTGAGGGGATCTTTCGAATCTTCTGGTGCAGTAGGTGATCATCTGGACTGAAGGGGATCTCCGGGAGAAAGTATTATCAAGAACCTAGACTCAGAGTTAGTAAAATCGTTTAACCCGAATAGAAGAGATGTCAGAGTCCCAGAGTAAAGGTCGAGGAATAAAAGATCCTACTACCACCCAATGGCAACGTGGGCCCGTAAGACACACAACTATGTTAGGAAAAGTTTTTGCAATGTCTAGACTCGACTTCAGCCAAGGAGTGTGGACGGGGGATTCCTACAGGCAGTCGGCTCTGATACCAACTTGTGACGCCCCCGATTCAATCATACACTAATCATACATGCAAACGTGTACGATCAAGATCAAGGACTAACGGGAAGATACCACAACACAACTCTGCAAATAAAAAAAAGGTCATACGAGCAGCATAATACAAGCCAGGGGCCTCGAGGGCTCGAATACAAGTGCTCGATCATAGACGAGTCAGCGGAAGCAACAATATCTGAGTACAGACATAAGTTAAACAAGTTGCCATAAGATGGCTAGCATAAACTCGGATACAGATCGAAAGAGGCGCATCCCTCCTTCTCGGGATCCTCCTAAACTACTCCTGGTCATCGTCAATGGCCTGCACATAGTAGTAGGCACCTCCAGTGTAGTAGGAGTCGTCAGCGACAATGACGTCTGGATCCTGGGCTCCAACGTGTGGTTGCGGCAACCAGAATGAAAGGAAAGGGGGAAAAGAGGGAGAAAAGCAACCGTGAGTACTCATCCAAAATACTCGCAAGCAAGGAGCTACACTACATATGCATGGGTATATGTGTAAAGGCTCATATTGATGGATTGAACTACCGAATGCCAGAATAAGAGGGGGATAGTTAATCCTGTCGAAGACTATGCTTCTGGCAGCCTCCGTCTTGCAGCATGTAGAAGAGAGTAGATTGAAGTCCTCCAAGTAGCATCGCATAGCTTAATCCTACCCGGCGATCCTCCCCTCATCGCCCTGTGGAAAAGCGATCACCGGGTTGTCTGTGGAACTTGTCTGGGTTTGTTTTATTAAGTATCCGGTTCTAGTTGTCATAAGGTCAAGGTACAACTCCGGGTCATCCTTTTATCGAGGGACACGGCTATTAGAATAGATAAACTTCCCTGCAGGGGTGCACCACATAACCCAACATGCTCGATCCCCTTTGGCGGGACACACTTTCCTGGGTCATACCCGGCCTCGGAAGATCAACATGTCGCAGCCTCACCTAGGCACAACAGAGGTCAGCACGCCGGTCTAAATCCTATGCGCGCAGGGGTCTGGGCCCATCGCCCATTGCACACCTGCATGTTGCGAATGCGGCTGGAAGCAGAACTATCCCCCTTAATACAAGAGCAGGCTTACGTTCCAATCCGGTGCGTGCCGCTCAGTCGCTGACGTCACGAAGGCTTCGGCTGATACCATGACGTCGAGTGCCCATAACTATTCCCGCATAGTTGGTTAGTGTGTATAGGCCAGTGGCCAGACTCAGATCAAATACCAAGATCTCGTTAAGCATGTTATTCAGAAGTAACCGCGGACGCCGACCAGGTCCAGGCCCACCTCTCGCCTAGGTGGTCTCAACCTGCCCTGTCGCTCCGCCACAAAGTAACAGTCAGGGGTCGTCAGGAACCCAGGACCACCTCTACCGGGATGGAGCCACCTGTCCTTCCAGCCCCCACATCCAAATCACTTGCGGGTACTCAACGAGCTGACTTGGCTTTAGTCACCATCTGAATAGTATGTATGTATAGTATATACCCGTGATCACCTCCCAAGTGATCACGACCCGATGGTATAGCAAGGCAGACTGATATGAATGTAGGGCAAATGATGATAAAGTAGCATCCTATACTAAGCATTTAGGATTGCAGGTAAGGTATGAACAGATGTAGCAACAATGCCAGGCTATGCAACAGAATAGGATTAAGCGAAACAGTAACATGCTACACTACTCTAAAGCAAGCAGTAGAGGGTAGAATAGGCGATATCTATTGATCAAAGGGGGGCTTGCCTGGTTGCTCTGGCAAGAAGGGTTCATCGTCGATGTAGTCGATCACAGGGGTACCAGCAGTGGCCTCGGTGTCTACCGGAAAGAAGTAACGGATGGGAACACAATAAATAACAAAGCAATCAAAGCATCACAAAGCATAACATGTCAATACGCGGTGCTAGGTGTGCCCTAACGTAGTAGGAGGTGATACCGGCGAAGGGGGAAAACGTCCGAGAAAGTATCCCCGGTGTTTTGCGTTTTCGGACAGAAGAACCGGAGGGGAAAGTTGCTTGTTTGCTATTCTAGGGATGTGTGGCAGACAAACGGGTTACGTATCCGGATTCGTCTCGTCGTTCTGAGCAACTTTCATGTAGAAAGTATTTTCATCTGAGCTACGGTTTATTTTATATGATTTTCTAAAGTTTTAAATCACTTTTAGAATTTATTTAATTAATTTAATTCAACATTATCCAAAACAGTGTTTGATGACATCATCATGATGTCAGCAATTAATAGAGGTGTTGACTGGTCAAACTGACGTGTGGGTCTAGTGGGACCCACCTGTCATACACTATTAGGTTAACTATGGTTTAGGTTAAACTAATTATTGTTTAAATAAACTAACAGGTTAATTAGATTAATTAAATTGGATTAATTAACTTAATTAATTAATTAATTAAATTTATTTTTATTACTATTTTTTAAATGTTCTGGGGCGCTGGGACCCGTTTGTCATAGGCCCATGGCCTTAATGGGCGCATGAGCTAGCGGTTACGGGGCGGGCGGCGGGCGTTGCTGGGCGGTGGGCGCCAGCCCGCCCAACTGGGGGCTCGCCCAGACCAGCCGCGGGGCGGCACCGGCAGCCACGGTCACGGCCGGTGGCGGGGACTGGACCGACAAGCGGGATGCACGGGGCAGCAGGGTCTTCGGCGGCGGCCGTGGCCGTTGACGGCGAGTGCGGGACGCAGCCAGGAGGCGGGGCAGGGCGCCGGGCGTGGCCAGGCAGCGGAGGAGCTGCAGAGCGAGGCCGGCAGGGGAGTAGGCGGCGCATGTGCGGCAGGGCGCGCGAGGGAGACCCCACCACGGGCGTGACGAACGCGCGGGGTGGCGCAGACGGTGCGGGGAGTCGGGGACGGGCGCGTGCGCGCATAGGGCGCGGTCACGGTGAACAACAGGCAGAGGCGAGTGGCCTTAGGCGGGTGAGCGCGGCCAGGGGCGCGCAAGGTGTCCTGGGCGCGAGTGGGAGGCGCGCACGGGGAGGAGAGGGAGTACATGAGGGGGGTTCCTCACATGGGAGCTGTAGGGGGATGGCAGTGGGCTCGATGTCGGCCGACGAGGAGGAGATGGGGACGCGAGGGGGCGAAGGAGCACGTCGATGGCGGTGGTCTGGTGAGTTGGCCTTGGGGCGGCGAGCACGACGCGGACGAGGCGGCGCCGGTGGAGCAGCACTGGCGATGCGACGCGCGCGGCGTCGAGGCGGGCGTCACGCAAGGGAGAGGTAGGGTCGTGCGGGGCGACGGGGATGGGCGTTCAGTGTTCGTTCCTCGATCCAGATTTGGATCGGGGAGGGGGAGAGAGCATCGTGGGGGAGTGGTGGTCATGGGGCTAGGGTTCGATGCCCCCAGGGGGTATAGGGAGTGGGGGGTGTGGGGCGGTTGGGCCGCCCGTTCGGGGGGTGGAGGCCAGCTGGGCCACTTGGCCCAACGGAGGGGGGGTCTGTTGTTTTTCTTTTGTTTTGTTTTCCTTTCATTTGTTTCTTTTTATTTATTTTCCATTCTGTTTTATTCAATTTAAAATATTTATGCATTTTCTGAAAATGTGTTTACTTCACCATAATTATGTATGCAAAATTTGACACAGTCCAAACATTTTTGTTCTAAAGATTGAAAACCTTGGTTGTTTGCCAAAAATTCAAATTTGAATTCGAATCGTTTTGAACTAACACGAGATTAGCGACAGTACGGAGGTGACATGGCTTCATTAGCAGAGGTTACTGTAGCTTGATTATCCGGGCGTCACAGATAGTAGAAAATTTCCCTCAAGTGGACGACCTAACGTTTATCAATCGGTGTGAGGCGTAGGATGAAGATGGTCTCTCTCAAACAACCCTGCAACCAAATAATAAAAACGTCTCTTGTGTCATCAACACACCAAATACAAATGGTAAATCATATAGGTGCGCTAGTCCGGTGAAGACATGGTGATACAAGTGTAGTAATGATAGTATATATTGATTTTTGTAATTGGAACAATAAAAAATAGCAAGGTAGCAAGTAACAAAAGTGAGCACAAACGGTATTGCAATGCTTAAAAAGGAGGCCTAGGGTCTGTACTTTCGCCAGTGCAATCTCTCAACAATGCTAATATAATTGGATCATATAACCATCCCTCAACGTGCGATGAAGAATCTCTCTAAAGTTCTTATCTAGCGGAGAACATAAGAAGAAATTGTTTGTAGGGTACGAAACCACCTTAAAGTTATTATTTCCGTTCGATCTATTCAAGAGTTCGTACTAAAATAACGCAAAGTTATTCTTTCCATTTGATCTATCCAATAGTTTGTAGTAAAATAACACTATATGATACGCATCAAGCAACTCTAATGTCACCTAGATACTCCAATATCACCACGAGTATCCATGAGTTAATTACACGATACGCATCAAACAATTTCAGATTCATAATACTCGATCCAACACAAAGAACCTCCAAGAGTGCCCCAAGGTTTCTACCGGAGAAACAAGGACAAAAACGTGCATCAACCCCTAGGCATAGATCACCCCAATATCACTATGGGAATCCGCGAGTTGAGTGCCAAAACACATATCAAGTGAATCAATATAATACCCCATTGTCACTAGGGTATTCATATGCAAGACATATATGTCGGATATCGGGTTCTGGAAAAACCCTTAAGGTTCGAACTCTGCGGTGCGCACGAAGATCTTCTCCCTACCAATCCGCGCTCCAAAACCTCGCCGCGAATCTAAGCTACACGATGAACAACACAAGGGACACAAGGCTTATACTGGTTCGGGCCACCATTTTGGTGTAATACCCTAATCCAGTGTGTGGTGTGGCGGATTGCCTCTGGGGCTGATGATGAACAGTACAGAGGAAGAACAGCCTCGCGAGGGGTGTTCTTGTGCTGGTGCGGTGTTCTCCTTTCGAAGGATTCGATCGCCTGTACTATGGTGGCTATCTCTATTTATAGAGGCCCTTGTCCTCTTCCCAAATATTGAGCGGGAAGGGAGCCAACAACGGCCATTTTGAAGGGGGGCAGCTAGTACAAGCTATCCTGATTAAAGTTGGTCTTCGACTGCCAAAGGTACTAGCGATGATGCCGTCTTGGGCTCCATGGTGATCTCCGTCTTGCTGGTCTTGGTCTCGTTGCACCGATATTGAAACCTTTGCTTGATGCCTCGGTACTCCGCGCATGCACTTGCCCCCTTTGCACCAAAGAGGAAACGATGACACTGCGCTTGCTGGCGCCCTCCTGGTCTCGATCGTCATGGATTGCATCACGAGCTCCTCGCGAGGTACTCCTTGCCTTGATCTCTTTGCCTTATCGCGAGCCTGCCTGGCGAGGCCGCCCCTGAGGAATCCTTGCATCGTCTGCCCCACGAGGCTTGGCCCCTCGCGAGGGTCTTGAACTTGGGTTGATGAATAAGGGCCGTACTGGGCCACTGCTTGAGCCACGCCGTAGGCCGCAGGCAGGCAATTCTGGGGACCCCCGTTCCTAGAATGCCGACAGTAGCCCCCGGGCCCAAGTCGCGCTCGAACTTGGCTTAGCAGTGAAGCCAAAGGGCAAGTGCGGAGCGCCGCGGCCCCGAACAGCCCGTGACCTTGGTCACCACATGGCGGTTGATTGGACGTGGGCGTCTCCGCTTCCCCATGCTGCTCGGCAACTAGACGACTGACAAAATACTGGCCTGGGTTAAGCTTACCTTCATTGCTCTCATTCGCCTTGCTCCAGATACCCTTCCTTGATCTTGCTCTCTTGCTTCCGAAATCTCCAGATCCGCCTCATTCTTCCTCTTCCAGCGAGCAATGGTGCTCCGCAAGGCCGTGGCCAAGGCTCCACCAGCTTGGTACTCGCCGGCTCTGGATCCCCCCAACATGACAGAGAGGAATCTCGCCTCTACGCGCTTGATGACGGCGGCACAAGGCAGCGAGATGGGGGAGACTATACTCCGAGCTGGCTCCGCCCAGCTTCATGAGCACGGGCATCGCTGGCCTGGTGCCTCCCTTCTCCGAGTTCTTCTATGTCGTCCTCCGCCATTACAGGTTACAGGCCCTTCATCTCCATCCCAACTCCGTTCTCCTTTTGTCGATTTTCTCCTACTACTGGGAGGCGCACATTGGGGTGATGCCTTCCGTAGCCTTACTGCACCACTTCTTCTCCCTCCAAATCACCGGCAGCCATACTTCGGCGTGCGCTGGCTTTGTTGCGTACTCCAAGGCCAACGCGATCTCGAAGACCGGGAAGAGGGTCGATGGCTTCCGGAGCAAGTGGGTCATTCTGGATGCCAGATGCATCCACTCTCGGTTAGTGTTGCCCACGGAGCAGCCCCAGGCTGATGGGGCATGGTCTCGTGCGAAGCTTGACGACCGACGGGTGAAGTTGGTGCTGGAGAAGATGAACGCCGACCTGAGGCCGGGCAACATGAAGGCGGCGAAGCTGACCGGGGCCACGCTCCTGAGGGAGTTCCTGGCGCAGCTGGTGGCTCCACTTCAGGCGCACTCACGCCCATTGTGGAGGCTTGGAGGTGCGGACGGCGATCTCCGCCTAAACTCTTAAGCCATGGCCGGTGAGTATCTGGCCGTAGCTCTCCGCTTCCTGGTTGGAGAAGATGTGGAAGGTCTGGAGGGCGCTCCTGTCCCTTTGCTCCTTCGCGTCAACTGGCAACAGGTGGTGGACGCCATGCCCACCTTTGATGGGAGCGGTCTGGTGCCGGAGGTACCTCCTGAGGGCCAGGAGGCGGCGTCACCGGTGGAATTGTCTTCTGATGATTCCCGTGGAGGAGGGGAGGAAGACGAAGAATAAGAGGAGCGTGACTCGGAGGCAACAACTGAGGGGACGGGGGAGACTTCCCCTTGGCGCAGAGCCAACATCCTCCACACCCTACCGGATGACGACGAGGCCGACACAAGGAAAGGGGGAGAGGACTTGCCCGTGATCCCGAAGAAGGACATGCCGGGCTAATCTCCCGAGGGGCTACCCCGGCCCAGGCACTGCTCGAAGCTAGCTCCAGCCCCTTAGGTGCGCCCTCTTCTGCCTCTGGACCTCTCGAGGCTGCACCCCAGACCATGAGGCTCACGGGCTTTAAGCTCGGCAGGAGACCGCTAGAACATGCCGCGATTGACCAGTAAGTACTCGAACTCCGCTTTGCTCTTCTTTTTGCTGTCAGGGCTTGACGTCCTCCATCATCTGGTTAGGTTGCCGCCTGCGACGAAGAAGCTGAAGGGGGACACGGTGGCTCCGCTTGGGGCAGGCTCATCCATTGTGGCCACGCCTTCGTCTGTGGGAAGGGGAGGCAGTGGAGCTCGTGCCTCCCCGGCCCGGTCATCCTCACGAGGCCAGGAGGAGTGCCCTGGCGGGGTGCCAGCCCCCGTGGCCCCGCTGACTCTGGAGGTGCCTGTAACGCCCCGGATCCGATGCGCCAGGTGTCTTGCAGCTATTCGTCGTTGTTGACATGTCATTTGCTTGCGTGTTGCATTTTGCCATGTCATCATCTGCATTAGATCTGCATGTTTTTCAATACTTGCATCCGTTCGGGTTCCGCCGGTTCTCTCCGTTGTCCGTTCTGAGCCCAACCACACTCGCACACGCCCGTCGCACCTCTCAGACCTTATTTCGTGAGCGGGGGAAAAATGTTCTCGGAATGGGATGAATCTTGGCATGCGGTGTTATTTTAGAGTAGGTAGACCGCCTGTCAATTTTCGTCGCATTCGGAGTCCGTTTGATGCCCCAATGGTTAACCGCGTAGCCCAAAACCCCTCTCTCTTTGCAGCCCAGCCCCTCTTCACCATATCCCATGAGCCCATCCAAACCCCCTCCATGCTCTCGGTCGTTCGATCGTGATCGTGTGGGCGAAAACCACTCCTCATTTGGACTCTTCTAGCTCCCTCTACCTATAAAAAGGTCTCCTCCCCCGAAAATTCCGGATCAAACCCTACCCCTAACCCTAACTCCGCTCATCTCGCGCCGCCGGACATGTCTGTCCAATGTGTACAAGACCCGCCGCCTCCTCTAGCCACTGGGCGAGCGCCACGTCGCCTCCTCGCAGCTCCAGCTGCCGTGGCCCACGGAGCCCATCACGGGCCCGCGCGGGCCCAGATCCCCGCCGCCCCCTGGCCCGCGCCTGGTCCGGCCGCGCACCGCCCGACGCCTTCCCTGCGCCGCCCCGCATCTCCGCCGGTGTCCAGCCTCGCCGTCTTCCACCGGCGCCGCCCCGTCGTCTTCCGGCGCTGCCCCGCGACGGCGTCCCTCGCCTTCCTGCCCCGCCGCCCCGTGCCTCCCGAGCGCCGCCGTTCGCCGGCTCCCTCGCCGGTCGCCGTCCGTCCCCAGCCTTCCCTCTTCAACCCCGCTGTCCTGGCTTTCCCGTTGTCTTCTCTGGCGAGCCGCTGCCTACCTCGAAGTCCGTGCCGTCGAAACCCTAGATCTAGATCTGGGAGGTATTTTTTTGCCCGCCCCAAAATCCTTTTATTCTGGTGCCTTGTTCATCATGCCATAACTTCATGCTCGGTGCTTCAATTCATGCATATAATATATCAAAATGTTCAATATGAGATGATCTTCAATTCATTCCATTGTGCCATGATTTTTTGAGTCCATCTTCATGCCCTAATCATTGTTGCAAGAGTGCTATATGATGCTAACTGCTGTCTGTTATCAGAACTTGGTGATTTGTCATTTTCATTGCATTTTGTGTGTGCATCCTATGAGCTTGATGTCTACATGAGTTTTGAGATACATCATGCCATATTTATAGTGGTGCCATCCATGTATTTTTTTGAGTCTTGTAGTGGGTGTGTCAAGCTTGTTAAGTTGGGTACTTGCTGTTGCTGTTTTGCTAGGCTGGATCTGCTATATCATGATGCTATGTAAACCTGCTGCTACAAGTCATTCTATGCATAACCTGGAGATGTTCACTAAGGATGTTTTGTTGTACATGTCATGATATATCCATCCTTGTCCTTGGTTGCATTTATAGCCTGTTGTAGCTTGTTGTAATCTTGCTCTCAAGTTGCTAAATAATGTTGCTGTCAGCCTGTTAACATTAAGTTCAGTTTTGCTCTTTGTCCTTAATATTAGCATGCCATGGTCTATTTTTCCATGTTAGTTCCTGTAACATGTTGTTTGATAGCTCCAAACGTTGCAACCTGATGTTATTTCTGCCATGTCTAGTGATTTCTGCTAAGTCTGTGAAACAATTATTATTTGCAATATTGCCATGACCTTTTGAGCATGTTCTAGTGATTTCTAGAGATAGCTCAGTGTTCATGTCTTGTCGTGCTTTACCTGTACATCATGTCCATGCCTTTTTTCTTATGTTGAGGTGCTGTAGCATAATGTTCTGATGCTTGCTAGATGCCTAGTTGCTGTTTTGGACAGCTTCTCCTTTAAACTCGTTTAATGCATATGTGTTGAACCGTTGCTCCGTTTTGAGTGTGCTCTATATGCAGCTTGCTTAGAATTGCATGTAGTTTCATCTTATCATGTTGCATCCTTGTTTTGAGAGTGTTTTCTTGATGTTTGAATGCCTTTTGCATCAATGCCATGTTTAACTTGTTTTGCTCATGTCTTCTAGGCCGTAGCTCCGAACTAAATGAACTTTATATTTAACTTGACTAGAATTTCGTGTAGATCATCTTGGTGCGTCTTAACTTACTGTTTAACAACTTCAACTTAATGTTTGTTCAGATCTGGACCAACTTCTAAATTTGCATATGAGGGCTTACCGGATTTGTTATATGTTGTTTCCGGCCTCATTTAAACTTGTTTGGCTATGTTGTTCTTGTGTGCATCATCTATTGCCATGAGTAGCTTCATGTCGCCTTTGTCATGCATCATGTCTGGTTGTGCATCATGTCTTGTCTATGTGTTGTGTGTTTACCTTGTTGTTTGCTTCTTTCTGGTTGTGTTCCTTCTCGTTAGTTCCTGTTTCGTTGCAATCGTGAGGATTCGTTCAACTACACTTGGTTCGTCTTCGTGGCCTCATCTTCTTCATGGACTCTTTCTTCTTCCTTGCCGGATTTCAGGCAAGATGACCGTCACCTTGGATCTCATTACTATCATTGCTATGCTAGTTGCTTCGTTCTATCGCTATGCTACGCTTCCTATCACTTGTTCTTCAAGCCTCCCCAAATTGCCATGTCAGCCTCTAACCTTTTCACCCTTCCTAGAAAACCGTTGCTTGGCTATGTTACCGCTTTTGCTCAGCCCCTCTTATAGCATTGTTAGTTGCAGGTGAAGTCGAAGATTGCTCCATGGTGAACAAGATTATGTTCGGATATCACAATATCTCTTATTTAATTAATGCATCTATATACTTGGTAAAGGGTGGAAGGCTCGGCCTTATGCCTGCTGTTTTGTTCCACTCTTGCTGCCCTAGTTTCCCTCATACCGGTGTTATGTTCCTTGATTTTGCGTTCCTTATGAGGTTGGGTGATTTATGGGACCCCCTTGATAGTTCGCTTGAAATAAAACTCCTCCAGCAAGGCCCAACCTTGGTTTTACCATTTTCCTACCTAAGCCTTTTTCCCTTGGGTTTCCGGAGCCCGAGGGTCATCTTTATTTACCCCGCCCCCCGGGCCAGTGCTCCTTCGAGTGTTTGTCCGAACCGAGCAACCTGCAGGGCCACGTCGGGGAAACTTGAAGGCTGGTTTTACTCGTAGCTTGACTTATCCAGTGTGCCCTGAGAACGAGGTACATGCGACTCCTATCGGGATATGTCGGCACATCGGGCGGCTTTGCTGGTCTTGTTTTACCATTGTCGAAATGTCTTGTAAACCGGGATTCCGAGACTGATCAGATCTTCCTGGGAGAAGGAATATCCTTCGTTGACTGTGAGAGCTTGTGATGGGCTAAGTTGGGACACCCCGGCAGGGTATAAACTTTCAGAGCCATGCTCGCGGTTATGTGGCAGTTGGGAATTTGTTAATTTCCGGTTGTAGATAACTTAACACCAGTTTTGAATTAAAACGCATCAACCGTGTGTGTAGCTGTGATGGTCTCTTTTCGGCGGAGTCCGGGAAGTGAACACGGTTTTGAGTTAGGTTTGACGTAAGTAGGAGTTCAGGATCACTTCTTGATCATTGCTAGATTCACGACCGTTCTGTTTGCTTCTCTTCTCGCTCTTATTTGCGTATGTTAGCCACCATATCATGCTTAGTCACGGCTACAACCTCACCACTTTACCCCTTCCTTTCCCATTAAGTTTTGCTAGTCTTGATACCCACGGTAATGGGATTGTTGAGTCCTCATGGCTCACAGATTACTACAACAACAATTGCAGGTACAGGTTACGCGATGATCATGACGCGAGAGCGATGTTTGCTTGTTTTGGAGTTCTTCTTCTGCTTCTTCTTCGATTAGGGGATAGGTTCCAGGTCGGCAGCCTGGGCTAGCAGGGTGGATGTTGTTTGAGTTTCTGTTTGTGTTTCATCCATAGTCGGATGGTGCTCTTATGTAAGATGATGTTGTATTCGTGTGGCATTGTATGTCTTATGTATGTATCCCCATCTATTATGTAATGTTGATGTAATGATATCCACCTTGCAAAAGTGTATCAATATGCGGTTCGATCCTTGGTTGGACCTTTGAGTCTCTTTAGGATCATATCGCATATTGGGCGTGACAAGTTGGAATCAGAGCCTCGACCGACCATAGGAGCCCCCCTTGTTTGATCATGTTGTTTGGCTGTTGTCGAGTCTAGAAGAAAAACTCATTTCTGAGTCTAGTTATATCGGAGAGTAGGAATTCTTTTACTCCTCAGCCCCTTCGTTGCTCTTGGTAAGGAATCTTGACGTATGTGTTTTGAATTACTTCTCTTCCCCTTCAAACTTTCTTTAGGATCACGCAGTTGGTTTTCCGGTCGTTGGTTCTCATCTCTTTTCATCCGGTGCATTTCTCGTCAAGTTGACTCGAGCCTCTTCATTGTTGCCAAGTTCAATCCTCAGTTGTTTTCTTTTTCCCACCCGCCCACCCCTTTTTCTTCTCGGAGCCGGAGTCCGTAATCGATTATCCCTCCTACTCGTGCGAAGCTTTGCTTTGTTTCAACCGGTGTTTCCTCTTGAAGTTATTCATCGGTTTTCCCCCCTTCCAAATTGCTTTTGATTTCCTGCACTCCTACCCTCTTCTTCCTGGAGTCTGAGTCTTTTTCGACCATCAATTTCATTCGCGCGGAGCCTCTTCAGCCTTCCCTCAATTATTTCAATCGGTGAATTCTCGTCTCGGTGGACATTCTTCATCTCTTTTTCTTCTCCGGTGGATTCAATTCCTATTTTCGGTAGTGATTATATTCTTTCCCTTGGATCAAGTGTTTTCCTTGCTCGTTTTCCCCTCACCATTCAATCATTCAGGAGTTCGGAAGACATCTCAAGAGATTCGTCTGTGTTCCAATTAATTCGAGGTTGTCACCTCATTCAAATATTTCAATTGTACCGGTGCATCATCTATCTCTTCAACAATTCTTTCCAATGGTGTTTTCTTTTAGTGGGCCCTAACCCACAAGTCTTTTCCTAGGATCTTACCTGACTCTTCTAATTATTCTGGAGTTATTCTCAAATTCTTTTCAAGTGTGATGTAAGAATGGATCCCATCAGTCACATGCCTTCTCCAAGATAAATTTGAAATTCTTTTTATCTTTGGTTCAACCCTTCCTCTTTTTCATTATCGCCGGAGTATATTAGTAATTTTGGTGGTGTTTCTCATTGTCATTTGAAGATTGAAGAAGAGTTTTTTCCGCTAATTCTTGTCTCTTCTCTTGAAGACTCACGGTTTTAGTTTCATGCTACCCCCCTCAAATTATTCCATTTGTCAGATATTGTTCTCTTACCCATCCGGAGTATGTCAGGGGTTGTTTTTCCATTTCTTTTCACCGAAGGCCATCATAGCTATCGTTCTCTATTTATCCTGGCGCTTCACTCAAATGTTCCTTAATCAACTCGAGTTCTTCCCGTTCCCTTGTATCCAAATCACCTCAAGCATATTTGTTCTTCTAATTCTTCCCGGTGATTCATTCTCTTTCATCACTCATTTTCGAATTCTTACGGTGGTTCATTCAAGATTCTTTTTCTTTGATCATCATATTAATTCATTCATTTTTTTCAATTCCTACCTGTGGTTCCTGAAGACTTTTCAAGTTTTGTTCTATACCCCCTTAATCCTTTCCAAGAAGAATAAGTAGTATGCAAAATCCATTGCTTGTCATCAATTTAATTTGATGAAGGATAAGCATATAATAAATCTTATTCTTATTTCCTCAAAGTGAATAATCCCTTCCTTCAGATATTGCTCTTGAAGAATAAATTCTAGTTCCAAGTGTTTACATCTTTTCTTTTCCGGAGTTCAAATTTCCTCGGCCATCTCGTCGGAACCTCCATCTAAATCATCGCAAGCTTTAATCTTATTCTTTTCATCCTTCAATTCTATCTCATTGTCCTTTTGTTTACCGGAGTTCTCCATGGTGGTTCTTCATGATTTAATCCATTCTTCAAGACTTCATCAATTTTGCTGGTGGAGTTCAAGTATCTTTTCTTCTCGCGTCTCGAAATGCAAATAATTCTTCCTTTTCTTATGAAGTGGATTTTTGCATTTCTTCGTTCTTCTCAGCTATTCAGACATTGGTTGTGGTATAATTTCACCTCAAATTTTGAGTTGTTTTTGATAAGTCCACAACAAACTTATTCTTTTGTTGTTGATTTTCTTAACAACTCCGTTCAACCCTTCCTTCTAAGTTCTTTTCATTCAATTCTTTCAATTCTTTCGGAGGCATTGCGTTGCTTATGTCGTAAAGTGTCATTCCATCTTGTGAAGTTCATGTTCTATACCTTCCATTTTCAGTAGGAGTATTGCCGAAATTCTTTTATTCATTACTCTTCTATCTTGTTCTAACCAGAGTGGTTTTAGAGTCTGCCTTATTCCATGAGCTCTTTTTTCTTGTCATATTAGCCGTTCATCTTTTCTAACCGAGTGCTCTAGACTTTGTTCATCTTCTCTCTTGCGTTCTTACTTCACCTATTCCTCTTTCTCTTCTGTCTCGTTCCTAAGATCTCGGGACGAGATCTCTTGTTAGTGGAGGAGAGTTGTAACGCCCCGGATCCGATGCGCCAGTTGTCTTCCAGCTATTCATCGTTGTTGACATGTCATTTGCTTGCATGTTGCATTTTGCCAGGTCATCAGCTGCATTTCATCTGCATGTTTTTCAAAACTTGCATCCGTTCGGGTTCCGCCGGTTCTCTCCGTTCACTACAAAAAAACACATCCGTGACATTTTGGGCCGAACGAATTTTTTTTCTGTCATACATATGACACTTCTATGATGATAATTGTGACCAAACCCGGTATCATCATAGATGTGGTGGGATCCTACTTCTATGACAAAAAATCATGACAGAAAATGGGCTTTTCGTCCTGGGCGGGCCGGAGATGCAGCTGCATGACATTCTTTCGGCCGTCCATGACGGAAAAAACCGTTGTAGAAGTGAGGGGGAGGAAAATTTTGGGGAGTTGCCGGTTACGGTGGGAGGTCGGGGGCCGAGCGATGCGCGTTTCTCTCGTACATGTACGCACGTGTGTGTGAGGCGTTGGCTGTAACTGAACCCGAGCGAGGCGTTGGGCTCTAACTGAACCCGAGTGATTGCGCTTCAGGATACACGTTACTGAACCCGAGCGATCGATCGATGGCTGTTAACTGAACCCGATGGAGCGATTCCTTCGCTACTACTGCTAACTAAAGCCGGTCGATTGGATGAACAGTGAGCGTTGCGGGGGGTTTGGATGAACAGTGAGCGGTGGCGTTGCCTCTGGATGAACATGAACCCGTGGTGTGGAGGGCTGGATGAACAGTAGATGGTGGAGGGGTGCTTGAACAGGACCCCGTGGTGTGGAGGGCTGGATGAACAGTAGACGGTGGAGGGCTGGATGAACAGTACACGGTGGAGGGGCGGTTGAACAGTAGCCGGTGGAGTAGCGCGCGGTGGAGGCTGGATGAACAGGAGCCTGTGGAGGCTGGAGGAGGTCGACAGTGGAGATGAACAATATCCAGTGGAGTCCCGTTTTGCGGTACGCCACACCCCTCCCGATGAGCAGGACCCCTGTTTCAACCGTAACGCTCCAACACAAGTCCATTTCGTTCGTTTTGCGGTACGCCACACCCCTCCCGATGAACAGGACACCTGTTTCGACCATAGGAGGTCCGTTTCCTCCGTTTTGCGGTACGCCACACCCCTCCCGATCAACAGGACCCCTTCCAAACATAGGAGGTCTGTTTCCTCCGTTGTGCGGTATGCCAGGCCTTGTTTCCATCGCCTGTTCCGTCCAAGCCCTCCCGATGAACACGACCACACATTCCGTTCCGACCCAGCCGGATGGCTCCCACGCATTCCGTTGTCTCCCGATGAACACGACGCATTCCGTAGCCTCCCCATGAACACGAAGCATTCCGTTGCCTCCCCATGAACACGACGACGACGCTGTTTCTCCGTTCCGACCCAGCCATGTACGTATGTGCGAGTAGGCGTTCGAGACCCTGCCCGTATGTACGTACGTGGCCGTATTTTCTTTCTTGCACCCTCGCCGCTGTACGTACGTGTACATGCTATGTGCGCGCCTCTACTACGACACATGCGCGCCTCTACATCCACCAGTATGTACGTACACGTTCGCGACCAGAATGACAACACTACGTACGCTTCGACCTGGTGGGTCCCGACTGTCAGGCACTTCCTTGCCTGTGAAGATGTAGCTGGTGGGTCCCATCAGTCAGGGGGGTGAATCGGTTTTTTTTGCCCGGGCGCACTTACTTCCGTGCGAAGATGTAACTGGTGGGTCTCAGCAGTCAGGGGGCGAATCGTTTTTTTTGCCTGGACGCACTTCCTTGCGTGCGAAGGTGTAGCTGGTGGGTCCCAGCAGTCAGAGGGAAATGTTTTTTCGCGAAATACGGTGGCCCGTCTGGTGGGTCCCCGCTGTCAGGTGAAGGAATAATTATTTTGCACGTAATAAGGAGGCACTTCCTTGCTGCGACCATGGACCGAGCTGTCAGCCTCTCCACGCACAGTACTCTTCCGATGGAAGTCGGTGGTTGACCACATTGACCACGCCGCGCCGAGAGCACCATGGCGGTGGACGACGGTGAGGCCTAGGAAGGGGACAACACAAAGGCAGGGAAGACTCGCCAGTGATTTCCCATGCGGAGGGGAGTACGACTGTACGAGGGTTTACTGGTTTGTCTCCCGTCGCCGGAGAATAACAGCAGGTGTGGGTGAGTCGAGGGATGGCTAGGCCAGCGATGGGAGTACGGTGGGGCGGTGAGGCCTGCGCGGCAGCACAGCCGGCCGCGGGGAGGAGGGAGCAGGCAGCTCCTATTTGTTAGCATTACAGCCCATATTGTGCCCACGATTAAAAAAATATACGAAATTTTGCATATTTCAGTGCGGTCCGAACTGTTTTTAATCCCGAAATTTCGACTCACATTCAAACTGATTTTAAAAATAAATGTATATCAATATAAAATCCAACAAATTCTCCATGCATACAAATTAATGTAATTTAAAATCTTGAAATGAAAAAAAATATTTGAAACTAATTGCCGGTTTGATGTGTTTTAAAAATGTACGTCCCATTTCTCATTACCGATGGGCCATTTTCTCGGCCAGCCGAATGAAAGCTCTCCTCGTCTTGAAAGATTTGTAGCCCAACAGGCCTGACAAAGCGACTTACTTGGCAAATCACAAAAAAACTGGGCTGTGGCCGTGGACCCAGCTGTCAGCCTCTCCACGTACAGTACTCTTCCGATGGAAGTCATTCCTTGACCACGTTGACCACACCGTGCGGAGAGCACCACTGCGGTGGACGACGACGAGGCCTAGGAAGGGGACGACGCGGAGCCGGGGAAGACGCGACAATGGAAGCCCGCGCGGAGAGGAGTACGAGGGTTCACTGGTTCGGCTGTGGTGTGAGGCTGCCGTCGCTGCAGGGCCTGGCCAGCGGTGGGAATAGTAGGGGCGGTGAGGCCTCCGCGGTAGCACAGCCGGCCACGGGAGGCAGGAGCATGCGGCACGACCGCCGCTGGTTTGGGCCGCTGGAGCAAGAAGACCAGAGGTTGAAGAAGCATTACGGCCGTTGGATGGACATCGTACGGTCACTGGAGCTACAATCGTTCATATTGACTAAGTTGAGAAAGCCTTTCGTCCCCGTCAACTTAGTAGGCCCACAAGTGGGTCCCAGCTAGCCGGGGGAGTATTTTTTTGTGCGTAATAAGGAGGCACTTCCGGTGGGTCCGAGATGACAGCGGGCGAACGTTTTTTTCACGAAATACGGTGGCCCCTCCGTTGGGTCCCAGCAGTCAGGGGCAAATGATTTTTTCGCAAAATACTGGTGGCCCGTCCGGTGGGTCCCCGCTGTTAGGTGGAGGAATAATTATTTTCCGCGTAATAAGGAGGCACTTTCTTGCGGCTGTCGTGGACCCACCTGTCAGCCTCTCCACGTACAGTAATCTTCCGATGGAAGTTGGTCGTTGACCACATTGACCACGCCGCATCGAGAGCACCACGGCGGTGGATGACGGTGAGGCCTAGGACGGGGACGACGCGGAGCCGGGCCACGGGAGGCAGGAGCAGGCGGTAGCACAGCCGGCCACGGGAGGCAGGAGCAAGCGGGACGACTGGCGCTGCTTTGGGCGGCTGGAGCAAGAAGATCAGAGGTTGAAGAAGCACTATGGCCGTTGGATGGACATCATACGGTCACTGGAGTATTGACTAAGTTGACAAAGCCCTCCGTCCACGTCAACTTAGTAGGCCCACAAGTCAGCCCAACAATATGGTGGGTCCCAGCTAGCAGGGGGGTATTCATTTTTTTGGGCGTAATAAGGAGGCACTTCCTTGCGTGCGAAGATATAGCTGGTGGGTCCGACCGGTCAGCGGGTTGAAGGTTTTTTTTGCAAAATACAGAGGCCCTTCCTGTGGGTCCTAGTTGTCAGGTGGAGGAATCATTATTTTGTGCGTAATAAGGAGGCATTTCCTTGCGTGCGACCGTGGACCCAGCTATCAGCCTCTCCACGTACTGTCCACTTCCGGTGGATGTCGTTCATTGACCATGTTGACCAGGCCGCGCTGAGAGCACCAGGGCGGTGGACGACGGCGAGGCCTAGGAAGGGAACGACACGGAGCCAGGGAATACTCCGTAGTTGTTTCCCACGCGGAGGAGTACAAGGGTTTACTGGTTCGTCTGCCTTCGCCGGAGAATAACAGCATGTGTGGGTGAGTAGAGGGATGGCTAGGCCAGCGATGGGAGTACGATGGGGCCTTGAGGCCTGCGCGGCAGCATAGCCGGTCGTGGGAGGAGAGAGCAGGCAGTCCCGTCGGCGCTTGTTTGAGCGGCTGGAGCATGAAGAGCAGAGATTGAAGAAGCACGACAGCCGTTGGATGGACATCCAACAATCACTTCTCTCGTGTGTTGACTAAGTTGACAGGGCGTTGCGTGTGCGTCAACCTTTTTTTATGAAAGCATACGCGTCAACCTGTACTAGGAGCACAAGTCAGCCTCAAATCTGTGGAAAACAGCATAGAACCCATCTGCCATTATTTCTAATAATGTACAACCTATTTCCTAATTCTTAAGATTTTTTTGGAGCCCATCTTATTTTTGTTAGCATTACACCCCATATTGTGGCCACAGTTAAAAAGTATACGAAATTTTGCATATTTCGGTGTGGTCAACTGTTTTTAATCCAGAAATATCGATTCACATTCAAACTATTTTGAAAAATAATTTATATAAATATAAAATCTGAATAATTTTCCACGCATAAAAATCAATGGAACTTAAGATCTTGTAATTAAAAAAAAGTTGAAACTAATTCCCGGTTTGATGTGTTTTAAAAATGTACATGCCATTTCTGGTCAAACCGAATGAAACTCTCATCATCTTGAAAGATTTGCAGCCCAGTAGGGCCGATAAAGCAAGTAGGCCTTGTTTGGGTATTTCTTTAAAAGAACTGGGCTAGGCATTTTCAGCAAGAAAAAAACACAACTGGGCTCAAGATGTGGTAAACATAAATAAAACCCTGGCATAACCATCCCGACGGAGACCGGCGACAAGCTCACGCCTGCCCAAGGCAGAGGCTTTCCCGGATTCTTTTCCGGCATGCATGCAAAGCACATGAGGATGATTACCATCACAAGTATATTCATTTCCAACAGCAAGGAAATTACAAATATGCAATTCAAGTAAATGATCGCGTCTCCACATAAAATAACGCGTTCTCCGTATTAGGACGGTGTTATAAGCGTGCCAACTAACACACAAAAATATTATGCAAGGGTTCAGAATGCTTGCCTTCAAGGTGGGGATAGGCAGGGTGCACTCCAAAACTTTTGAAAGCTTTCTCCTCTCTCCAAAAATCCTAATTAAAAATATTTGGATCAATATATTGTGTTAAAAATAGTATCAAAAAGTTGTTTGAATTTTTTTGAAATAAATCTTAAAATAAACTAGACAAAATTTGAGGAAGGTAGGAAAAAGAATCAATTCATTTGGAGTTATATTTAAAAAGTTATGGAGAGTCAAAGTTTTGGTCAAAATCTGTTTTTTTTAAATAAATCAGAAAAAGAAAAATGTTTCGATTACTGACCACGTTGAAGGCGTATTTTGGATTTATGCCTCCACTTACTCCAGCATGGACCGTGCATGGGTCACTGACAGTGGGTCCAAGGGCCCACTGGTCAGGTTTGACCAGTCGACCCTCTCTCCTCTTCCTCTGCCCGAGAGGGGGCGGAACTCCGGCGATGCTCGCTGGTGAACGGCGGCACCGTTAGAGAATTACGGTCCCCGGGGTGGACGGAGCTTCCGGCGGCGAGCTCCGCAGCGGACGGTGGCCGTCGCGCAGAGTGGTTTTCTCCTGCGGCGAGTCCTGATCAAAAATTGAGTAGGGGGATGGACTCACGAGAGGAAGAGGGAGGTCCTGGTGCAGAGAGTGGAGAGGGGGAGGCCCTGGTGGCGCCGGAGTGATCATAGACAGTGGCGGCAGTTGTGATTGCCGGAGATGAGGAAGACGACCCCTCTGGTCTTCCTACTGCTACGAGCAGATCGGTGGGGGAGTGGGAGAGGTTGCTTGAGGCCTGGACGAGATCGGGGGGTCCTATTTATAGTGCATCCATGGCGGTTCCGCGGCCGAGGATAAGGTCACCGGCTAACCGCCACTCTGTAGCGGTCAGGGCGACGTGGCGGCGACGAGAGCTAGAGGACGCGCTTGAGGATGAGTCTGAGTTGCTCCTGGGGCAGGTGGCGAGCGGGAGTGGCTCGGGCGGCACCGACACGGCCGGGGCCTGCATGCGGCCATCAGCTAGCCGCCACGGCCGACCTGACGGTGGCGCTGTGGGGTGCCAGGGGTGGTCGGGGTGGCTTTGGGGTGTAGAAGGAGACGTGGCGTGCTGGCTGCGGTTGGCCAAGGGCCAGAATGGGTGCGGGGCGAGACGCGGCGGCTCGGTCGCGGCACGTGCAAAACGCGCGCTCTAGGTGCGCCCAGAACACGCACGGGACGTGCTTGACAAAATGCCAGGGCATGCTAGAGGTCTCAGGTGAGGTTGGGGTTTAACAGACCTAGGTTAAAGTCATCTAGAGGTTTAGTGGACAAGTTAGTTTTCCCAGAGGTGCAAGGTCATAGTGCAATGACAAAAGTCATGTCAAAGCTGTTCATGCACTCAAGGTGTTCGACAAAATGCCACAGGCACCTAGTCATTACTTGGAGTGGCCAAATTCTCTAGGCTAGTGTCTCTTTAATAGCAAAAGAGAGTGGTAAGGTCATTTGGGCAAAAGAAGAAACTTGCTAGTGCAAGTTTTGCAAATCTTCAGTTTCTGGACAGAAGGTAAATGGCATCAAGCATGGACCAAAAATCTCCCAATGGGTCCAATCTCCTGGACTTAAGGGCTTGGTAAGGTGTACTACAAGTAGGAGAAAGCACAAGGTCACTAGAGCAAAAATAATTATGGTTGTAGTAGAAATCACAAGGCTGGGCCAGAATGAAAAAGAGGTTGATTCACTCAATTTTTCCAAAGGACATCTCTAGGTTTTTGCATAAAGTTGGATTGCAAGCTACCACTGACATCCCATAATTTTGGTGGAGGCTTTAAAGAAATATTTAAATAGGCTGTAGTGCAAAACTGCCCACTGGACCAGATTTGAAAAATTAGGTGTAGAACTCAAAATATTCAATGAATGAAGTATATTTTTGCATAAAAGTGATTTAGAAACATCACATGACATCTCCAAATCTTGGTTGGAATTTTAGTTAAATTACTCAAATGGTTGTAGTTCGAAAAGAGCTCCAAAACTAATGGAAGTCATTTTTAAGGAATAAAGCTCACAGAGAAATAATTAAATAAATAAATCTACTGATTAAGAATTGTTATAATGATAGAGTATAGAAGTCCAATACATTTTTGGAAAGTTTCCACTTGGGTAAAACTCCTCAATATTAAAGAAAAGTGGTTCTGAAATCAACAGAAAATCCAGAAAGCAAAGTTTTTAAACTCCTGGCAAAATTTTAATAATTAAAACATGGTTAAATTTTTGGGGTGTTACAACACTACCCCCCTTAAGAAAATTTTTTGGGGTGACACAGCCCTATCCGCGGGTGCCATCCATACCAACACTTTCCAAGGAATTTATTATTTGACAACATAAAGTAAATTTCTTTTTCATTTCAGAACTAGGCATCCCTAATACCTTTGCCACACTCTCGTGCAATGAAAAGTGAATAAATACTCATCTTGGAAATAACACATCTAGCATGGAAAATATTATTGGCCACCTCCTGCCGCTTCATGAGTGGTACGAGCACACAAAAAGGAAATTTATTTTGAAAATTCGAGGTGGCACATACAAATTTGCTTAGAATGGCACGGAAATACCACATATAAGTAGGTATGGTGGACTCATATAGCAAAACTGGGTCTAAGGATTTTGGATGCACAAGTAGTATTTCTACTTAGTGCAAGTGAAGGCTAGCAAATAGATTGAGAAGCATCCAACCAAGAAATAAAAACTCACATACGCGAGCATTAAGCATAACTAACACCAAATAATGCACCATAAGTAAGATGTAATTTAATTGCATAACTATTGACTCTCATGCTTGCATAGGGAATCACAAACCTTAACACCAGTATTCTTACTAAAGCATAATTACTCACTAAGATGACTCACATATCACTCTCATCATATTGCAAAACTATTACAAAGAATATTTTCTTTGTCCAATGATCTTCATGAAAATTTTATTATATCCTCTTGAATACCTATCACTTTGGGACTAATTTCACAAGTTGCAATTGCATTTGACAAGCTCAAGAAAATTTAAGTGAAGAACATGAGCATAATTTTTTTCTCAAAATAATATAAGTGAAGCATGAGAGCATTTTTTTCAAAATTTACTAACTCTCAAATAAATCGAAGTGAAACATGAGAGTTTTTCTTCAAAAAAATTAAAGCACACCATGCTCAAAAAGGTATAAGTGAAGCACTAGAGTAAATGACAAACTACTCCAAAAAGATATAGGTGAAGATCAAGCGAGTAGTTAAGTAAATAGGTAGCTAATTGAGGACTCTTTTTATTTAAATATTTCAGATCTAAATATTTTATTAAAACAGCAAGCAAAACAAAATAAAATGACATTCCGAGAATAGCACACATCATGTGAAGAAGCAAAAACTTACGCTCAACCGATACTAATCGATATTTGTTGATGAAGAAAAGTGGGATGCCTACGAGGGCATCCCCAAGCTTAGATGCTTGAGACTTCTTGCAATATTATCTAGGGATGCCTTGGGAATCCCCAAGCTTGAGCTTTTGTGTCTCCTTAATTCCTTTTATATCACGGTTTCCCTAAATTTTAAAAACTTCATCCACACAAAACTCGACAAGAACTCGTGAGATAAGTTAGTATAAATCAATGCAAAAACCTTATCTTTGTGTACTGTAGCAAATCAGTAAAATTATTATTTAACATTGCATACTAAATGATTCTGCATATTTAATAGTTATATCCTCAAATAGAATCATTCAACAAGCAAACATATGAAACATTGCAAACGTAACAGCAACCTGTCTAAACAGTACAGTCTATAAAGAATGCAAGAATATTCATACTTCTGTAACTCCAAAATTTCTGAAAATTTACCACACTACAAAAAATTTATCATAGAATATTGTGCAGAAAATTTCAGCATTTTATCACATTCTAACTTTTCTCGGGAATTTTTGCAACAGTGATAAACTTTCTGTTTTGAAACAGCAACTCATATACATGCAAAATAAACATGTGGAAAGCTGTCCTTGACACTTTTATTGAAATAAAAGATGCAAAACATTATTCTAAATAACAGCAAGCAAATACAAACAAAAGAAATGACGCTCCAACCAAAACACTATCATGTGAAGAATGAAAATATATCTCAAAGTAAGTTTACCAATAATGTTGGAGACGAAAGAGGGGAAGCCTTCCGGGGCATCCCCAAGATTAGTTGCTTGGATCTTCCTTGAATATTACCTTGGGGTGCCTTGGGAATCCCCAAGATTAGGTTCTCGTCACTCCTTATTCTCCTCATATCGATATCTCACCCAAAACATGAAAACTTCAACCCCACAAAACTTAACAGAACTTCGTGATATAGG
This sequence comes from Triticum dicoccoides, assembly GCF_002162155.2. Classification (NCBI taxonomy): domain Eukaryota; kingdom Viridiplantae; phylum Streptophyta; class Magnoliopsida; order Poales; family Poaceae; genus Triticum; species Triticum dicoccoides. The sequence goes on along the minus strand of NC_041387.1, from coordinate 204,370,988 downwards.
CTAGTATGATAAAGACAAATCATTAAGTATGGTACTATATACGAAAAGATTTATATTTGTTCTCACACAATTCCTATTGTACCATATCATTTCCACAATTTATACTGAACAATATAGGCCATAGAAACTAGAAAACAAGCAAACTATGCATTGAAAATAGAATCTGTCAAAAACAGAACAATGTGTAATGATCTAGACAACTACCATACTTCTACTACTCCAAAAAATTTGAAACATTACAAAAACATAGAAAATTTGTATGTCAATCATCTGTAATAAATTATGAATTTTATCATGTTCCAGTGAATTTAAACAATAATGTTACTGGAAGAAACAATTATGTTTTTGCATAGAATCAACTCAAGTATCATCCACACTATCCCAAAGGCCTTACTTGGTACTTCATTGAAAGAAAAGCTATAAAACATGAATAATATAGTATCTTAATCATATGAACACACAAAAGTAGTAGGTAAAAGTGTTGGGTTGTCTACCAACAGTAGCTAGGCATGATGATTTCAATGATGCTCACATAAAAGATAAGAATTGAAACATAAGGGAAGCATCATGAAGCATATGACTAGCACATTTAAGTCTAACCCACTTCCTATGAATAGGGATTTTATTATCAAACAATTTATGGGAACAAGAAGCAACTACCATAGGAAGGCAAAATAAGCAAAACTTCAAGATTGTCAACACTTAGAGATGAAACTTGATATTATTAAGATATGTAAAAACATAAGTTCCTCTCTCATAATACTTTTCAGTAGCATCATGAATGAATTAAACAATATAACTATCACATAAAGCATTCTTTTCATGGTCCACAAGCATGGAAAATTTATCACTCCCCACATAAGCAAATTTATTCTCAACAATAGTTGTGGGAGCAAACTCAAGAAAATAACTATCATGTGACTCAAAATTACAATCATGATGACAAGTTTCATAGTTATCATTATTCAATATAGTATACATGTCATCATGATAATCATCATAGAGACCAACTGTTTTATCATATACACCTCTTCCAAAATAGTGGATTCATCACTAAATAAAGTCACGACCTCTCCAAATCAAGTTTTATCATTATAATAAGATTCAACACCCTCCAAAATAGTGGGATCATTAGTACCTAGAGTTGACATTCTTCCAAACCCACTTTTATAAATATAATCATCATAAATAGGAGGCATTCTATCATCATAATAATGTTTCTCATCAAAACCTGGGGGACATCTTCAAGGAGGAGCTGAAACTACTCAAGTACAAAATGAAAAAAATGGCAGGCAGTTCTCTGCTTGGTTAGATTCTGTGTTGTAATTTAGCCTCTTGTAGGTTCTTTCTCAGTTTTCTTTTCTTAAGTTTCTTTTATTTTGGGCTTAGCTCAATCCACCATTTGAACCTTGTTACTTAATTTCTTTTTATATTAATAAAAATTGTAGTGGGGTTTTACCCTACTGTTCATATTAAAAAAAACTTGGGGGACTAAAAATATCATATTCATCAAATATAGCATCCCCAAGCTTATGGCTTTGCATACCATTAGCATCAGATATTCAAAGAGTTCGTACCAACAACATTGCAACCATGCTCATCATTCAAAGATTTTTTGTCAAACATTTTATAGAATTCTTCCTATATCGATTAAGCGCAATTTTCCTTTCACTCATTTTCATGAAAGACATTATAAAGATGAATAATATGATGCAACCTCAATTCCATTGTTTTGTAGTTTTCTTTTACAAACCAAACTAGTGATAAAAAAATAAACTAAAAGATTCAATTGCAAGATCTAAAGATATACCTTCAAGCACTCACCTCCTCAGGAACGGTGCCAGAAAAGAGCTTGATGTCTACTACACAACTTGTTCTTGTAGACTCATGTTGGGCCTCCAAGTGTAGAGTTTTGTAGGCCAGTAGAAAATTTCCCTTAATTTTATTACCTAAGGTTTATAAATTCGTGGGAGGCATAGCATGAAGATGGTCTCTCTCAAACAACCCTGCAACCAAATAATAAGAAGTCTCTTGTGTGCCCAACACACCAAACACAATGGTAAATTGGATAGGTGCACTAGTTCGGCGAAGAGATGGTGATACAAGTGTAGTAATGATAGTAGATATTGATTTTCGTAATTGAAACAATAAAAAACACCAAGGTAGCAAGTAACAAAAGTGAGCACAAATGGTATTGCAATGCTTGAAAATGAGGCCTAGGGCCCGTACTTTCGCTAGTGCAATATCTCAACAATGCTAATCTAATTGGATCATATAACCCTCCCTCTACGTGCGATGAAGAATCACTCTGAAGTTCTTATATAGCGGAGAATATAAAAATAAATTGTTTGTAGGTTATGAAACCACCTTAAAGTTATTCTTTCTGTTCGATCTATTCAAGAGTTCGTAGCCCCGAGGGTGGACTACTCCCTTCTCATCATGGTGGCCGCCGGGATGATGAAGATGGCCACCGGTGATGATTTTCCCCTCCGGCGGAGTGCCGGAACAGTGTCTAGATTGGTTTTTCATGGCTATAGAGGCTTGCGGTGGCAGATTTTCTGATCTAGGGTTATCTTCGGGGGTTATGGAATATTTGAGAATTGATAGGGCAAAGAGGCGGTGTGGGAGGCCAGGTGGGTTTTGCCCCCCTCGGGGCACCCATCCCACACCGCCTCTTTACCCTATAAGTTCTGAAATATTCCAGAACCCACGAAGATAATCCTAGATCAGAAGTTCTGCCGCCGCAAGCCTCTGTAGCCACGAAAAACAAATCTAGACCCTGTTCCGGCAGTCCGCGGGAGGGGGAAATCTTCACCGGTGGCCATCTTCATCATCCTGGCGGCCACCATGATGAGAAGGGAGTAGTCCACCCTCGAGGCTACGAACTCTTGAATTGATTGCACAAAAAGAATACTTTAAGGTGGTTTCATAACCTGGAAACAATTTCTTCCCATGTTCTACTCTAGGTAGGAACTTGGGAGTGATTCTTCTGCGCACATTGAGGGATGGTTATATGATCCAATTATATTATCATTGTTGAGATATGGCACTAGCGAAAGTACGGACCCTAGGACTCATTTTAAGCATTACAATATCGTTTGTTCTCACTTTTTTTACTTGCTACATTGCTGCTTTTTATTGTTCCAATTGCAAAAATCAATATCTACTATCATTACTACACTTGTATCACCATCTTTTCGCCGAACTAGTGCACCTATACAATTTACCGTTGTATTTGGTGTGTTGGGGACACTAGAGACTTTTTATTATTTGGTTGAAGGGTTGTTTGAGAGAGACCATCTTCATACTATGCCTCCCACGGATTGATAAATGTTAGGTCATCCACCTGTGGGAAATTTGCTACGGGCCTGCAAAACTCTGCGCTTAGAGGCCCAACACAAGTCTTCAATAATAAAGTTGTGTAGTAGACATCAAGCTCTTTTATGCCGCCGTTGACGGGAAGGTGAATTCTTGAATGTTTATCTTTAGATCTTGCAATTAAATCTTCTAGTCCTTGTTTTATCACTAGTTATGTTTATAAAATAAAAATACAAAAAAATGGAATTGAGGTTGCATCATATTATTCATCTCTATAATGTCTTTCGTGAAAATGATGGAAAGGAAAATTGTGCTCAATTGATAGTAGAATAATACTATAAAATGTTTGACAAAAGATCTTTTAATGATGAGCATGATTGCAATGTTGTTGGTATGAACTCTTATGAATATCCATAATGCTAATGATATGCAAAGCCATAAGCTTGGGGATGCTATGTTTGATTAAGATGATATTTTTAGCCCCCCAAGTTTTGATTTGAATATTTATTATGACGATATCATGCCTCCTATTTATGATGATTATATTGATGAAAGTGGGTTTGGAAGAGTGTCAACTCTAGGTACTAATGATCCCACTATTTTGGAGGGTGTTGAATCTTATTATAATAGTAGATGTGGATGTGGAGAGGTCATGACTTTCTTTAATGACGAATCCAATATTTTGGAAGAGGTTTCAATTGACTATGATAAGAAAGTTGCTATCTATGATGATTATGGGGATGACATATATGCTATCTTGAATAATGATAACCATGGAACTTGTCATCATGATTTTAATTTCCAATCACATGATAGTTATTTTGTTGAGTTTGCTCCTAGTACTATTAATGAGAATAAATTTGCTTGTGTGGAGAGTAATAAATTTGTTGTGCTTATGTATCATGAAAACAATCCTTTATTTGATAGCTATATTGTTGAATTCATTCATGATGCTACTCAAAATTATTATGAGAGAAGAATATATGCTTTTAGATATTGCAATAATATCAAGTTTCCTCTCTATGTGTTGGAAGTTTTGAAGTTGCACTTGTTTTGCCTTCCTATGCTAGTTGATTTTTGATCGCATAAGTTGTTTGCTCACAAAATCCCTATGCATAGGAAGTGGGTTAGGCTTAAATGTGTTTGTCAAGTGATTCATGATGCTCTCTTTATATTTCAATTCTAATCTTTTATGCAAGCATCATTGAAATCATTATGCCTAGCTAAAAAGGCATTAAAGAAAAGGCTTGTTGGGAGACAACCCAACACTATTACCTATTTTTTGTGTGTTCACATGATTAAGCTAAAGTAGTAATCATGTTTTATAGCTTTTGTTTCAATAAAGTACCAAGTAAAGCCTTTGGGATAGTGTGGATGATAGTTTACTTGATTTTGTGCCAAATCTTGAACTTTTGCTTCCATAATTATTTAAATTCACTCGAGCGTCGAAAAATTCAGAATTTTTTTACATATTATTTATATACAAATTTCATACGTTATCCTAATTGTTCAGAATTTTTGGAGTAGCAAAAGTATGCTAGTTGTCCAAATCATTACAGACAGTTCTATTTTGGACAGATTCTATTTTCAATGCATAGTTTGCTTATTTTCTAGTTTCTATGGCATGTATTGCTCAATATAAATTGTGGAAATGATAAGGTATAGTAGGCATTGTGTGAGAAAAATTGTGAATCTTGACTTTGATAGTACCCAAGTGAATGATTTGTTTTATCATAATAACCCATCTCGCGAAGTTCCGTTATGTTTTCTGTGATTGATGTTTTCAATTTTTGGGTGAGATATCGATATGAGGAGAATAAGGAGTGGAAAGACCCTAATAATGGGGATTCCCAAGGAACCCAATGTAATATTCAAGGAAGATCCAAGCAACTAAGCTTGGGGATGCCCCGGAAGGCATCCCCTCTTTCGTCTCCAACAATATCGGTAACCTCACTTAGAGCTATATTTTCATTCATCAGATGATATGTGTTTTGCTTGGAGCGTCATTTTATTTTATTTGTATTTTCTTGCTGCTATTTAAAATAATGTCTTGCATCTTTCATTTCAATAAAAATGTCAAGTATAGCCTTTACCATCGTCGCGGGAAACCACGGCCACCTACAGGGCCAGGACGACCGCTTGCTGGTTCGGCAGGGGGGACCCACGTGGCACAAAGAGCAGACTAACGCAAGGCAGCGCGGCAGGCATCAAACAGGAAGTTTTCCATAGGTTTGGGCTGCCTCAAGGCATAGAACCCTACTCCTGCTTTGGTGGATTAATTGGGAAAACGGGGTGGGGGTGCGTAGTACACTTGCCTGGCAGGGGCGCTTCGAGGCAGCGGCGACTATGTGCGTATGGGGGTGTGAGTGGTCTAAGCTTCCAACCCCTCGAATCGTTTCCATGGGACTACTTTTATAGATCAAGGGGCTACCACAGTGGCAAATTAGTCATTGGACACTAATATGCTATCATACCTAACTCTGCAGGCTGACAACATGCATTTAATGCGCCGCTTACTGTCATGCCATTGGTTACACGGCAAGGCTTCCCAGGCTAATCTGCCAGCTCCACACCTACTTGCTTGACACATCACTGGACGAGTGTCATTTGTGGGTTCACTTGGTAGGAAGTGGCCGCCATGTGGCGAATGGCTGCCACTTAATCATTTTGTGTCTTGACACCACACTAATCCACGATGTGGGTCGTGGTGGTGCAGTCGGTGGGGTGATCTGGTTCCCGCGAGCCTCTCCCCTTGCCGGGCTCGCCTGCCTGGCAAGGAAGGCCTCTTCCTTGATGATATCTGGCTCTTCTGCCTTAGTCTTGGTTCCTTCTAATCTATTAATTGGTTCTTCGAATCTCTTGGTCTCTTGCTCTGGTGCTTCAATCTTGATCTTGTGCTTGTGCTCAGTCAGGTTAATAGGCCCTGGGTCTGTTGCACTGATAGAAGCCCCCGGGCCTGCCCCGAACGCACTGCCAAGCGTCGTTTGGGGTAGGGCCTAACAAGTGCACATGCAGCGATGTTGAAGAAGCTGCTCCCTTAAGATCCTCACTATTTCTTCATTAGTCTTGACTCAGGGCCTTTTCCGGTTTTCTCGTGCGTAGAGCAAGGCCAATGGTGGTGGGACCGCTCCAGTAATGGCCTGTAAATGACTTTAACATACGGGATAGAAACTTCCAATTTAATCTTCCTACCATGCCATTATCTTTAGCCACGTATGACGCATGCATCGCGCAGGGTAGGTAGAGGAGGCGTGTGGCATGGGAGAGCATGATGGCGAGGGCCCGGCTCCTTTGAACTGGTGGAGGAGGGCAATGATCACTCGCCGTGGATCCATCCCCGAGCCCCCCTCGTCTGCCTATAAAAGGGAGAGGGAGGGTGGAACAGAGGCATCCAATAGCATCCACTTCTTTTGGCTTGCTCCATCTTGAATATGCTGGGAAGGGGAGCCTGGGGCTGGCCTCCAGGCTTTAGCTTTGAGTTGAAAATTTTGTGTGCACGTGCTAGAGCTTGGGGAGTGAGCATGGTCCAAGTCCAAGGGGAGGGTCTAGGGATCATTGGAAATCCTAGTACAGCCCCTCTCCTCAGAGCTAGTGTTGATGTCGACGAGGGGCACACCTTCCTGCCCACCACAGAGAGGAGCGCTGCGCTTCTTGCCCCTTGGCCGCCTTTGTCGTTCGCCGTGTCTTCGGAGGGGGCTCTGGACGGGGATCTTAGCGCAAGATGCAAGTTTAGAGAGGAATCATCAAAGTCACAGAAATCTAGCAAATCACACAAAGTTTTGGGAATAGTAGAGACACTAGCACCCAAATCACACAAAGCATGAAACTCATAATCTTTAATTTTAATTTTAATAGTAGGCTCCCACTCATCATAGAGTTTTCTAGGGATAGAAACTTTCAACTAAAGTTTTTCTTCATAAGATTGCATCAAGGCATCAACAATGTGTTCGGTAAAGGCCTTATTTTGACTATAAGCATGAGGGCAATCTAGCACGGATTGCAACAAGGAAATACAACCAATTAAGGAGCAATTTTCATAATTAAATTCCTTGAGATCCAAAATAGTGGGTTTAGCAACACCTAGGTTCTCATTTCTTTCAATCCCACTTTCATCAATTTCATCATCAAGATCTAGAAACTCCGAATTCTTAGAATGTCTTCTAGGTAAAGGAAGATCATATTCAGTTTCATCAAGATTCATATTGCAAAACAAATATTTAGTGGGGGACACATCAATAACTTTTAGATCTTCATCTTGATTTTCATAGGAATCGGAAGAACACGCTTTAATATAGGCATCTTTGGAAGCACGCATCCTAGCGGTTCTTTCTTTGCACTCATCAATGGAAATTCTCATGGCTTTGAGAGACTCATTGATATCATGCTTAGGAGGAATAGATCTAAGCTTTAAAGAATCAATTTTAAGAGAAATTCTATCAATGTTCCTAGCCAAATCATTGACTTTAAGCAATTTCTCTTCAAGCAAAGCATTAACATTCTTTTGTGAATTCATAAACTCTTTAACACTACTCTCAAATTCAGAGGGCATCTTATTAAAATTACCATAAGAGTTGTGATAGGAATTTCCATAATTATTCGAAGGATTACTAGGATAAGGCCTAGGATTAAAATTCCCTCTATACGCGTTGTTTCCAAAACTATTCCTACCACCAAAATTCACATCCTTAGATTCATTATTATTCTCAATCAAAGTAGAAAAAGGCATATCATTGGGATCAAGAGGAGTATTTTTAGTAGTAAATATCTTCATAAGTTCATCCATCTTTTCACTCAAAACATTGATTTCTTCTATAGCATGCACTTTTTTACTAGAAGATCTTTCGATGTGCCATTGAGAATAATTATCCATAATATTATCAAGCAATTTTGTAGCATCTCCTAACGTAATTTCCATAAACGTGCCTCCTGCGGCCGAATCTAAAAGGTTTCTAGAAGCAAAATTCAATCCGGCATAAAAATTTTGTATGATCATCCGTAAATTCAAACCATGAGTAGGGCAATTGCGAAGCATCAATTTCATTCTTTCCCAAGATTGGGCAACATGCTCATGATCAAGTTGTTTAAAATTCATAATATGGTTCCTAAGAGTGATGATCTTAGCGGGAGGAAAATACTTAGAGATAAAAGCATCTTTGCACTTGTTCCAAGAATCAATACTATTTTTAGGCAAAGATGAAAACCAAACTTTAGCACGATTTCTAAGTGAAAACAGAAATAACTTCAATTTGACAATATTGTTATCCGTATCTTTCTTCTTTTGCATATCACACAAATCAACAAAATTGTTTAGATGAGTAGCGGCATCTTCACTAGGAAGGCTGGCGAATTGATCTTTCATAACAAGATTCAGCAAAGCGGTATTGATTTCACAAGACTCATCATTATTAAGAGGAGCAATCGGAGTACTAAGGAAATCATTATTATTGGTATTCGAGAAGTCACACAATTTGGTATTATCTTGCGCCATGGCAACAAGTAATCCAACACACAACCAAACAGAAAGGCAACAGGAAAAGGCAAACGGGAAAAAGAGGAGGAGATTGGGAAAGAGAGGGCGAATAAAACGGCAAGGGTGAAGTGGGGGAGATGAAAACGAGAGGCAAATGGCAAATAATGTAATGCGAGACATAGGTATTGTGATGGGTACTTGGTATGGTTGACTTGCTCTTGCGTGAGCCTCCCCGGCAACGGCGCCAGAAATTCTTCTTGCTACCTCTTGAGCACTGCATTGGATTTCTCGGAAGAGGAGAGGATGATGCAGCAAAGTAGCGTAAGTATTTCCCTCAGTTTTTGAGAACCAAGGTATCAATCAAGTAGGAGACCACGCACAAGTCCGTCGTACCTACACAAAACGATAGCTCCTCGCAACCAACGCGATTAGGGGTTGTCAATCCCTTCACGGTCACTCACGAGAGTGAGATCTGATAGAGATGATAAATAATATTTTTGGTATTTTTGGTATATAGATGCAAAGTGAAAGTAAAAGGCAAAGAAAAAATAAAGCAAGTAATAAAGTAAATGAAGATTGATATGTTGAGAATAGACCCGGGGGCCGTAGGTTTCACCAGTGGCTTCTCTCAAGAGCATAGATTTTCTATGGTGGGTGAACAAATTACTGTTGAGCAATTAACAGAATTGAGCATAGTTATGAGTATATCTAGGTATGATCATGTATATAGGCATCACGTCCGAGACAAGTAGATCGAAACGATTCTGCATCTACTACTATTACTCCACTCATCGACCGCTATCCAGCATGCATCTAGAGTATTAAGTTAAAACAGAGTAACGCCTTAAGCAAGATGACATGATGTAGAGGGATAAATTCATGCAATATGATAAAAAACCCATCTTGTTATCCTCGATGGCAACAATGCAATACGTGCCTTGCTGCCCCTTATGTCACTGGGAAAGGACACCGCAAGATTGAACCCAAAGGTAAGCACTTCTCCCATTGCAAGAACTACCAATCTAGTTGGCCAAACCAAACGGATAATTCGAAGAGACTTGCAAAGATAACTCAATCATACATAAAAGAATTCAGAGAAGATTCAAAATTATTCATAGATAAGCTGGATCAGAAACCCACAATTCATCGGTCTCAACAAACACACCGCAAAAAGAAGATTACATCGAATAGATCTCCACGAGAGAGGGGGAGAACATTGTATTGAGATCCAAAAAGAGAGAAGAAGCCATCTAGCTACTAGCTATGGACCCGAAGGTCTGAAGTAAACTACTCACACTTCACCGGAGGGGCTATGGTGTTGATGTAGAAGCCCTCCGTGGTGGATGCCCCCTCCTGCGGAGCTCCGGAACAGGCCCCAAGATGGGATCTCATGAATACAGAAGGTTGTGGCGGTGGAATTAGGTTTTTGGCTCCTTTTCTGATCGTTTGGGGATACGTAGGTATGTATAGGAGGAAGGAGTACGTCGGTGGAGCAACAGGGGGGCCACGAGACATGGGGGCGCACCTTAGGGGGGGCGCCCCCCACCCTCATGACTGCCTCTTTTGTTCCTTGGAGCAGGGTCCAAGTCTCCTGGATCACGTTCGGTGAGAAAATCACGTTCCCGAAGGTTTCATTCCGTTTGGACTCCCTTTGATATTCCGTTTCTTCGAAACACTGAAATAGGCAAAAAACAGCAATTCTGGGCTGGGCCTCCGATTAATAGGTTAGTCCCAAAAATAATATAAAAGTGGAAAATAAAGCCCAATATAATCCAAAACAGTAGATAAAGTAGCATGGAGCAATAAAAAATTATAGATAAGTTGGAGACGTATCAGGGAGGCACGATAGGAGAAGCCCTTTGTGGCTCCCCTTGGTGTTGCTCTCCTCCTGCACCCATGGCATGGTTAGCACTGAAGCATCACGCATAACTCACGTTGATGGAGGGCGGGTGGTGGACTCATGCTGGGGGCTGGGCCGTGGGCTGCTGTCCGGGCTACTCGACACAACCACTGGCCTGCCGGAGGTGCCTGCCGGGGGCTGGCTACTCGCCGACAACCGGGCCCTCTTCATCCTCTGGGCCAGCGTCTCCACATCCCTACAAAATGAAGGCAAGTGAGTAACACCGTTAGGAGATGTGCAAAGAATGTGGGAGGAAAGTAGAGGCTTAGTCGTCATTTCCTTCCTCCTCCTCCTCCTCCTCCTCCTCTGGTGCCTTCCTTTTCCTCAACGGGCTGGGTGACCCGGAGTATCTGTCCGGGCTGAGGGGCCCGAAGTCAAAGGCAACCCCCATGCCAACGCTTGCCGGCGGCGAGGAAGACAAGGAATCAGGTGTCCTCCCCCTCGCTGCCTCGGCTTCCACCGCCTTCTTCGTCACCGTGGCCCTCGTATGGTGCATCACCGCCCCCTGCGCCAGCCGTAGCTGCGCAGCCTAGCCAGGGCAAACCGGCTTGTCGAAGGCAGCTCGCCGCAGAACTCGCCCCCTCCCAGTGGCCGGAGGGACGGAGGCTGCAATCTCCTCCTCCTCATCTTCCTCCGAAGCCCCGTCGACGACGTCCTCACCCAGGTGGCCCCGACGCCAGCACCGCTGGCCTCCCCAGCGGCCGCCGCCCATCGGGAGATGTCCTCCTCCTTCGCTTCCACCACGGCACTGTCCAATGTGCCGCCGGTGCTACCGGCCTCCACGGCGAGCCTCGCCGACTCCTCGGCAAGCCTCGCCTCCCGCAACCTGCGGGCAATGTAGTCCAACTCCACCTGAGAAGTGTCCTGGACAAGCCGCGGCTCGTCAGTGACATATGCCTCGTTTAAGGTGTCGAAAAACTCCTACACCCTGAGCTCGTCAGGCTCGACCCAGCTCGGGTCAAGGCCATCCGACTGACGAGAGTTGTTGCTGAGCGGGACCACCCGCGTCGGCAACTTGAATACGGGCTCCTTGTCCACCTTGCCGGCCTTCATGGCAACTCTTGCCACCTTGCCGGACCGCTCCACCTCGCCCTCTTCATTAACCTCAAGATGGAAGATTCACAGGCAGAGATGAGCATGCCTCGGCACTGTCAGGTTATGGTCGAGGCCGGGGCGAAGCCGCATGATATCAGCAGCATTCACAAAAACCCAGGCTGGCCTCCCCTTATCGTGCAGAGGGGCAATCCGGCGATGGATGAAGTCCACACCAATCATTTCAAGGGTGAGCCCGGCTCGGGTAATCCTAAGGATCCTGGTGGTGGCGATCTTGAGCTTCTCGTCGTTGACATCGATGTCGCCCAAGTCCTTTCCACGGACCAGCGCCACCTGACGGACCTCACAGAACGCCGGCGGGTTCTCCTCCTCGATATAACACCACCGGCCCCTCCACTCTTCCCACCTCCCCTTCATGGCGCCATCCGGGTATGATCCCTTGGCCCTTGGGATCCAAGCGACGCTGTCAGTGATGGCGCCTCCCTTTGGGATCCCGGGGGAGAAATAATGGTGGAAGAGCGCCGTGCTAGGATGCACCCCGACAAAGCCCTCGCAAAGGTGTGCGAAAAGGTCCATACACGCCATGGCATTTGGGGTGAAGTCTAGGAGGAGGAAGCCAAAGGTGTACATGATATCCTTGAAGAAATCAGAGAAAGGGGGATAGAGCCCGCAAGAGAAGTAGTCGACGAAGAAAGGGTACCAATTTGGGGAAGGCCCGGCACTGGCAGGGACGACGCGTGTGGCCGGATGCCCCGTCGTCTCTCCCCCTGTCTTCACGCCCCACAGGACCATGAAGTACTCCCGGAGGATGGGCAGGTCGAACGTCGAGGGGAAAAGGGCGAACTGCGCCCGTCACACCGCGAGCTCGCTCTCCGACGGCTCCGCCGCACCGGCATCCTTGGCTGCCCCCTTTCCTTTGGAGGATTTGGGTGCCATTGCGGTCGCGGAAAACAGGGGAGGGAATAAGCGTATCGGCGATGAGCGGGAGCGTAGGGCTCGAGGAAGAAGAAGAGGGGCGGCGGTTTCCAGAAGGAGGGAGGTGCAGGAAAGGGGCAAAGTGAGCAGCGCGCCTGCGGTTATCCCTTTTGTATGGAGAAAACGCGAGCCGCCTCATCTCCCATTAACTGCGACGCGACGCATGTGTGCGGTCGCCATCCCATGCATGCCCCCCACATCACGCACGCATGACCCCCACGTCACGCGTTCAACGCAGGTCGTGGGGAAGCGCGGCAGGCAGAATAGTGGCCGCGGTAAAATCCACCACAACTGCCCGTCCACCGTTCTGGGCCTGGCCCAACAATGCAATGCGCCTATGTGTGACCCAGGCCCGGGGGCTCCTGTCGGTGTACAAAAGTAGGGGCCTAGCTTTTGATCCCTTTACTTGTGCATGGGCTATCAGAGCCGCCTGCCACGGCCGCACATGAGCAAGGCAAGGGAGGGAAGCCAGAGAAAGGCCAAGGCCACAGGGACAAGCAAAGAAAAAGAACAAAGGACCAAGACCACAAAGGTTGCATGGGCAATACAGGTTGCCCCGGCAAGTACCCTTGCCGAGGGCAACCCCAGCAGCCCCGGCAAGATCCTTGCCGGGGCAGCTCGTCCACACCCACTGAGTGAACCACCTTTGAGCCCACCAACGCTGAGTAGTCGCGTCGGGACAGGGTTCAGGAGGCACCTCCGTGGTGGCATGCAGATCTTTGTGAAGACATAGAACAATAAAGGTCAAATGGGGATAGGAAGGTGGCCGTCCCCACCGAAGAAACCCACAGGATCCCTCGGCATGATCCTTGTCGGGGAAGCCGGCGCGCCGCGGCAAGGCCCTTGCCGGGGCACCCACCAAGACCGTCGCCAAGCATCCCGACAAGGCCACCGCCAGGCCCGCACCAGCCAGGTTCCAGCTGCCATTCGTGCGCAGCCGCCAACCAAACCAGTTGGGCAGGCACCTGCGTGGCAGCATGCAGACCTTCGTGGAGGCTCCACCACCACGCCACCTCAGCTGCTTGCCTTCCTACATGGCGCTGCATGCGTTGCTGGCCGGGGGGCGTGTCGAAGCCAGGAGGGGCGGCGACGGACGGGACGGGCCTCACCCCCGTCCCCCAATAAAGTGACGGACACCTAAGCCCCGCATTTAATGCATCTTGTCTTGTAATACTAGAGATAACCTCGCAACACTGTAGCACTTTCCACCTCCTGTGTGCCACTTTGGCAGCCCCTTTCGCCTATAAAAGGAGGCCCATGGCATACTGAGAAGGGATTCGGCTCTTTTGAACCTCACAACACCCAGAGCTAGTTCGAGATCTCAAGAGCACTACTACAACCACCAAAGCAGGATCGTAGGGTTTTACGCATCTTTGTGGCCCGAACCTGGGTAAATCCTCTGTGTGCCATCCCCTAGTCCCGCTCTTCTCACAATTCCGCGCCCCGCAACCGCACAAGGGATTCCAGTGATCACATAGGCGTCGTTTCCCACCGACAGTATGGAAGACAAGAATATCAAACTTGTGAATGTAGTCTAGGTGATGTTAGTTCGCCGGATTCTCCCTTGCCAACACAGGGCTTGCCTTTTATGGGAATACGACCCGGCCAAGCACCAGACCCTACTAGGGTTCTTCGACTCATCGCATGAAGACATCTGGAAAGTGCTTTTTAAGTCTGGAAAATCGTGGCCGGACTCAGCCGAGGACCATGGGTATCAACTATCCCGACCTGCGAGTTCGGTAAGTCTCCGTACATTGGCAAGTCACATGCTTTATCTGTATAATTCAGGGGAAACACTCAATGTATTTTTCCACAACTCTCCTAGGGATGGACAAAGAAGGCAGGGCGGATCTATGTCACGACCGGTTCTCCGGACATAAATTTCCAGAAAAGACCGTCGTGCTCATCAGCCCCAGGATTACTGTTAGCTGATGAGGCTCCAACTTGATACAGAAATTCCAAGCAGAAAACAAAATATGTAGTACAATACCATTCTGGCCTGTGAGTACAACAAATGGTTTCTAGTGGTTGATGGTGGAAGCGGGTTGTGAAACATCAGTGTCTATGGGACTCCATTTCTCACGGGAACAACTGACCAGGTTAACTCCTATCTTCGTGAGGCTGCTATCTCCATTACTTAGGTGTCGGGGCTGTCATCGCGTCGCTCCTCTTTGTGCAAGAAAATCTGGCCAAGACAATAGCCAGGGACAAGCCAGTGAGTACTTTGAATGTACTCGCAAACATTATGAACACAGGTATAATATAACAATGATGTGCTGACAATATTTTATGCTCATGACGTCAGTCACAAAAGATAAATGAAACTCTGATGCGTGCAAGCAAGTTATTTATAAAAATGCAATAACATGGTAGTATTAAAATTTATGAAACAAATAACAAGCAATGCCACATTCGGGCGTCATAGCGACACCACAAAAAGGGCTTTAAAAGAAATGCCACAGTCGGGCGTTTGAGCGACACCACATAAAGGGCTTTAAAAGAAATGCCACAGTCGGGCGTCTGAGCGACACCACATAAAGGGCTTTAAAAGAAATGCCACAGTCGGGCGTCTGAGCGACACCACATAAAGGGCTTTAAAAGAAATGCCACAGTCGGGCGTCTGAGCGACACCACATAAAGGGCTTTAAAATAAATGCCACAGTCGGGCGTCTGAGCGACACCACATAAAGGGCTTTAAAATAAACAATCATAGTGAATATCCCGGAGGTAGAACCATCCCGGAGATACTCGATAATAACAATAATATCACGGGTTAGTCAACAATAATAATAATCATAGTTATCACAAGTCACAAGTAGTAATTCCATTCCTGGTTAACAGTTGACCCATCCCAGACTGTAATCCTTAACCATGGACACGGCTATTCGAATAGGTTTAATCTCTGCAGAGGGTGTACTCTTTACCCACGAGTAACGGATTTCTTTAGTCCATCGGGACTAATTCCGTCTACGGTCTTTTTGTTGAAAACGCACCTAACTTGCACACACCAGCTTAACTCACATGTGTCTGGAATCACCCACGACACCTGTTAAGCAAACTCTAAGTGGGGAGGCTACAACCTTGCGTAGCATGGGATCAAATTTATATCCGCGCTCTAAGGGGTGGCCTCCCCTCTCGGTCCCAACCGGAAACACCCATGCCCCCGGACCAGGTGGCCTGCCTACCAGCTACAACCGGTATCCTCCACCATGGCCTCTCTGTACGGTGTGTGCTAGAAAGAGGTTGACAACTTACTGAACCGTACTCTACTTGCTGTAGAGACGAGTGGTAGTACGAAACAAGTATGGGGGTTACTGGCACAAGACTCGATCTACGGTCGACTCAGGAGGTTTAAGTATTCCCTGCATGATTAGTATAACGAACATATTTCATCCAACAGAGTCACCGCTCATATCACCTTGCCATGCCATACCAGACATAACCATCCCGACGGAGACCGGCGACAAACTCATGCCTACTCAAGGCAGAGGTTTTCCCGGGTTCCTACCGGTATGAATGCAAGGCACATGAGGGTGATTATCATCACAAGTGTGTCCATTCCCAACAGCATGGAAATCAATAACATGCACCCATGCATATGATCATATCACATGAAATAACAAGTTTCTCCAAAGTGAGGTGATGTTATGAACGTGTCATCGAACACACAAAAATATTAGGCCGGGGTTCAGAATGCTTGCCTTCAATGTGTGGAAAGGCAGGGTGCACTCCAAAACTTGAAACATTTCTCCTCTCTTCAAAAATCCTATTTTAGCAATATAAAAGAATTAACACACAAAATAAAAACAGCACCAAAAGTTGTTCTGAATTTTTTTCAAATAAATCTTAAAATAAACTAGGTGAAATTTGAGAGAGGTAGGAAAAAGAATCATTTCATTTGGAGTTGTATTTAAAAAGTTATAGCCAGTCAAAGTTCTGGTCAAAAATCTGTTATTTAAATAAAACAGAAAAGAAAATGTTTCGGAGGGGAATATGCTTTCGGAGCGGGGAAAACGTACTGCAGGGATTACGCCTTCACTTAATCCCACGTGGACAGGCACGGGGTCGCTGACAGTGGGTCCAGAGAGTCCCACTAGTCAGGTTTGACGAGTCTCTCTTTTCCCCTCCTTCCCCTGTCCCGAGCGGAGGCGGAGCTCAGGCGATCGTCACCGGTGACTGGCAGCTCTTCGCGGGGCCCCGAGGGTGGGGATGGATGCGCCACTCCAGTGCGGTCCTCCCAGTGGTTTCCAGGCTGGTGGGGACGGAGGGAGCTGCCGGCGGCGAGCTTCGCGGCGGAGGAGGCTTCGGGGGCGGAGTGAAAATTCTCCCGCAGTGAGCCCCGATCGAAATCGAGTAGAGGGAAAGGTTCACGGGAGGATGAGGAAGCTTTTGGTGGAGAGAACGGAGAGGGGGAGGCCCTGGTGGTGCCGAATTGGCCAGGGCAGTGGTGGCGGCCGCAGTTGCCGGAGGTTGGGAAGAAGACCTCCCCGGGTCGATTGGCTGCCATAGGAGAACTAGGGGAGCATTCTAAGGTTGCCTGTGTGCTCGGGGAAGCTCGGGGGCCTCCTTTTATAGCTCGTCGAGGTCGGTTCCGCGGCGGCCGGATAAGCTCTCCGGCGAACCGTCTTTCTGTAGTTGCAGGGCAACGTGGCGTGGCTGGGGATGACGGCAGGAGCTAGTGGACGAGTGGGCACTGCTCCAAGGGCGAGCTGGCGAGCGGAGGTGGCTTTGGCGGCGCCGATCGTGGCAGAGGCGCGCTGCGGACGCCGGTGTGCCGCCAAAAATGCCCTGGCGGCGGTGCTGTAGCGTGCCAGGGTGGCTTGGCGTGATGCTGCGAGGCGGGGAGTGCGTGGTGAGGTGCTGCCGTGTGGGCCAAAGCCAGGGGGGCCAGCGTGTCGGCTCGGGCGCGGCATCGTGCAATACGCGCGCTCTGGGCGCGTCCAGTGCATGCACGGGAGATGCTCGACACAATGCCGCGGCATGCTACCGGTCGCAAGTGAGGTTGGGGTTTACCAGATCGAGGTTAGGAGCAACTGGGAGTCTAGTGGACATGCTAGTTTGATCAGAGGTGCAAGCTCACAATGCAATGCCAAAACTCATGTCAAAACTGGTCATGCCTACAGGGTGCTCGATAGAATGCCACATGCACCTAGGCATCTCTTGGGGTAGCCAAACTTCCAGGTTGGGGTCTCTTCAGATGTACAAGAGGGTGGTGGGGTTAGTTGGTCAAATGCAGCAACTTGTTAGTGCAAGTTTTGCAAAACTACATTTCTGGACAGGAAATAAATAGCATTATTTCATGAACCAAAAATGATCCAAAAGGTGCATGCTCCTGGACTTAAGGGTTTAACATGGAGGACTACAAGTAGGAGAAATAATCAAGGGTTAAAGAGCAAGCAAAAATATGGTTGCTGTACAAACCATCAAGTTGGTCCAGAATGAAAATGAGGTTGATTCACTCAAATTTTTCAAAGAACAGCACGAGGTTTTTTGCATAATGTGGAATCTTAGGCCATTACCATCATCCCATAATTTTGGTGGAGGCTAGAAAGAATTATTTAAAGGAGTTGTAGTGCAAAATTGCCCACTGGACCAGAGAACAAAATTTGTTGTAGAGCTCAAAATATTACATAAAATAAAGATGTTTTTGTACAAAAGTGATTTAAAAACATCACATGACATCTCCAAATTTTGGTTGGAATTTTAAGTGAATTTATCAAATGGTTGTAGTTCAAATAAGGCCATTTAACCTTGAAAATCCATTCTTCAAGAAAATAAAGATCAAGCAATTAAATTAGTTAATTAGTTATACTGATAAAAGGAAAGTTTTTCTTGAGAGGTTAAACAAGTCCAATAACATATTTGAAAAGTTTTCTCTTTGGGAAAAACTCATCATAATAGGGAAGGAAATGATTTTAAAAAAAAATCAAAAAGGAGCTCAGATATCCAAAGTTTTAATTCCTGGAAAAAAATTTAATTCATTAAAACAAGGCCAAATTTTTGGGGTGTCACTATACTACCCCCCTTAAGAAAAATCTCGTCCTCGAGATTTGTTAAAAGCTGTGTTAAGAAAGACTATACGCAATAAAAATGTGGCTACAGTGAGAGGGCAATATGTGGTGAAAAACCACAGTGTGAATACTGGTGCTGCGTGGAAGAGTCTACGGTTCGGGACAAAAATCGTGAGATTTCTACGCTGGATAAAAATTTAGAATAACTCCTAAATTTAAATATACGCTGGTCGTACCCGAGAGCACAATGCTCTCTCTGGCCGACAGGTGGACCCGGGGACCACTGTCAGTCTCCTCTTCTCCCTCTGGTTCTCTCTTCCTCCTCTCTCCCGCGCGCTTTCTCGCGCTTTCTCCATTACTGCTTACAGAAGCTCGGGTGAGGCTCTAATGGCGGAGGCGATGCCGGACTGGTTTGTGATCCTGATATGCGGAGGGCTGGCGACACTGCGGGGGCTCTCTGTGCTCCTGTGCGCGATGATCCTCGACGAGTGTCACGACGCTGCGGCTCGGGTGTTGGCTCTCCGCGGTGGTGGTGATCATGAGGAGTAGATGGAGTGTGCCGGGTGCTAACTGTTGTTAGGGGGGTGATTAGCTGGATGTAACACCGTTGCAAGGTTTTGCAAACAGTGTATGTGTACGAATGATTATGGTTGTGAGTCTGCTGCGTGGTGCTGTGTGAAATTAAATAATCCACGTCGTGAGAAGGGACAGGTGTAGCAACTCAGGGAAAAGAAATCTCACTCCAGGATTTTACGAGGGAAAAACAGTTAATTTAAAGGAGCATAAACCACAACTAAAACTACACCCATTAGTAGAAGCCAAATAATTGACTCGACGTACAAACTCAGGGTATCATGTATAAGTCACACACATAAATAAATGTTGCAATAATGAACACCGCAGCGATGTTCTAAAATGGAAACGGCAACTGGACGGGGTCCTGATAAAATGTCTCTGGTACTGGGATACACTCCTCTTCTAACGGAGGTAGCGGATTGACCAGTCGATGTATGCGTCTCTCCGGGTCGGGTCTCAGTGATCTGCCGATGGCAATCTGAGGACTTAAATCTGCGAGGCTCTGGAGATAATCCATCACTCGCTGGTTCAAATGCTCTTGAGCAATGATGTACTGGACAAGGTTGGCCAGGACTGGGTCTCTCTCAATGCGTCCACCGGGAAAAGATGTTACTTCTCCGGGTGCTGCACGGCTCGGAAAGTAATAATATCCTCGTTCGCGGGCATATGGTACAGCGGATCGAAGGCAAGCAATCGCTTCTTTCGCAGCAGCTTCTATGGCCAAGTGTGGGGTTGGCATAGATTTCCCCACGAAGGAAACTTCCGTTGGATCTTGATTGGAGTCTACGGGAGGGATGTGTACTGCTGCCCAATATTCCGAGGTGGATGGGGTGATTCTAGATTTGAACAGCTCGTACTGAGGTGGCTGGGTAGAACCCATGGTACTACGGGTAAAATCCCACAATATTTTGACAAAGCTACCTGGGGTTGCATCTGGGGTTCTCAGATGAATGCTGGGGCTCGGCATGACAGGAAAAAGTTGTGAGTGTGGTGCACAAAGTGAGGGTTGCTGGGTAAGGTCACAAGGTGGCCTTTATATAGCAATGGAGCCGGATCGTTTTACCGTGGTGAAAGGTAAATTTTTTTTGCCAGCTTAGCTCCAAAGGTCAGGTCAGTGTCATTATCTCATAAGGAGACGTGTTACTGTGGTTGTCGTCGGGTTGGTTTTGGTAGTTGTGCCCGGAAAAATATGCAATTATGCACTGACCAAATATGCAAGGCTACTATTAAAACAGAGGCACAACGACAGGCTGTGTTAATATACACGGTCGCATGATTACAACGCGAGGATACACTGAAACTCGGTGCTACTCATACGGCTTAGTCTACCTCGTTTATGTCTAAACGAGCGTGCCTGGTGGATGTCGAGGCTTCTCCACGTGTCTCACTGCCGGGATTAGTCGGAGATGGCGGGGGAACTGCAGGGTCGGGGTAGTGATGATGACCATCGCGGGGATTGTTGGCCACAACCCCGTTGGAGTGTGCTCCCAATATGCGACGAAGCACCTCTGGGGTTATCGCAGCACCTCGGCTGATGGCTGGAGCTGATCTAGGGGTCTCGATCGGTTGTCCAAACATCACGACTGGGTTGTCGGCGTTGGGCTCGTTCTCTTCTCTCACCGGGGCTCGACGAACCAGCTCTCCACGTGCTGCGATCAGATCAATAGTGATCTGGTCAAACAGTGCCTCTAGTGCACTTACATAGCGCACTAGGTGCAACAATGCGGGGTCCGTCTCGTGATCTCCGTTGGCAACTTGGGGTGGTCTACCATACCCTTCACGTCTGGGGTAGTAGTGGAACGAGCGACAGTTAACTCTGGGCGACAAGTGCCTGAGATGAACTATAGCCTCTCGAGCCGCTAGTTGTATGGCTTGTGGCTCAAAGGAAGTTGTTCTTCCGGTGAACCTGTAGGGGCGCTCGGGTGCTATACCCCTACCGTAGATGTGTACAGTGGCCCAGAATTGACGGTCTTCACCGCTCATGGGTCCTTGGTACACAACAAATTCTGGTGGCTCTTCTAACGCATAGGCACGACGGGTGAGGTTTGCGAGTATGGTCACAAAACCTCCAAGGTTGGTTTCTGTGGTTTCATTGTGCAGGACAGGGCCAGGCATTGTAGCTTGGTTTGGGGGTAGAGGCTGTGCTGTGCTGTGTTGGGGCTAGCGTGCGCCTTTTTATAGGAAAAAGGGGACGGAGTCTTCCTTCGCACGCTTGCGAGAAAGGACTATTTAGGGGCCGGTCACTGGTGCATGAGTGACAGGTTAGGTTGATAGGTTGGCACCGACTGCCAAAAAGGTGTTGGGTCACTGTGTGGCTATCTTGCACGAGAAGCTTGGCTGGGGTTTGGTTATGGCTTGGTGGGTTGGTTTGCCTAAATTTTTCGACCTGGCTAAGATAGGATTAGCCAATGGTCAGCCTGGCTCTGATACCAAGTCTGTCACGACAGGTTCTCCGGACATAAATTTCCAGAAAAGACCGTCGTGCTCATCAGCCCCAGGATTACTGTTAGCTGATGAGGCTCCAACTTGATACAGAAATTCCAAGCAGAAAACAAAATATGTAGTACAAGACCATTCTGGCATGTGAGTACAACAAATGGTTTCTAGTGGTTGATGGCGGAAGCGGGTTGTGAAACATCAGTGTCTATGGGACTCCATTTCCCACGGGAACAACTGACCAGGTTAACTCCTATCTTCGCGAGGCTGCTATCTCCATTACTTAGGTGCCGGGGCTGTCATCGCGTCGCTCCTCTTCGTGCAAGAAAATCTGGCCAAGACAATAGCCAGGGACAAGCCAGTGAGTACTTTGAATGTACTCGCAAACATTATGAACACAGGTATAATATAACAATGATGTGCTGACAATATTTTATGCTCATGAAGTCAGTCACAAAAGATAAATGAAACTCTGATGCATGCAAGCAAGTTATTTATAAAAATGCAATAACATGGTAGTATTAAAATTTATGAAACAAATAACAAGCAATGCCACAGTCGGGCGTCTTAGCGACACCACAAAAAGGGCTTTAAAAGAAATGCCACAGTCGGGCATCTGAGCGACACCACATAAAGGGCTTTAAAAGAAATGCCACTGTCGGGCGTCTGAGCGACGCCACATAAAGGGCTTTAAAAGAAATGCCACAGTCGGGCGTCTGAGCGACACCACATAAAGGGCTTTAAAAGAAATGCCACAGTCGGGCGTCTGA
>NC_041387.1:204334156-204348221 GCF_002162155.2 Triticum dicoccoides | reverse complement strand
TCACAAAAGATAAATGAAACTCTGATGCGTGCAAGCAAGTTATTCATAAAAATGCAATAACATGGTAGTATTAAAATTTATGAAACAAATAACAAGCAATGCCACAGTCGGGCGTCTTAGCGACACCACAAAAAGGGCTTTAAAAGAAATGCCACAGTCGGGCGTCTGAGCGACACCACATAAAGGGCTTTAAAAGAAATGCCACAGTCGGGCGTCTGAGCGACACCACATAAAGGGCTTTAAAAGAAATGCCACAGTCGGGCGTCTGAGCAACACCACATAAATGGCTTTAAAAGAAATGCCACAGTCGGGCGTCTGAGCGACACCACATAAGGGGCTTTAAAAGAAATGCCACAGTCAGGCGTCTGAGCGACACCACATAAAGGGCTTTAAAATAAACAATCATAGTGAATATCCCGGAGGTAGAACCATCCCAGAGATACTCGATAATAACAATAATATCACGGGTTAGTCAACAATAATAATAATCATAGTTATCACAAGTCACAAGTAGTAATTCCATTCCTGGTTAACAGTTTCACCTCCGAAGACCGACACTAAGACCGACACTTGACCCATCCCAGACTGTAATCCTTAACCATGGACACGGCTATTCGAATAGGTTTAATCTCTGCAGAGGGTGTACTCTTTACCCACGAGTAACGGATTTCTTTAGTCCATTGGGACTAATTCCGTCTACGGTCTTTTTGTTGAAAACACACCTAACTTGCACACACTAGCTTAACTCACACGTGTCTGGAATCACCCACGACACCTGTTAAGCAAACTCTAAGTGGGAAGGCTACAACCTCGCGTAGCATGGGATCAAATTTATATCGCGCGCTCTAAGGGGTGGCCTCCCCTCTCGGTCCCAACCGGAAACACCCATGCCCCCGGACCAGGTGGCCTGCCTACCAGCTACAACCGGTATCCTCCACCATGGCCTCTCTATACGGTGTGTGCTAGAAAGAGGTTGACAACTTACTGAACCGTACTCTACTTGCTGTAGAGACGAGTGGTAGTACGAAACAAGTATGGGGGTTACTGGCACAAGACTCGATCTACGGTCGACTCAGGAGGTTTAAGTATTTCCTGCATGATTAGTATAACGAACATATTTCATCCAACAGAGTCACCGCTCATATCACCTTGCCATGCCATACCAGACATAACCATCCCAATGGATACCGGCGACAAACTCATGCCTACCCAAGGCAGAGGTTTTCCGGGTTCCTGCCAGTATGCATGCAAGGCACATGAGGGTGATTATCATCACAAGTGTGTCCATTTCCAACAGCATGGAAATCAATAACATGCGCCCATGCATATGATCATATCACATGAAATAACAAGTTTCTCCAAAGTGAGGTGATGTTATGAATGTGTCATCGAACACACAAAAATATTAGGCCGGGGTTCAGAATGCTTGCCTTCAATGTGTGGACAGGCAGGGTGCACTCCAAAACTTGAAACATTTCTCCTCTCTTCAAAAATCCTATTTTTGCAATATAAAAGAATTAACACACAAAATAAAAACAGCACCAAAAGTTGTTCTGAATTTTTTTCAAATAAATCTTAAAATAAACTAGGTGAAATTTGAGAGAGGAAGGAAAAAGAATCATTTCATTTCGAGTTGTATTTAAAAAGTTATAGCCAGTCAAAGTTCTGGTCAAATTCTGTTATTTAAATAAAACAGAAAAGAAAACATTTCGGAGGGGAATACGCTTTTGAAGCGGGGAAAACGTACTGCGGGGATTACGCCTTCACTTAATCCCACGTGGACAGGCACGGGGTCGCTGACAGTGGGTCCAGAGAGTCCCACTAGTCAAGTTTGACTAGTCTCTCTTTTCCCCTCCTTCCCCTGTCCCGAGCGGAGGCGGAGCTCAGGCGATCGTCGCCGGCGACTGGCAGCTCTTCGCGGGGCCCCGAGGGCAGGGATGGATGCACCACTCCAGTGCGGTCCTCCCGGTGGTTGCCAGGCAGGTGGGGACGGAGGGAGCTGCCGACGGCGAGCTTCGCGGCGGAGGAGGCTTCGAGGGCGGAGTGAAAATTCTCCCGCAGTGAGCCCCGATCGAAATGGAGTAGAGGGAAAGGTTCACGGGAGGATGAGGAAGCTTTTGGTGGAGAGAACGGAGAGGGGGAGGCCCTGGTGGTGCCGAATTGGCCAGGGCAGTGGTGGCGGCCGCAGTTGCCGGAGGTGGGGAAGAAGACCTCCCCGGGTCGATTGGCTGCCATAGGAGAACTAGGGGAGCATTCTAAGGTTGCCTGTGTGCTCGGGGAAGCTCGGGGGCCTCCTTTTATAGCTCGTCGAGGTCGGTTCCGCGGCGGCCGGATAAGATCTCCGGCGAACCGTCTTTCTGTAGCTTGCAGGGCAACGTGGCGTGGTTGGGGATGACGGCAGGAGCTAGCGGACGAGTGGGCACTGCTCCAAGGGCGAGCTGGCGAGCGGAGGTGGCTTTGGCGGCGCCGACCATGGCAGAGGCGCGCTGCGGACGCCGGTGTGCCGCCAAAAATGCCCTGGCGGCGGTGCTGTAGCATGCCAGGGTGGCTTGGCGTGATGCTGCGAGGCGGGGAGTGCGTGGCGAGGTGCTGCCGTGTGGGCCAAAGCCAGGGGGGCCAGCGTGTTGGCTCGGGCGCGGCATCGTGCAATACGCGCGCTCTGGGCGCGTCCAGTGCACGCATGGGAGATGCTCGACACAATGCCGCGGCGTGCTACCGGTCGCAGGTGAGGTTGGGGTTTACCAGATCGAGGTTAGGAGCAACTGGGAGTCTAGTGGACATGCTAGTTTGATCAGAGGTGCAAGCTCACAGTGCAATGCCAAAACTCATGTCAAAACTGGTCATGCCTACAGGGTGCTCGATAGAATGCCACATGCACCTAGGCATCTCTTGGGGTAGCCAAAACATCCAGGTTGGGGTCTCTTCAGATGTACAAGAGGGTGGTGGGGTTAGTTGGTCAAATGCAGCAACTTGTTAGTGCAAGTTTTGCAAAACTACATTTCTGGACAGGAAATAAATAGCATTATTTCATGAACCAAAAATGATCCAAAAGGTGCATGCTCCTGGACTTAAGGGTTTAACATGGAGGACTACAAGTAGGAGAAATAATCAAGGGTTAAAGAGCAAGCAAAAATATGGTTGCTGTACAAACCATCAAGTTGGTCCAGAATGAAAATGAGGTTGATTCACTCAAATTTTTCAAAGAACAGCACGAGGTTTTTTGCATAATGTGGAATCTTAGGCCATTACCATCATCCCATAATTTTGGTGGAGGCTAGAAAGAATTATTTAAAGGAGTTGTAGTGCAAAATTGCCCACTGGACCAGAGAACAAAATTTGATGTAGAGCTCAAAATATTACATAAAATAAATATGTTTTTGTACAAAAGTGATTTAAAAACATCACATGACATCTCCAAATTTTGGTTGGAATTTTAAGTGAATTTATCAAATGGTTGTAGTTCAAATAAGGCCATTTAACCTTGAAAATCCATTCTTCAAGAAAATAAAGATCAAGCAATTAAATTAGTTAATTAGTTATACCGATAAAAGGAAAGTTTTTCTTGAGAGGTTAAACAAGTCCAATAACATATTTGAAAAGTTTTCTCTTTGGGAAAAACTCATCATAACAGGGAAGGAAATGATTTTTAAAAAAAATCAAAAAGGAGCTCAGATATCCAAAGTTTTAATTCCTGGAAAAAAATTAATTCATTAAAACAAGGCCAAATTTTTGGGGTGTCACAATCTACTGCCCGGCCCCGCTGCCAGAAGAACCAGCTGGCCCACTTCTCATGAAGCTGCTGGTCCCGGCACCTTACAAGGCGCCGAAGAAGAAAACCGAGAAAGAGGATAAAGAGACGAGGGGTGGCCATCGTCGCGGAGGAACTTTGGACATAGTATCCGAAGACTCCGAGGCCCGCTCTTCCTCCAAAGAGGACGAGGAAGAGGAGGAGAGCCGATCCCCCCCAGCGAGGGGAAGAAAGAAAAGGACAGCCCCCACACACTTGGAGGGTGAGTCGCCTAAGAAGGGAAAAACTCCCCTTTCGGAGGAATCCGCCACCGCCATCGACAGTAGCCTGGAGTGGGATCCCACGGTCTAGCCCCTGGTGAAATCGCGAGTATATAAAACCCAGACACGTTTGCGCATCCAGACTCACTATCGTATGACGTTTAATCATTGGGTCACACTTTTTTTTGCAGTCCGGCGAGGTCCGCGCCGAATAATCCTCATCGGAGGATTTACTAGGTTTGGATGCTATGGACAGCGGGACACCCCCGAAGGCCCACTCCCCAAAACCTGTGAACGACACCGAGGCATCATCCTAGAGGGACCCAGGCCAAGGAGGGGGTGAAAAGACCGTCAAGGCGGCGCCAGGGGGTCAAACTTTGGTGGCAGAACACACGCGAGAAAAGGCTCCCATGGACACCGACGGCGGGCGCTATCTCGAATTCGGCCCCCAGCCAGACACAATTTCGGAGACCTATACGGCTCCAGAATCAGGCAGTCAACCTCCCTCGATAGGAGGGGGTGCGCCTATTCCACCGGCAACCTCTGCTCAACCAGAGGTGCCGGATACCTTACCAGCGGCGCTAAAGAGCGCCTCCATCGTAGAAGAACACCGTGCACTGATGGGTGAGGTGATTGAGAAGATTCAGTCCACTGAGAGCGGGCTGAATGAAGCCTGCATCAGCCTTATAATGGGATTTGAGGCATGTTGTGAGGTATCAGAGAGTGTCATGGTATAGATAGTAGCCCCTGATACACTGTTCGGTGTTCGAAAGAAAGAACCGGACAGAGGATCAAATACATGTTTGCAGGAGACTTACCTTGTGGCACCTCTCCCTCTTTTGTTACTTATTTTTTATAAGTCGGCATCTGTAGCGACTACCGCCTCTCATACTACGGAAGTCTCCGGACTGAAGTAGAGTTTGGAGGAGGCCGAAGAAGAACTTGGCCAGGTGAAAAAGCAGTTGGAGGATAACCAAGGTATGCAAAAACCTTGTTCTCACTCGGCGCGAGGCCGAGAAGAAGTGAGCCGCAGAGCAGGCTCTTTGTGAAAAGCACGAGGCAAGGGTTATTCAAGTTCAGCAAGAGCTTCAAGAAGCCATGAAGAAATGCGAGACCTTGGAGCAGAGTTTAACAGAGAAAGAATCTAAACTCACGAAGCCTTGTCAAGCCGCACAAGATGCCCGGGGCGAAGCCCAAGTCGCCCTACAGGAAATCCATGAGGCCAGGAAGATCATGGCGGGTAAGGCTTTTTCTATGCAAAGCGGATATTTGAAGGGAGAAAATCACGTTACTAATTTTAATTCAGGTTTCTCCAGGGGTATTTGCGAAGCTGCCATGCAGCATATCTGATGCCGCACAATTCTACCGAGCCGAAGAAGGGAGCACTATGGAGAAGCTCTTCTGATCGCAGTATCTGGTGCCAGAGTATCCAATGCCCTTTGCCGATTAACTGAAGCAGCTGATCGAACTGCATAAGGTGGCCGAACTAGGCATGAAGGATTTAATTATCCAGTTATGGCCTGCCGAGCCGATTCCCAGCAGCTACTTCGGTCTCGTGAAGCGGCTTGTGAGTGCCTGCCGTCGACTTGAAGTCATCAAGCGGTCGGTCTGTATGGAGGGTGCGGGAATGGCCTTCGCCCACGTGAAAGTGCACTGGGCGAAGATGGATGCTGAAAAGCTGATGACCGAAGGACCGCCAGCGAGGAAGGAGCACCACAAGCCCGAGTTATATTATGATAGTGTCCTGAAAGGATCCCACCTTGTAGCGGACCAATGTGCCAAGGATATTATATTCCCCTGAATACATTCATGCTATCCCATGTAGTGTTGAACAAGGTCATTTTAATGATATAATGCATGTTATTTGAAAATTTTACCTCCTGTGTGGCCGTTTTATATATTAATCCTGAGAGTTGGCCAGTCGTCGGCTTCTGCCCCCACGTAGAAAATACGGGGGTGTTCGGGATAAACCTGAGCACTCTTTACCCCAGTTTTGGGTCCTTGAAGGAGGTGTTCAGTGCAACGAACCAGGCAATCGGACTATAAGGCTTTATCACCCTCACTTAGCCATAGGAGTTTGACAAAAGAAAGGTAGGCGCAGCCCCTGGTGTTGGGAAAACCGCACTAGGGGCTCTATAAGCACCTGATCAGAAGAGACAGCCGATCCATCGCACGCTGCATTAGTTATCGCATAGTGCAGAAGAAACCCTTAAAGATTTTGTAACCTCTCGAACAGCTGACTAGCTCTCGCCGTATCATGACAGTCAGTTTTTGGCTTTCTCTACTCAGGCACTCGTCCGGAAGAATCGGGATGCAATCGCAGTAGTTCTCCCTTTGCTACCCTAGCCGATATAGCGGAACGTAGGGTAGCAAGCACAAGAGCCGGGCAACCCAACTATTGACCCAAGACATGATTCGGAGCCGATGCATATAAAGCTACAAGTTCAGGGTGCCGAACGACCATGAAGGTATTCGGACTTTATTGCCGTATTATGGGTACAACGAGGCCTTTTGCATATTAGGGCATACCATAGTGTATGGATGCCGTTTGACAGAGAATATCAATAAAAAGTAACAGTAAGTAAGTGTCATGTAAAGCCACATGTTGTAATTAAATAATATGTCGATGCATAAGAGTACAAGTAGCGTGATGAAAAGAAATATGACTTCAGAAGCTGCTCAGACCAGGAGAGGTAAGCTGTGTGCGGGTCCGGATAATAATCGGATGATCATCAAGGGGAATATCTATGTATTCCCTTACGCATCTAAGTTGTTTCCCTCCTTGGTATGTTCGTCCCCTCATGGGTCTGGTCGCCATGTCGCAAGTGATGGCCGATACAAAAGTGGACCTGCAAGGAAAGTGCAAAAAATGTTTGTGTGCCACGGGGCGGTTAAGCCGCATTGTGTGGACTAACCTGGCTTTGCCTCCGCCTACCGCCGGAGTGATTAATTGAGCTCTTGATGAGCTGTGCTATCATGCCGCTGAGTAGTTCAGATTCTTTTGACTATGTCCGGGAGCCTGGTTGTCGAATGAAGGTTCGATTGAAAAATGCCAGTCTGCACTTCTACTGTTAAGGCGGCGGCGAGCTCTTTAGTACGGGGGGAGAGTTTTGCTTTGCCATTAACAATTATGATGCCGCATGGATCGGGCATTTTGAGCTTAAGATAAGCATAATGTGGCACCGTGTTGAATTGAGCGAACGCGGTTCGTCCGTGCAGTGCATGATAGCTGCTGCGAAAAGGGACGATATCAAAGGGTAACTCTTTGTTGTGGTAGTTATCCGGGTGTCCGAAGACTACTTCCAAAGTGACGGTGCCTGTACAGCGGGCCTCCACTCCTGGTATCACACCTTTAAAGGGGGTTTTGTGGGTTTGATCTTTGACGGATCGATACCCATCCTGCACACTATATCCTGATAAAGTAGGTTCAGGCTGCTGCTTCTGTCCATAAGGACTCGTGTGAGGTGGAATCCGTCAATTATTGGGTCAAGGACTAATGCGGCTGAGTTGCCCTGACAGATATTGTCCGGACGATCCTTGTTGTCGAAGGTGATGTGGCTGGACGACCATGGGTTGTATTTTGGGGTGACTGGCTCCGTTGTGTCGTCATCCCTAAGTGTGTGCCTCCGCTCCCGCTTGGGAATATGGGTGGCGTTTATCATATTCATCGTTTTGATTTGCGGAGGAAACTTCATCTTCCCTCAAGTGTTCGGTGGCCTGGACTCCTCGTCGTCCTTGCTTTGCGACCCCTTCTCCTTGTTTTCGGCACCTGACATGCCGGATTGTTTGAAGACCCAGCATTCTCTATTGATATGATTGGCTGGTGTTCCTGGGGTGCCGTGAATTTGGCATGGACGATCGAGTATATCCAGACTGGACATGCCCAGACTATTTCTTTTAAAGGCCTCTTTCGTTGACCGGACTTGGATCCACTGAATCCGGCATTGATGGCCGTGTCTTCGGTGTTGTCACCATTATTTTGCAGCTTGTGTTTGCTGCCTTGGGGCTTGCTATTGTTATTTCTTTGTTCAAAAGTCCCAGGTTTGCTTGAGGTGCTGTTGCTATGAGCCAACCAGCTGTCCTCGCCCGCACAAAAGTGGGTCATGAGTGTCGTGAGGGCTGCCATGGATTTCGGCTTCTCTTGGCCAAGGTGCCGGGAAAGCCACTCGTCACGGATGTTATGCTTAAAGGCCGCTACGGCTTCGGCATCTGGACAGTCAACAATTTGGTTCTTTTTAGTTAAGAACTGGGTCCAGAATGCTGACTCTCCGGGCTGTTGGGTTATGTGACTTAAGTCATCAGCGTTCGGAGGTCGCACATAAGTGCCTTGGAAGTTGTCAAGGAATGCGTCTTCCAGGTTCTCCCAACTGCCAATGGAGTTTGCCGGCAGGCTATTCAGCCAATGTCGAGCAGGACCCTTGAGTTTTAGTGGGAGGTACTTGATAGCATGCAAATCATCACTTCGGGCCATGTGAATGTGGAGAAGGAAATCTTCAATCCATACCGCGCGGTCTCTTGTTCCATCATATGGTTTGATGTTCACGGGCTTAAACCCTTCTGGGAATTCATGGTCCATTACTTCGTCAGTGAAGCATAGGGGGTGTGTGGAGCCTCTATGCCGGGCTACGTCGCGACGCAGTTCGGATGAGACTGGTTTGCTATATTCAGCCCGGACAGATTAGTATTTAGTATATCCGGCGTAGCGGTCATCGCCACGTGTTGGGGCACGACCCCGCGATCCGTCGATCAATCTTGGCTGTCCTGCTTTGTTTTTCAATTCATCTTGCAGGTCATGCATATAGCCCCGGGCCTTCGTGTTTTTGTTTGATGGGCGATGGGGTACGGGCTGGTGTTCGGGTTGATACGCCGCTTTATCTCGGCCACGAGGTGGTCGGTCAGCCGCATCCTGCACTAGTAGTATAGGGTCTAGTGCCTCGTCCTCGAATTGAGGTAACAACCTGTGCCTCGGGTAGCTTCTGGTTGGGCGCTCGATTCCTTATTCCTCAGCCGCCAGGACCTTAGTCCATCTGTTCATTAGCAGAACTTGATCAGCTTGAAGCTGCTGCTGCTTGATCTTCAGGCTTTTTGCGGTGGCTATAAGCCGACGCTTAAAGCGCTCTTGTTCGTCGGGATTCTCAGGCACAATAATTTCTTCGCCACCGAGGCTCACCTCGTCTTCGGAGAGGGACATGTAATTGTCATCCTCCGAGTCTTTGTTCATTGTATGTTTGTCAGGGCTATCTTGCCCATCCTCCCGTCCCGCCTGCTTGAAGCGTGGCTGGTCGGGATTGTTTTCGTCTTCGACATCATTCGGAGTGCTATTTTCTCTTGTGCCGGTATCGCTATTTTTGCTATGGCAGGGTTTAGAGTGGCGCCACTGACGTCGGGGTTGCTTCTCGAGAGGGTCACCCTCTATTGCATCCTTTTGGTCCTCGTCATTAGTTTCTTTCGGTGTGTCCACCATGTATATGTCATATGATGAGGTGGCTGTCCAGCGCCCTGTGGGCGGTGGTTCCTGTTCTTTCTCCAGCATCGTCGTCTATACTGTCGATGTCTTCGGAGTCGAAATCAAGCATGTCGGTTAAGTCAACGACAGTGGCTTTTAAGTGGGTGGTGGGTGGGTAACGAATTCCCTCGTTGTCCGCTTCCCATTCTAGCCGGACATAGTTCGGCCAAGAGTCTCCTGATAGGGAGAGAGATTTTAGCGAGTTTAGCACGTCGCCCAAGGGCGAGTGCTGAAAGATATCCACGGAGCTAAACTCCATGATCGGTGCCCAGTTAGGTATGATGGGCACGGATGCACGTGGTTCGAAGCCTATGGTCGGGGACGAGTCCGAGGATCCGATGACAAAGACCTCCTTGGAAGTGAGATCCGTGTTTGGCTCTATCGCCGCTAAGTGTTCGGCCTCCGTGGCAGGGTCCATCCACCCATACTCGGATGGCATGATCTGCCCTGGATTTAAAGTCGGCCGCAGGTGTGATCTCCTGAACACCATCTGACGACAGATCTAAGTCCTGCTAATCGCGACTGTAGGGCGCACCTGTCATGTGCTCGAATCCATCGAAGGTCAAGTCTCCGCGGATATTGGTAGTGTAGTTCAGGCTTCCAAACCTGACCTGATGGCCAGGGGCATAACTATTGATCTGCTCCAGATGGCCAAGCGAATTGGCCCGCAGTGCAAAGCCGCCGAATATGAAGATCTGTCCAGGGAGGAAAACCTCATTTTGGACCTCGTTGTCGTGTATGGTTGAAGGAGCCAGCAAGCCTTATGGTGACGACACAGTGGAACTCTCAATGAAAGCACCAATGTCGGTGTCAAAACCGGCGGATCTCGGGTAGGGGTCCCGAACTGTGCATCTAAGGCTAATGGTAACAGGAGGCGGGGGACACAATGTTTACCCATGTTCGGGGCCTCTTTATGGAGGTAATACCCTACTTCCTGCTTGATTGATTTTGATGATATGAGTATTAGAAGGGTTGATCTACCACGAGATCATAGAGGCTAAACCCTAGAAGCTAGCCTCCGGTTTATATAGACACCGGAGGGGGCTAGGGTTACAGAGAGTCGGTCACAGAGAAGGAAATCTACAAAGTTGAATTGCCAAGCTTGCCTTCCACGCAAGGGAGAGTCCCACCCGGACATGAGACGAAGTCTTCAATCTTTGTATCTTCATAGTCCAACAGCCTGGCATAAGCATATAGTCTGGCCATCCGAGGACCCCCTAATCCTGGACTCCCCCAGTAGCCTAACCTCAAATCCATCTTAGAGAAAACTAAGGATCCAGCGAGCTGATCATACAGGTCGTTGATCCTGGGAAGCGGATATTTGTTCTTTATCATGACCAAATTAACGAGACGATAATCTACAACCATTCGGTCTGTACCATCCTTCTTCTTGACGAAGAGGACGGGGCAAGCCCAAGGAGAAGAACTGGGATGGATGAAACCCTTTTGCAAGGACTCATCAAGTTGTTTCTTAAGCTCAGCTAGTTCTAACGGTGCCATTTTGTAAGGTCTCCTAGAGATTGGAGTGGTTCCTGGGATAAGATCTATGGCAAACTCTACATCTCTGTCTGGTGGAACACCTGGCAGTGCTTCTGGAAAGATATCCGAAAAGTCACGGACTACCGGGATATCTTCGAGGTCTGGAAGAGGGCTGGCATTAAGAGAATAGAGCTGACGCTTTGCAACTCTAGTGGAGACAGTGACTATCTTTCCAGATGGGTGTGTAAGCTGAACAGACCTGGAGTAACAATCAATCTTGGCATGATGAGCTGTCATCCAGTCCATACCCAAGATGATGTTAATATCTGAGTACTTGTGGGCTACAAGTGATGCAAGGAATACAAGTCTGTCAACAAGGATTTCATTACCATAACTTATTCTGGTGGTTTGCCATCTAGACCCTGGGGTTTGAATTTCAAGTGGAGTTGGCATATCACAAAATGACATGTCGTGCAAACGAGCATAGACTTCAGAAATGAAGGAGTGAGATGCTCTAGTATCAAACAGAACCGATGCTGGATGACAATTTACAAGGAGTGTACCAAGAACGACATTCAGATCATCATGAGCATTTTTAACTAAGACGTGATGCACATGTCCACGTTTAGTGCGAGCTGGCTTGGCACTGATCGTCTTGCTTGATGGCTTAACATAGCCAACAGACTTCTCGGGCTGGATGGAGCATAACTAGTCTGGGAGCAGTCATGTGCATAGTGTCCTCGCTTCCCGCATGTGAAGCAAGTCCCTGAAGTTGGACATGGACCCGCACTGACAAGCGGTCTACTAATAGGCCTGGGTGGAGCACACGACTGAGCTGGGTGAGGCGCCACATAAGATGGCCTCGGTGAAAATCCGGAAAGAAGAGCGGAGTTCTGAACCGAAATCCAGCGCTTCTGAGAACTAGAACCGGAGGAGGATCCCAAATCATGGGTGTGCTTACGAGACTCCTCGTAAGCGAGCTGAGTTGTCTCTGCATTAATGGCCTTGTTCACAAGAGCTTGGAATGTATCACAATGATGCAGGTGGAGATCACGACACAACTTGTGGTTAAGACCCTTCTGGAACCTAGCCTGCTTCTTGGCGTCTATGGAGACCTCTTTTGTGGTATAGCGGGCAAGGTTCTCAAACTCGCTACTGTAAGCATCAACATCCATGTGAAACTATAGAACTCTTCTCTCTTGCAATCGATGAGGGCCTGAGGAATGTGATGCTCGCGAAAAGCCTCAGTGAAATCCCTCCAGGTAGAAATCTGGCCAGCTTGAAGCATAGCCTCATAGTTCTGCCACCAAAGACTAGCAGGACCTTCCAGGTGGTATGTGGCATAGGTGACCTTGTCATCTTTAGCTACGTTCGCGGAACGCAGCTTATGAGTGATGCTACAGAGCCAGCAATCTACATCGACACTACTAGGAAAAGGCCTACTAATGGCGCACCAGTTTTGCCTACTAATGGCGCACTACTGGTACGCCATTAGTATCACGCCACTAGTATTTTTCCCTAATGGCGCACCAGTGGTGCGCCATTAGTATCTGGTATACCAATGGCGCACCACTGGTGCGCCATTAGTATAGGCCACGATGCGCCATTAGTATAGGCCACTAGTGTGCCATTAGTATAGGCCACGGTGCGCCATTAGTATTTTTGCATTTGAAGGCGGGAAAATAGTAGTGGCGCACCGTCTAACCCCCAGCGTGTGCCATTGCTATTTTGAATTTTGAATTAGGATCTGGATCGTGATTTTTTGCCCACTTTTTGCTCATTTTTTTGCTCGTTTTTTTGCATGATATTATTTCAAATTTTGTTCCCGTTTTTGGATCTTGTACGTTCTTTTGCCGTGTTCTTTTGCCGGAGAGGAGTTCGCCTGATAGGAGTTCGCCGGAGAGGAGGAGGAGGAGGTGACCGCAGAGGGGCTCGCCTACATCACCGGAGAGGAGGAGGAGGTCGCCGGAAAGGAGTTCACCGGAGCATCGAAAAGGAGGAAGGAGAAACCATGAGGGGATGGGAGGAGAGGAGAGGAGCTCACCGGAGAGGAGGGAGGAGGAGCTCACCGGAGATGAGGGAGGAGGAGCTCACCAGAGAGGAGGGAGGAGAAACCATGATGGGAGGGGAGGGGAGGAGAGGAGAGGAGGAGGAGGAGGTCGCCGGAGAGGAGGAGGAGGTCGCCGGAGAGGAGGAGGAGGAGGTCGCCGGAGAGGAGGAGGGTAGTATGGTGGAGGAGAGAAGGGAAGATGGAGTGGAGGAGTGGAGGAGAGGTGGAGTGGAGGAAAGGTGGAGTGGACGAGAGGTGGAGTGGAGGAGAAGAATGAAGAGGTAAGGAGGAGAGGACACGCCCAGCCATATATACGGCATAGTAATGGCGCACCGTGGGCAGGTGCGCCATTACTATTTTATTTTATTTATTTATTTATTTTGAATTTTGAAGGCGGGAAGATACTAATGGCGCACCATGGGCATGTGCGCCATTAGTAACTTTTTTTTATTTTTTTTATTTATTTTGAATTTTGAAGGCAGGAAGATAGTAATGGCCCACCATGGGCAGGTGCTCCATTAGTAAGTTGAATTTTTTTGAATTTTTTTGCCTCTCCAGATGTTAAAAGCCCCGTATCTTTTTTTCTATTAGGTTTTTGAGGATTTTGAAAATGTTTAACGGGGTTCCACTGGTTAAATTCGGATGTAACTTTTCGAGTAGATGATTTTTCATATAAAGAACTTTTCCGTCCGAGTTTGTATGCAAAAGTTATGCCCATTTTTACAAATTCTCGAGAGATTTTGCAAAAAAGTTGAAAATTCATGTTTGTAAATTTTGCTAACAACTAGACCACATATCACATGGGAATCTTATTTTCTTTTATTTTTTTGACATTTCTATCATTTTCTTTTATTTTTATTGAAACTGAAAAGGCGGTCCACAGGGGGGGGGTTGCATTCTGCGGAATGTTTGGGCCAAATTACTAATGGCGCAGCGTGGGAGTGGTGCGCCATTACTAGTTTGGGCCAAATTACTAATGGCGCACCATGGGACGGTGCGCCATTACTAGTTCAACTAGTAAT
>NC_041387.1:204316514-204333879 GCF_002162155.2 Triticum dicoccoides | reverse complement strand
CCGCCTTTTCAGTTTCAAAAAAAATAAAAGAAAATGAAATGTCAAAAAAATTAAAAAAAATTACTAATGGCGCACTGTGGGATGTGGTGCGCCATTAGTATTTGCACACTAATGGCGTACCAACACATGGTGCGCCATTAGTATTTAGTAATGGCACACCACATGTACAGTGTGCCATTAGTGTCGATCCCATCTATAGCCCTTTTCCTAGTAGTGCGAGTAGCTCAATAGAATGATGAAAGGTGGGTGGGTGCAAGTGAATGAAGTCATGAATGGTCGCAGACTCTTTGAGCTGATGTGCGGTGTTCTGCTCGATACGTGCCAACAAGCGGTTAGACTCACGCTTGTTCCTCTCCATCTCTAACATAAACTCTACCAACGAAGGTTGGTCGGGAGGATCCTCATCCATACCATCTCCGTGGTTCTAACTACGAGCAACATAACTTGGCTTAACTGATGACATCCTCAGAAACAAAACCAAGGACGGAATCGGCATCAACTATAGACTGCAGAATGTAGGACAAGGAAATTAGTATCTCTCGAACTCCTAGGGTAATTCCGACAGCATAACGGTAGTAACTTGCTCAGAATGAGACATCCTGCTAAAATGGGATAGTACAACAACTGAACACCACCACTCAAGGTTCTAAGATAATAATAAACAGGCTACACTAGAAGTACTTGAAAATTGCGATATGACTCTGATCAACCAATTCTATGGGACTATGGAGTAGTAACACGTGATCCTGATAGACGAAAGAGAAAGCCTAGTTTCTTAACCCCGTAGGAAAGATAGAATGACTCAGATCAGAAGGCCATGAGGTAAAGGAGTAAAAAGAGCCTTAAGTTCCTTCCCACAATCAATTCCCTTACATAACTACAGAATTTCTAGACTCAACTTCGACCAGTTTGGCTTGGTAATCCTATAGGCAGTCAGCCTCTGATACCAATGATGCCGGGACCCTGATCCTAAGTCACACTGATCTAGCATGTAACACGTCATATCACTTTGCGTCCTCACGCACGGTATTCCCATTGGTGCCACCTTACCTGGCCCGGGACCGTTTGCGTCTTTTGGCACACGTATATGATTGTGTCGCTAGCATCCATATGACAGAGAACCCGGGCCGACATGACTAGTCGTAAACCCAAGGTGGCACAAACTTAAAAGCACATGCATACATGACCCAGCAACGAACGTGTCGGTCATCAGCGATTGAATTCGAGCTATAGCAGCTGGGCTAATAGGACTCCGGTAGACACTGCGTGACATTTCCCCGAAGGGACAAACACAGGAACGAAGAAGGACACATGCTGGCCAGCCTAAGTGTTCCGGAGCAGTAGCAAGCTACCATGGCTCAGTGGAAGCACCAGGAGACATTTTCCCATAAGAAAGGCTACAAAGAATAAACAACTAGGTTGTCAGATCCCACACATAGCAATACACATTACATGTACACAGGACATGCCAGTATGTCCTTTACAACATGGCATCATAACATAACTCAACAACTCATATAGATAAAAGACTCAGAAGAGCCATTATAGCATTTATTACAAACAGGGGTTACATGACCCAACATTTAGAGCATACAAGCAACAAGCGGAAGCATTACATGTCTGAGTACAAACATCTACAAATGAAAAGGGCTGAAGAGCCTGACTATCTACAACATCCGATCAAGATCGTAGCTGAGGTACAAGCTGCTTGTCGAAGTCCACAGAAACTAGTAAGACCGAAGTCTCCACTCCAAAAACATAAGTAAAGCAACGTGAGTACAAAGGTACTCAGCAAAACTTACATCAGATCCTATCATACATGCATTTGTATCAAGAAGGAAATGTGGGGTTTAGTTGCAGCAAGCCAGCTTTGACTCAGTGGCTATCCTGTTTTACGACTACGAGTAACTTCTTTGAGGTGAGACAGCGCACCCGAGTCCACTAATCACCACACAATACACTACTATGGATTCATCCCCGTCTCCCTATGAGAAGGCCATCCATAGCACTCACACTTGTCTTGAGCATTTTAGAGTATCCACTTCAAGATTTCTATGTACCACGTAAGCATCCAAGAAGTCCATAACTGGGGACCCGGCTATTCGAATAGATCATGTTAACCCTGTAGGGGTGTACTTATTCACACACGCTCTCACCACTTACCACCATGTATGTATCTCGGCAACCTTCAAGCGGAAGCCTTGCGAGGGTGTCGGCCATGACCTGACTAACCACATAAGACTCTAGTCCAGGTTTATCGCCTATTCGGGTTCTATCTGCAAGGGAGTCCGGCCGAGGTTTCAATCACGGCCCCAAATGATGTGTGCAGGGTTCCCGAGCCCACCATCCAGGTGCCACTCGGTACACCAGGCCAGGTGTGCTTAGTCTGTCCCAAGCCCACCCTGTCAGGTGCCACTTGGTAGAAAAATAACACTACCTACAAACACCAGAAACTAGTTCCGACTCCTGGACAAAGATCAAGTGGCTTAATAAGTCTAGAGGTGTCAGGACCCCGATTCTAAGTCACACCGATCTAGCATGTAACACCTCATATCACTTTGCGGCCTCACGAACGGTATTCCCACGGGTGCCACCTTACCTGGC
Source organism: Triticum dicoccoides (assembly GCF_002162155.2). Classification (NCBI taxonomy): domain Eukaryota; kingdom Viridiplantae; phylum Streptophyta; class Magnoliopsida; order Poales; family Poaceae; genus Triticum; species Triticum dicoccoides. The sequence continues at coordinate 204,331,275 of NC_041387.1, read as the reverse complement.
ATGGGACCGTTTGCGTCTTTTGGCTCACGTATATGATTGTGTCGCTAGCATCCATATGATAGAGAACCTGGGCCGACATGACTAGTCGTAAACCCAAGGTGGCACAAACTTACAGGCACATGCATACATGACCCGGCAACGAACGTGTCGGTCATCTGCGGTTGAATTCAGGCTGTAGCAGCTGGGCTAACAGGACTCCGGTAGACTCTGCGTTACACATCCCCGAAAGGACAGACATAGGAACGAAGAAGGAGACATGCTGGCCAGCCTAAGTGTTCCGGAGCAGTAGCAAGCTACCAGGGCTCAGTGGAAGCACCAGGAGACATTTTCCCATAAGCGAGGCTACTAAGAATAAACAACTAGGTTGTCGGATCCCACACATAGCAATACACATTACATGTACGCAGGACATGCAAGTATGTCCTTTACAACATGGCATCATAACATAACTCAACAACTCATATAGATAAAAGACTCAGAAGAGCCATTATAGCATTTATTACAAACAGGGGTTACATGACCCAACATTCAGAGCATACAAGCAACAAGCGGAAGCATTACATGTCTGAGTACAGACATCTACAAATGAAAAGGGCTGAAGAGCCTGACTATCTACAACATCCGATCAAGATCATAGCTGAGGTACAAGCTGCTTGTCGAAGTCCACAGAAACTAGTAAGACCGAAGTCTCCACTCCAAAAACATAAGTAAAGCAACGTGAGTACAAAGGTACTCAGCAAAACTTACATCAGATCCTATCATACATGCATTTATATCAAGAAGGCAATGTGGGGTTTAGTTGCAGCAAGCCAGCTTTGACTCAGTGGCTATCCTGTTTTACGACTATGAGTAACTTCTTTGAGGTGAGAAAGCGCACCCGAGTCCACTAATCACCATACAATACACTACTATGGATTCATCCCCGTCTCCCTATGAGAAGGCCATCCATAGCACTCACACTTGTCTTGAGCATTTTAGAGTATCCACTTCAAGATTTCTATGTACCACGTAAGCTTCCAAGAAGTCCATAACTGGGGACCCGGCTATTCGAATAGATCATGTTAACCTTGTAGGGGTGTACTTATTCACACACGCTCTCACCACTTACCACCATGTACACATCATGTACCTCGGCAACCTTCAAGCGAAAGCCTTGCGAGGGTGTCGGCCATGACCTGACTAACCACATAAGACTCTAGTCCAGGTTTATCACCTATTCGGGTTCTATCTGCAAGGAGTCCGGCCGAGGTTTCAATCACAGCCCCAAATGATGTGTGCAGGGTTCCCGAGCCCACCATCCAGGTGCCACTCGGTACACCAGGCCAGGTGTGCGTAGTCTGTCCCAAGCCCACCCTGTCGGGTGCCACTTAGTAGAAAAGTAACACTACCTACAAACACCAGAAACTAGTTGCGACTCCTGGACAAAGATCAAGTTTCTTAAGAAGTCAGGACCCCGATCCTAAGTCACACCAATCTAGCATGTAACACCTCATATCACTTTGCGGCCTCACGCACGGTATTCCCACGGGTGCCACCTTACCTGGCCTGGGACCGTTAGCATCCATATGACAAAGAACCCGGGCTGACATGGTTAGTCGTGAACCCAAAGTGGCACTAACTTACAGGGACAGGCATACATGACCCAGCAACGAACATATCATCAGCGAGTGAGTTCGGGCTGTAGCAACTGGGCTTGCAGGACTCCGGTAAACTGGGCTGTAGCAGGCTAACAGGACTCCGGCAGACACTGCGTGACATTTCCCCGAAGGGACAGACACAGGAACGAAGAAGGACACATGCCAGCCAGCCTAAGTGTTCCGGAGCAGTAGCAAGCTACCAAGGCTCAGTGGAAGAAATAGGAGACATTTCCCGGTAAGAGAGGCTACCAAGGATAAACAACTAGATAGTCAGATCCCACACATACCAAGTATTTCAATAACATACACACAATATGCTCGATATGTGCAAATACAACATGGCATCACAACATGACTCTACAACTCAAGTATTTATTCAATAGGCTCCGAGGAGCGAGATATTACAAACATGGGTCTCATGACCCATCATTCAGAGCATACAAGTCAAAGCACAAACGGAATCTTAACATGTCTAGGTACAAACATCTACAAATGAAAAACGCTGAGAAGCCTGACTATCTACCAGATCCTGCCGAGGGCACAAGATCGTAGCTGAGGTAACAAGCTAAACATCGTAGTCCACGTGGAACTACTAGCGAGACTGAAATCTCTCTACACAAACATAAAATAGGCAAACGTGAGTATAAAATGTACACAGCAAGACTTACATCAGAACTAACTACATATGCATCATTATCAAAAAAGGGGATTGTGGGGTTTAACTGCAGCAAGCCATCTTTGACTCGGTGGCTATCCTGAACTACGACTGCAAGTAACTCTTTTGAGGTGGCGCACACGAGTCCACATATTCACCAACCAATAGACCACTATGGATCCGCTCCCGTCTCCCTACGAGAACGCCATCCATAGTGCTCACGCTTATCTTGCTTATTTTAGAGTATCCACTTTCACTTTTCTATGAACTGTAGAGGCAACCCAGAAGTCCTTTACCGCGGACACGGCTATTCGAATAGATCATATTAACCCTGCAGGGGTGTACTTCTTCACACACGCTCTCACCACTTACCGCCATTTACACGACATGTACTCGGCAACCTTCAAGCAGAAGCCCAACGAGGGTGTCGGCCACGACCTAACTAACCACACAAGTCTCTCGTCCAGGTTTATCGCCTATTCAGGTTCCATCCGCAAGGAGATCCGGCCGGGGTGTCGCTCACGGCCCCAAACGATGTGAGCAGGGTTCCCAAGCCCATTATCCGGGTGCCACTTGGTACACCGTGCCACTGTGCCTAGTCTGTCCCAAGCCCACCTGTATCGGGTGCCACTTGGTAGACTACTAACACTACCTACAAACACCAGAAACTAGTTGCAACTCCTGGACAGAGATCGAGTTGATTAATAAGTCGAGAGGGGCACTTAAGCATTCCAATGCGTGGTAGTAGATGTTCATGGATCACAAACACAGAACTCAGTTCCTGAGGACGGCTTGAATGAGACAACCCACCATGTACTCCTACATGGCCTCTCACCGCTACCTTTACCAAATCGTGTTCACACACTTAGGTCACACATAGTAGGACATGTTCACACACCTCCAATTCATCCCCGATGAATCAGACCTGAATCAACTCTAAGCAGTAGCAGGCATGACAAACAAGCATGAATGAGTAGGCACATCAGGGCTCAAACAACTCCTACTCATGCTAGTGGGTTTCATCTATTTACTGTGGCAATGACAGGTCATGCAGAGGAAAGGGTTTCAACTACCGCAGCATGTAACAGTTGAATCGTTGTTGTCCTAATGCAGTAAAAGAGAGCACGAGCGAGAGAGTGGGATTGTATCGAAATGAACCAGGGGTTTTTGCTTGCCTAGCACTTCTGAAGATAATATAGCTCTTCATCGGTGTCATCGATCTCATCGTCGGAACCACGTCTACTGAGAGGGAATAATTACCGGCAACAAAGAGGAAACACAATCAATGCAATGCAACATTATGATGCATGATCATGACATGGCAACATGCTGGTGTTTTGAGCTAATGTAGCTAGCAACAAAGTTAAATGAAGTTGGTTTGAACCCTAAGTTCAAATCCAAACTCCATATGTGAAATTCAAATGTCATTTATATGATTTGTACTAAGTAGCAGCCATACGTTGTTCTAACATGCATGAAAATAATACATATGGATAGATTGGATTTTTCTAATAATTTTTCATATATAATTTGTTTCATTTGGAGTTACGGTTGATTTTATCTGAATTTTAGAAGTTTTGGATATTTTCTAAAATTAAATAAATCAAATAGATTTATTTAAAATCCAGAAAAGCATTACTACATCAGCCTGACGTCAGAATGATGTCATGAGGTCAACAGCGCCAGCCCAGGTCAAACCTGACGCCAGGACCCACCTGTTAGGGACTAGGCTAATTAACAGAGACTGTTAGTGCTAATTTAATTCTAACTAAAAGTGTTTAGTGGGCATGGGCCCACATGTCAATGACCCAGGGGTTAATTAGCAGGGTCATTAGCCCCTAATGACGGCGCCACGTCAGCACGTCGGAGACCAGCCGGTGGCGACCATAAAACATGGCGGGGGCACGCCGGACTTGCGCTAGAAGATTCATATTAGCGCGATGAGGGCACTGGGGCATAGCCCTCGCTCTTGCGCATCCAGATAGCCAACTGGGAGGGGCTGGGGTGGAACGAGCTCCCTGGAGTCGAGCTCGTGGCGGCGGCCGGCGTTCGGGAGCAGTCGAGTACGGTGCTAGAGCGCACAGGAGGCGGAGCTACTGGTGGCTGCAGGTTCGTGGAGGCATGCTCAGCACACTGGTGTGCTCAGATACAGGCTGCAGTGCCCATGGCCTCGTCTGCACCATCGCCGGCGGCGAGGATCTCGCGGCTTTGGTGGAAAAGGCGGCTGGAGGAGGAGAACGACGGCAGGGAGAGAGGGGTTCAGAGCAGGGGCTCACTGTGAGGTCGCAGATCAGGTCGGCGAGCTCGGGGAGGCGGCGGAGATGGCGAATCGGACAGCGGCATCCGGCGGCCGTGGTCGGGGAAGAAGGACATAGGCGTCGTCTTGGGGCCATCCTGGCTCGTGTGGCTCGGTGAGGGAGGGAGTAGAGGTTGCGGCGGAGCCTCTAAGAGCATCGGCGGGGTGAGGCAGTGGTTGTGGCCTCGGTGGTGCTCGTCGGCGGCAACGGCTGCGCTCAGTGGCTGCGCGTAGGAGAAACAGAGGATGGGGAGGTAGAACAGCGAGTGAGGGAGAGGAGAGAGGGGCCACGGGGCGTCTCCAGGCGCTTGAATGGAAGCGGGGAGGAAGTAGGAGGTGGCCGCGGCTCGGCTGTGCGCGCGCCACGCGCAACGCCAGTAGGCGCGAGGAAGACGACGCGCGACGGGGTGGGCTGGGCCTAACAGGACAGCTACTGTAGCAGGTAGGCCAGGTAAGTTCCAGGTGAGCCTCTGTTCTTTCCTATTTTTATTTCTCTTTTCTATTTCTTCTGCAACTTGATGGCTTTATTAAAAATACTAAAACGTTTCCAAAAATCCTGCAAATAATTGTGGGCTTTGTTGGAATTGTTCAAAACAGCCCACACTTAAGTTCAGAATTAACTGAGCACTTAAAATAATATATAGCACTTAAATGCCCAGTTGCAAATATTATATGATTTAATTCAGTGACCAAATATGTCATGGAAAAATGTGCAACACTTCTGGTTATGGTTTCAAGCATTATCCAGAAATGATGAACATTTTTTAAAGCCATTTGGACTTACTAAAAATATTTTAGGTGAACCTAGTGAATTCCTTTAATGCTAGGGTTTGGACAATCCCCATTTCAACTTTCTGTAAAAGTAAACATGATGCATCACCAAAGACTAGTACTAGTGCATTGCCAGAAGCTAGGGATGTGACAACTCACCCCCACTAAGCAAGGATCTCGTCCCGAGATTCAAGCGTAGGGTAAGATGAAGGGGGAACGCAAACTAACACAATCTTCACGATCCAGGGTGCACTACATAAGAACGTTGATTCGATCACCATCATTGTCTCGAAGTCCTGCTCTGAGAACTCCAACTAACATGACGACGAGAGGAAAGGGAAAACTCTAAAAGGATCGATCTTCTCGAAGATCGGGCAACTTAGGATCAACCCATGGAGTGAGACATAGCAACATCTCTCGAGTTGAGGCACGAGGCACACATCTAGAGGGATGGAGTGGAGCAGATGATGAGGGTCACTAGGTAGACAAAAATTCCATATCTAAGAGGATGGTGAATGGTTGTCATCGTAGCGAGGATTTGAGTTGCCATGACATCGCAACGGAAAACCTTAGAGGAGGGTGACCCGTAGAATTATCCCCTAAGTGGCAAAAGAATTAATTTTGATTTAGAGATCAATAAAATTCTCTATACCAGCCTAGGGAAAATCACAATTGATCGTTTGAAGGAATTTGAAGGAATGGCATACTCAGTTTGGAAAGGAAACTAGAGTTATTAGACAACTGGCAAACGGAAGGCACATCCCGATTGATACCAGGAATATAACCTAGTGTGTCAGCATGCTCTCAAGAACTTGAGAATTTCCATATTCATCATGGTCTTACCAACATCCGTGATGAGGATCCTGGCAACACATCATACTACCATGATGAACAACGATGGACGATGCAGATGCAAAGGAGGATAACACTTTCTCAGATTTCACCTTAGCGAGGCCAAGGAATCAAAATCTGGAAGATCGACTGAGAGACATTTAGCACTCCGCTTCTAATGTTCTCCTTGATGTACTAGCGTAACCCATTCATAGATATGGTTTGATATCTAGAACATCAAGTAAAAGATCGGACTTCGGGAACACAAAAATCATAAGGCTCAACTAGGAAGTAAATCCTATGAAGTCCTTATGGGGAGGTGGCCAACTTCCTCAATCAATATACTACAATAATGGGTCTTCCGGTTGGGTGTGTTGGCCACGACATCCACTTTTTCGGGTTACAGAGAGACCAATATTATAGTTCTTGGGAAATGTTCCAACCATCATATCCGCCTGAGATTCAGATCTGGTTGGTGTCAGAATATTCCAGACTCATCAAGTCTAGAAGGAAAAACGAAAGCTTGCAACACAAATCGACGAGACGGCATTGCGAAATTCTGGGGAATGATCTACGGTAGTAAGTTCCAAAACATGAGCTGGTTCTGCTACACACATGTGAACAGGTTGTCCCAGACAAGCATGACAACATGGTAGAAACAACAAAACACTACCGAGTTCTGGATGGGAACCATCATCGAGGATATCGGAGTCTTGTGCATGATCTAGAATTAACACAACCAATTCCTTTTCCTTGAGCAAATCAATCAGTGGCTTGGGGTGCTAGGGAATACATATGGGATGAAGGTTGCAAGTCTCCAAACCACATAATACTTCGCACATATGCTTGACTGACTTCGGATGATTCCGGAGGAGGCAAACATAAACTTTCCCGAATTCATGACGACAACTTCCATCAAATGCACATGAATTAGAGGGATTCACTTCTTTCATCCGGACATATGCTTCACGAACGGGTCATGAAGAAAATGCTTACACAAGTTTCCAATGCTAACTTAGATGTTCAACATGAATCATGGAGAAGACAAAATGCTGCTGATGGGCTCAATAGCAACTCATCGGAATTTCCATATCACTAGATTTCCACCATTATGTGAACAATGTGATACTATTGGTCAGACCAAAAGATGTAGTGGTGTATGCTCGAGGGATCAACCACGAGTAAAACAACATTATGAATATCGTTGGTTCTGATTTGATTTGACGATAGCCCATACTCAAATCAAAGATTGGGGAAGACGATAGGTTAAACAACTGATCACGAGGACCAATTGATAAAGAAATCACCTTTCTATAACAAACACACAAACACAAGATATCCCTTTGGAAATGAACTAAGTTAGGCAAGATTTTATCTTCCAACTCTCCAAGTTGCTATTCAGCTTAACCAACTAGCTCAGGGGTATCCAACACAGATTCTTGGAGAAAGGGTGGTTTATAAGAAACCAATTTGATCACGAACTCAACATAGAGGTTAGGTGAAAACCTGGTGATACCTAAGAGAAGATATACGAAAAATCATGAACCACCGATATGTCACTAGGCTCGAGAACAATCTTGCTTTTCAGGGCAAGACGATATGATCAAATAAGCGAGGGATTGGCACAATCCTAACTCATTGATCGAAGAGTGCATCGGAGATAAGGACTAGGTAGCACAATCTAACTTAGAATGGTGATTCAAGAACCAACACACTAAGAATAAAATTATTGTCCTTTAACTACCAAGCAACGGGTTTGCTAGAAGTATTGATTTCACACATCACGGTTCACTTGTCGGCATTCCGGTTGCAACAACACGGAAGTCGAGAAATGAATAATGAGGGCGAAAAGTATCACTGTATCAAGAGTTCATAGAATGGTGTGCAATTCCCATGATATTCTTGATATAAAGACGGTAATACTCCAAGGTAGAATAGAACAAGAGCTAGATTAGCATTTTGATCTGCAGAACACAACTGCTTTGACCCAATCCTAGATATGGATGAGGTACTGGAGTTTGTTTCTCCTAGTCACTCTGGAATAGAATGGCTTGACAGACCACAAGAATAACAAGCATTGATGAACACGAGGCACAACTACTCTTGACTATCAATTGATAGACGGGGGTCGGAATACAACTAAAGAGGGACAACTCAAAGGAACATATGATTTTCTGAGTCGTGGATGCATAGATTAGTATGTCGAGCAAAGCTCATCATATTTCTTCCGGATAACCCATGCAGAAGGGTAGAACTGGCAGAGTAATAGCATAGAATCGAGAACTCGTCAAGAGCACTCTGGTTGTGATCTTTCGGTTCGACGAGGAACTACTGCCATAAGTAGTTCATGGTATTTGGAAAACGATATACCATGGACCTCGAGGACTAAAGCAAAGGTTGCTAATATCCTATAGGAACTAGCAAACACTATGAACATGAAGTAGGTGGAGTGATTGTTGGGTTCAAAACCCAAGGAGTAGAATACCTACTACTAAGTGGCATCACGGGATGCTTTCGAGAATAAAAGCCAGAATCATCACACTAGGACACAAATCATGGCTAGATTACTAGATGATCCCCTAAGACACCTAGGGTCATAATAATAACTCCAACATATATGTCGAGGTAATAGAATACCTCAACTCAGTGTTTAGTGTGGTTAACCTGGCCAGAAAAATCATCGAAAATAGAGGAAAGGATTTTGCAATTGCATCAGATTATTTAGAAACCTGGGATGACTCGGATAGCATAACGGCTATAAATGCTCAAAAATTTGAGACATCCTACAAAAATGGTGGCATAACCACTCAGAAGCACAATAACAAGGTTCGGAGACCAACTATGAACACACAGAGGTAATAGGAACTGAACTGAGGTCTAAATCCATCAATCCTAAGAGTCTATGGATTAGTAACACGTGATCCTGATAGAAAGAAGAGAAAACCTAGTTCCTTAACCCCATAGGAAAGATAAGATGACTCAGATCAGAAGGCATAAGGTATAAGGAGTAAAAAGAGCCTTACGTTCCATCCCACAATCAATACCCTTATATAACTAAAGAATTTCTAAACTCAACTTCGACCAGTTTGGCTTGGTAATCCTACAGGCAGTCAAGCTCTGATACCAAAGTTGTCAGGACCCCGTTCCTAAGTCGCACCGATCTAGCATGTAACACATCATATCACTTTGCGGCCTCACGCACGGTATTCCCACGGGTGCCACCTTACCTGGCCCGGGACCGTTTGCGCCTTTTGGCTCACGTATATAATAGTGCCGCTAGCATCCATATGACAAAGAACCCGGGCTGACATGGCTAGTCGTGAACCCAAAGTGGCACTAACTTACAGGGACAGGCATACATGACCCAGCAACGAATGTGTCGGTCATCAGTGAGTGAATCCGGGCTGTAGCAACTGGGCTAGCAGGACTCCGGTAAATCGGGCTGTAGCAGGCTAACAGGACTCCGGTAGACACCGCATGACATTTCCCCGAAGGGACAGACACAGGAACGAAGAAGGACACATGCCGGCCAGCCTAAGTGTTCCAGAGCAGTAGCAAGCTACCAAGGCTCAGTGGAAGCACTAGGAGACATTTCCCGATAAGAGAGGCTACCAAGGATGCACAACTAGATAGTCAGATCCCACAGATACCAAGCATTTCAATAACATACACACAATATGCTCGATATGTGCAAATACAACATGGCATCACAACATGACTCTACAACTCAAGTATTTATTCAATAGGCTCCGAGGAGCGAGATATTACAAACATGGGTCTCATGACCCATCATTCAGAGCATACAAGTCAAAGCACAAACCGAAGCTTAACATGTCTGGGTACAGACATCTACAAATGAAAAAGGCTGAGAAGCCTCACTATCTACTAGATCCTGCCGAGGGCACAAGATCGTAGCTGAGGTAACAAGCTAAACGTCGAAGTCCACGTGGAACTACTAGCGAGACTGAAGTCTCTCTGCAAAAACATATAATAGGCAAACGTGAGTACAAATGTACCCAGCAAGACTTACATCAGAGCTAACTACATATGCATCATTATCAACAAAGGGGATGGTGGGGTTTAACTGCAGCAAGGCAGCTTTGACTCGGTGGCTATCCTAAACTATGACTGCAAGTAACTCTTTTGAGGTGGCGCACACAAGTCCACATATTCACCAACCAATACACCACTATGGATCCGCTCCCGTCTCCCTACGAGAATGCCATCCATAGTACTCACGCTTACCTTGCGTATTTTAGAGTATCCACTTTCACTTGTCTATGAACTGTAGAGGCAACCCAGAAGTCCTTTACCGCGGACACGGCTATTCGAATAGATCATATTAACCCTGCAGGGGTGTACTTCTTCACACACGCTCTCACCACTTACCGCCGTTTACACGACATGTACTCAGCAAACTTCAAGCGGAAGCCCAGCGAGGGTGTCGACCACGACCTGACTAACCACACAAGTCTCTCGTCCAGGTTTATCGCCTATTCGGGTTCCATCCGCAAGGAGATCCGGCCGGGGTGTCGCTCACGGCCCCAAACGATGTGAGCAGGGTTCCCAAGCCCACCATCCGGGTGCCACTTGGTACACCATGCCACTGTGCCTAGTCTGTCCCAAGCCCACCTGTACCGGGTGCCACTTGGTAGACTACAAACACTACCTACATACACCAGAAACTAGTTGCAACTCCTGGACAGAGATCGAGTTGATTAATAAGTCGAGAGGGGCACTTAAGCATTCCAATGCGTGGTAGTAGCTGTTCATGGATCACAAACACAAAACTCAGTTCCTAAGGACGGCTTCAATGACACAACCCACCATGTACTCCTACATGGCCTCTCACCGCTACCTTTACCAAATTGTGTTTACACACTTAGCTCACACACAGTAGGACATGTTCACACACCTCCAAAGCATCCTCGATGAATCAGACCTGACTCAACTGTAAGCAGTAGCAGGCATGAAAAACAAGCATGAATGAGTAGGCACATCAGGGCTCAAACAACTCCTACTCATGCTAGTGGGTTTCATCTATTTACTGTGGCAATGACAGGTCATGCAGAGGAAAGGGGTTCAACTACCGCAGCATTTAAGAGTTGAATCATTGTTGTCCTAATGCAGTAAAAGAGAGCAGGAGCGAGAGAGTGGGATTGTATCGGAATGAACAAGGGGGTTTTGCTTGCCTGGCACTTTTGAAGATAATATAGCTCTTCATCGGTGTCATCGATCTCATCGTCGGAACCATGTCTACTAAGAGGGAACAATTACCGGCAACAGAGAGGAAACACAATCAATGCAATGCAACATTATGATGCATGATCATGACATGGCAACATGCTAGTGTTTTGAGCTAATGCAGCTAGCAACAAAGTTAAATGAAGTTGGTTTGAACCCTAAGTTCAAATCCAAACTCCATATGTGAAATTCAAATGTCATTTATATGATTTGTACTAAATGGCAGCCATAAGTTGTTCTACCATGCACGAAAATGATACATATGGATAGATTGGATTTTTCTGATAATTTTTCATATATAATTTGTTTCATTTGGAGTTACGGTTGATTTTATATGAATTTTAGAAGTTTTGGATATTTTCTGAAATTAAATAAATCAAATAGATTTATTTAAAATCTAGAAAAGCATTACTGCATCAGCCTGATGTCAGAATGATGTCATCAGGTCAACAGCGCCGGCCCAGGTCAAACCTAACGCCAGGACCCACTGGTAAGTGACTAGGCTAATTAACAGAGATTGTTAGTGCTAATTTAATCCTAACTAAAAGTGTTTAGTGGGCGTGGGCCCACATGTCAATGACCCAGGGGTTAATTAGCAGGGTCATTAGCCCCTAATGACGGCGCCACGTCAGCACGTCAGAGACCAGCCGGCGGCGACCACAGAACACGGCGGGGGCACGCCGGACTTGCGCTAGAAGCTTTGGATTAGCGCGATGAGGGCACTGGGGCATAGCCCTCGCTCTTGCGCATCCAGAGAGCCAAGTGGGAGGGGCTGGGGTGGAACGAGCTCGCCGGAGTCGAGCTCGTGGCGGCGGCCGGCGTTCGGGAGCAGTCGAGTACGGTGCTAGAGGTCACAGGAGGCGGAGCTACTAGTGGCTGCAGGTTCATGGAGGCACGTTGAGCACACTGGTGTGCTTAGATACAGGTTGCAGTGCCCATGGCCTCGCCTGCACCATCGCCGGCGGTGAGGAGCTCGCGACTTTGGTGGAAAAGGCGGTTGGAGGAGGAGAACGATGGTGGGGAGAGAGGGGTTCAGAGCAGGGGCTCACTGTGAGGTCGCAGAGCAGGTCGGCGTGCTCGGGGAGGCGGCGGAGACGGCGAACCAGACAGCGGCATCCGGCGGCCGTGGTCTGGGAAGAAGGCCACAGGCGTCGTCTTGGGGCCATCCTGGCTCGTGTGGCTCGGCGAGGGGGGGAGTAGAGGTTGCGGCGGAGCCTCTGAGAGCATCGGCGGGGCGAGGCAGTGGCTGTGGCCTCGGTGATGCTCGTCGGCGGCAACGGCTGTGCTCGGTGGCTGCGCGTAGGAGAAACAGAGGAGGGGGAGGGAGAGCAGCGAGTGAGGGAGAGGAGAGAGGGGCCATGGGGCGTCTCCAGGCACTTGAATAGGGGCGGGGAGGAAGCAGGAGGTGGAAGCAGGAGGTGCCTGCGGCTCGGCTGTGCGTGCGCCACGCGCAATGCCAGTAGGCGCGAGGAAGACGACGCGCGACGGGGTGGGCTGGGCCTAATAGGACAGCTACTGTAGCAGGTAGGCTAGGTAAGTTCCAGGTGAGCCTCTGTTCTTTCCTATTTTTATTTCTCTTTTCTATTTCTTCTATAACTTGATGGCTTTATTAAAAATACTAAAATATTTCCAAAAATCCTGCAAATAATTGTGGGCTTTGTTGGAATTATTCAAAATAGCCCACACTGAAGTTTAGAATTAACTGAGCACTTAAAATAATATATAGCATTTAAATGCCCAGTTGCAAATACTATATGATTTAGTTCAGTGACCAAATATGTCATGGAAAAATGTGCCACACCTCTGGTTATGGTTTCAAGCATTATCCAAAAATGATGAACATTTTTTTAAAGCCATTTGGACTTACTGAAAATATTTTAGATGAACCTAGTGAATTCCTTTAATGCTAGGGTTTGGACAATCCCCATTTTTCAACTTTTTGTAAAAGTAAACATGATGCATCACCAAAGACCACTGCTAGTGCATTGCCAGAAGCTAGGGATGTGACAAGAGGGGCACTTAAGCATTCCAATGCATGTTAGTAGCTAGTCATTGGACTACATACACAGAAGTCGGTGCTTAAGGACGGTTCTAGTGAGACAAGCCACCATGTACTCCTACATGGCCTCTCACCGCTAACTTTACGAAATCGTGCTCACACACTTAACTCTCAGCATCAGAACATAGCACTGCACTCCAATTCATTCCCAGTGAATCAGACCTGACACACTCTAAGTAATAGCAGGCATGGCATGGTAGGTACATAACAATGGCTTCAATCAACTCCTACACATGCTAGTGGGTTTCAACTATTTATTGTGGCAATGACAGGTCATGCAGAGGAATGAGTTCAACTACCGCAGCCCAAAGTCGCAATTGAATCATTGTTGTCCTAATGCAATAACAGAGAGCGGGAGCGAGAGAGTAGGATTGTATCGGAATGAACAAGGGGCTTTGCTTGCCTGGTAGATAAACAGGGGGCACTACTCCTCAGACAGGTACTCTGGAGCACACTCCGGAGCAGGACCTATCGAGAAGGAAATGTGTCGACAATCAATACAGAAGCATATGCAAAAATATGATGCATGAACATGCCATTAAGATGTGATGTTGGTTTGGCTAATGCAACTAGCATTCATTTGATTGAAGTCCATTTGGACCAAAGGTTCAAATGCAACTCCAAAATAAGCTCTTATAAATGGCATTTATATGTTTTCACCTATACAGTAGGTATAAGTTGGTTTGTCATGCATGAAATTAATACAGATGGATAGATTGATTTTTTCTAATAATTTTACATGTATAAATTATTTCAATCTGAGCTACGGTTGAATTTCTATGAATTTTTGAAGTTTATATCAATTTTTGGAATTTCCTGATTAGTTTTAATACTAGAAAAGAATAACTGCGTCAGCATTGCGTCATGCCTGCGTCAGCAGGTCAACATCGCTGACTAGGTCAAACCTGACGTGTGGGGTCCACACGTCAGTGTCACAGGCCAAACAGGGGGGGTCTAAGTTATCCTAATTACAGGATTAGTGGTGCAGGGGCCCAATGGTCAGTGTCATGGGTTAGGTTAGGTTGTGATTAGCACTAAGCTAATCACCTGAGAGTAGATGATTTTTCATATAAAAAACTTTTTCATCCAAGTTCGTATGCAAAAGTTATGCCCATTTTTACAAATTCTCGAGAGATTTTGCAAAAAAATCGAAAATTCATGTTTGTAAATTTTGCTAACAACTAAACCACATATCACATGGGAATCTTATTTTGTTTTATTTTTTTGACATTTCATTTTCTTTTATTTTTTGAAACTGAAAAGGCGGT
>NC_041387.1:204265747-204316316 GCF_002162155.2 Triticum dicoccoides | reverse complement strand
GGAGGGGGGTGCATTCGGGGTAATGTTTGGGCCAAATTACTAATGGCGCATCGTGGGATGGTGCGTCATTACTAGTTCAACTAGTAATGGCGCACCACTCCCACGGTGCACCATTAGTAGTTTTGAAAAAAAAATTACTAATGGCGCACCGTGGGATGAGGTGCGCCATTAGTATTTGCACCCTAATGGCGCACCAACACATGGTGCGCCATTAGTATTTAGGCGCACCACATGTACAGCGCGCCATTAGTGTCCATCCCATTTATAGCCCTTTTCCTACTAGTGCGAGTGGCTCAATAGAATGATGAAAGGTGGGTGGGTGCAAGTGAATGAAGTCATGAATGGTCACAGACTCTTTGAACTGAGTTACGGGGTTCTGCTCGATACGTGCCAACAAGCGGTTAGACTCACGCTTGTTCCTCTCCATAACTAACATAAACACTGCCAACGAAGGTTGGTCGGGAGGATCTTCATCCCTACCATCTTCGTGGTTCTGACTACGAGCAACATAACTTCGCTTAACTGATGACATCCTCAGAAACAAAACCAAGGACGGAATCAGCATCAACTATAGACTCCAGAATGCAGGACAAGGAAATTAGTATCTCTCGAACTCCTAGGGCAATTCCGACAGCATAACGGCAGTAAAATGCTCAGAATGAGACATCCTGCTAAAATGGGATAGTACAACAACTGAACATCACCACTCATGGTTCTAAGATAATACTAAACAGGCTACACTGGAAGTACTTGAAAACTGGGATATGACTGTGATCAACCAATTCTATGGGACTATGGAGTAGTAACACGTGATCCTGATAGAGGGAAGAGAAAGCCTAGTTTCTTAACCTCGTAGGAAAGATAGAATGACTTAGATCAGAAGGCCATGAGGTAAAGGACTAAAAAGAGCCTTAAGTTCCTTCCCACAAACAATTCCCTTACATAACTAAAGAATTTCTAGACTCAACTTCGAACAGTTTGGCTTGGTAATCCTATAGGCAGTCAGCCTCTGATACCAATGCTGCCAGGACCCCGATCCTATGTCACACCGATCTAGCATGTAACACATCATATCACTTTGCGTCCTCACGCACGGTATTCCCATGGGTGCCACCTTACCTGGCCCGGGACCATCTGCGTCTTTTGGCTCATGTATATGATTGTGTCGCTAGCATCCATATGACAGAGAACCCGAGCTGACATGACTAGTCATAAACCCAAGGTGGCACAAACTTACAGGAACAGGCATACATGACCCAGCAACGAACGTGTCGGTCATCAGCGATTGAATCCGGGCTGTAGCAGCTGGGCTAACAAGACTCCGGTAGACACTGCGTGACATTTCCCCGAAGGGATAGACACAGGAACGAAGAAGGACACATGCTGGCCAACTTAAGTGTTTCGGAGCAGTAGCAAGCTACCATGGCTCAGTGGAAGCACCAGGAGACATTTTCCCATAAGAGAGGCTACCAAGAATAAACAACTAGGTTGTCGGATCCCACACATAGCAATACACATTACATGTACGCAGGACATGCAAGTATGTCCTTTACAACATGGCATCATAACATAACTCAACAACTCATATAGATAAAGACTCATAAGAGTCATTATAGCATTTATTACAAATAGGGGTTACATGACCCAACATTCAGAGCATACAAGCAACAAGCGGAAGCATTACATGTCTGAGTACAGACATCTACAAATGAAAAGGGCTGAAGAGCCTGACTATCTACAAAATCCGATCAAGATCGTAGCTGAGGTACAAGCTGCTTGTCGAAGTCCAGGGAAACTAGTAAGACCGAAGTCTCCACTCCAAAAACATAAGTAAAGCAACATGAGTACAAAGGTACTCAGCAAAACTTACATCACATCCTATCATACATGCATTTGTATCAAGAAGGCAATGTAGGGTTTAGTTGCAGCAAGCCAGCTTTGACTAAGTGGCTATCCTGTTCTACGACTACGAGTAACTTCTTTGAGGTGAGACAGCGCACACGAGTCCACTAATCACCACACAATACACTACTATGGATTCATCCCCGTCTCCCTATGAGAAGGCCATCCATAGCAATCACACTTGTCTTGAGCATTTTAGAGTATCCACTTCAAGATTTCTATGTACCACGTAAGCATCCAAGAAGTCCATAACTGGGGACCCGGCTATTCGAATAGATCATGTTAACCCTGCAGGGGCGTACTTCTTCACACACGCTCTCACCAGTTATCACCATGTACACGTCATGTATCTCGGCAACCTTCAAGCGGAAGCCTTGCGAGGGTCTCGTCCACGACCTGACTAACCACACAAGACTCTAGTCCAATTTTATCGCCTATTTGGGTCCTATCTGCAAGGGAGTCCGGCGGAGGTTTCAATCACGGCCCAAAACGATGTGTGTAGGGTTCCCGAGCCCACCATCCAGGTGCCACTCGGTACACCAGGCCAGGTGTGCGTAGTCTGTCCCAAGCCCACCCTGTCGGGTGCCACTTGGTTGAAAAATAACACTACCTACAAACACCAGAAACTAGTTGCGACTCCTGGACAGAGATCAAGTTGCTTAATAAGTCGAGAGGGGCACTTAAGCATTCCAATGCATGTTAGTAGCTAGTCATTGGACTACCTACACAGAAGTCAGTGCTTAAGGACGGTTCCAGTGAGACAAGCCACCATGTACTCCTACATGGCCTCTCACCGCTAACTTTACGAAATCGTGCTCACACACTTAATTCTCAGCATCACAACATAGCACTGCACTCCAATTCATTCCCAGTGAATTAGACCTGACACACTCTAAGTAATAGCAGGCATGGCATGGTAGGTACATAACAATGGCTTCAAATAACTCCTACACAAGCTATTGGGTTTCAACTATTTATTGTGGCAATGACAGGTCATGCAGAGGAATGAGTTCAACTACCGCAGCCCAAAGTAGCAATTTAATCATTGTTGTCCTAATACAATAACAGAGAGTGGGAGCGAGAGAGTAGGATTGTATCGGAATGAAAAAGGGGTTTTGCTTGCCTGGTAGATCAAGAGGGGGCACTACTCCTCAGACAGGTACTCTGGAGCACTCTCCGGAGCAGGACCTATCGAGAGGAATGGTGTCGGCAATCAATACACAAGCATATGCAATAATATGATGCATGAACATGCCATGAAGATGTGATGTTGGTTGGGCTAATGCAACTAGCATTCATTTCATTGAAGTCCATTTGGACCAAAGGTTCAAATTCGACTCCAAAATAAGCTCTTATAAATGGCATTTATATGTTTTCACCTATATAGTAGGTATAAGTTGGCTTGTCATGCATGAAACAAATTCAGGTGGATAGATTGAATTTTTCTGATAATTTTACATATATAAATTATTTCAATCTGAGCTACGATTGAATTTCTATGTATTTTTGAAGTTTATATCAATTTTTGGAATTTCCTGATTAGTTTTAATACCAGAAAAGAATAACCGCGTCAGCATTGCGTCATGCCTATGTCAGCAGGTCAACATCGCTGACCAGGTCAAACCTGACGTGTGGGGTCCACACGTCAGTGTCACAGGCCAAACAGGGGGGGGGGGGTTTAAATTATCCTAATTACAGGATTAGTGGTGTAGGGGCCCAATGGTCAGTGTCGGGGGTTAGGTTAGGTTTTGATTAGCACTAAGCTAATCACCTGACAATGGGGCCCACCTGACGGGCCAACAAGGTCAAAGTGCTCAAACCCGCTGGCGTTTAGCCGCCGGCGAGGCCGAACATGGCGGAGGGCACGGGAATCTCCCTCCGGCGACCTTTCTGGCGGCGGAGACCATGGGCTAGGAACTGAGCCTCGTCCGCGTTGGTTGGAGCAGCGGGAGGGTCCGGGGGTGCCGGAGCTCACCGGAAATGACCTCGAGGCGGTGGCAGAGTTCGGCCAAGTGCCCGCAGCGTTGCGGTGCACGACAGGGGCTGTGGTCGGCGTTGGCCTGTTGGGGAGCTACGGAGCACGTTGGCGTGCGTGGGCGTGAGCTGCGGCGGCCAGGGCGACGGCGGTGACATGAACGGTGGCGAGGTGCTACGGCCGAGGTGGCAGACGAAGCTATGGGGCATGGCGGCGTAACAGGGAGGGGGAAACGAAGCAGGAGCTCATAGTGGACTCGACGGGCTTGACGGCGCGCTCGGGGATGCACTGGAGTCGGCGGGGCGGCAATGGGGATCCTGTCAGGACCCCGACTCGATGTCACATCGATCTAGCCGGTAACACCTCATATCACTTTGCGGCCTCACGCACGGTATCCCCACGGGTGTCGCCTTACCTTTGCCCGGGACCGTTTGCGCCTTTTGGCTCACGTATATGATAGTGTCGCTAGCATCCATATGATAAGGAGCCCTGGCTGACATGACTAGTCGTAAACCCAAAGTGGCACAGACTTACAGGGACAAGCATCCATGACCCAGCTTCGAACGTGTCGGTCATCAGCAAGTGGGTCCGGGCTGTAGCACTGGGCTAGCAGGACTCCGGTAAACCGGGCTGTAGCGGGCTAACAGGACTCCGGTACTCAATGCGTGACATTTCCCCGAAGGGACAGACACAGGAACGAAGAAGGACAGATGCCGGCCAGCCTAAGTGTTCCAGAGCAGTAGCAAGCTACCATGGCTCAGCGGTAACACTAGGAGACATTTCCCGGTAAGAGAGGCTACTAAAGATAAACAACTAGGTAGTCAGATCCCACACATACCAAGCATTTCAATCATACACACAATATGCTCGATATGTGCAAATACAACGAAGCATCACAACATGACTCTACGATACAAGTACTTTATTTAAGGCTCAGGGAGCCATACATAACATACACAAAGGAACGGGTCACACGACCCAGCATTCAAGTCATACAGTCATACAAACCAGCAGCGGAAGTAACTTGTCTGAGTACAGACAACTAGTAAAATAAAAGAGGCTTGGAAAGCCTAACTATACTACGTGGTCCTTCACAAGATCAGGGTCACCACCTGGGCCTTTAGCCTACTCGTTGATGTCAACGTCTACGTAGAACCCATCAGAAGGGGTTGCAGCGTCTTCTGTAAAAATGTAAATTATAGCAACATGAGTACAAAGGTACTCAGCAAGACTTACATCAGATCCTACATACATGCATATTGTCAAGAAGGGTTGGTGGAGTTATTGCAGCAAGCCAGCTTTGACTCTTGGCTAGACTATCCTACGATACTTCAACTTGAAATGGTTTTGCGCACACGAGTCCACTACTCACCACTTCCATACACTACCGAGGATCCGCCTCCGTCTTCATACGGAAGAGCCATCCTCGGCACTCACACTTATCTTGAGGCTTTTAGTAGTTTCCATTTACTTGTCTATGAACTGTATAGGCAACCAAGTAGTCCTTTACCGCGGACGCGGCTATTCGAATAGGTTATGATAACCCTGCAGGGGTGTACTTCTTCATACACGCTCTCACCACTTACCGCCGTTTACACGACATGTACTCGGCAACCTTCAAGCGGAAGCCCAACGTGGGTGTCGGCCACGACCTACCTAATCACCTAAGCCTCCAGTCCAGGTTTATCGCCTATCCAGGTTCCATCCGCAGGGAGTCCGGCCGAGGTTTCCCATACGGCCCCGAACGATGTGAACAGGGTTCCCGAGATACCTAACGGGTATTCGGTACACCGTGCCACGTACCTACCGCATCATAGCCCACCCCTACGGTCAGCGCTGTCCACGGCCTCCAGTAGGCTACAAACACCAGAAACTACTTGCAACTCCTGGACGGAGAACTAGGGTGAATAAGAAGCCGAGAGGGTCCATTGGTTTCGGGCCCAATGCATGGTAGTAGCTGATTCTTAAATCACACATACAGATCTCAGTGCTTAAGGTCGGCTTCAATGAAACAACCCACCATGTACTCCTACATGGCCTCTCATCGATACCTTTACCAAATCGTGTTCACCACATCACTCTCATTACCGACATAATCATTTCACTCTAGCCCATCACCCAGATGAACCAGACCTGACACGACTCTAAGCATAGCAGGCATAGCAAGGTAGGAACAACACATACATATGGCTCAAACAACTCCTACACATGCTAGTGGGTTTCATCTAGTTACTATGGCAATGACAGGTCATGCAGAGGAAATGGGTTCAACTACCGTAGCACACAGCAGTTTGAAACGCGTTGTCTTAATGCAGTAAAAGAGAGCAGGAGCGAGAACATGGGATTGTATCGATATGATCAAATGGTTGGTTGCTTGCCTGATGGTTCGATGCACTGATACGGTTCTTCGTTAGGGTAATCACGGTACTCCTCGGAGGCAGAACCTGTCGCAAAGGACACCGATACACAACCATCACCAAACAATGTGCAATAATATGATGCATGCATGAAACATGGCAATATGAGTGTGTTGGGCTAATGCAACTAAAACCAGAAGGGTTTGAACCAATTTGAATCAAAGATTCAAATTTCAAACTCAAGCATGGCCTTTTAAAGTGCTTTTCCTTGTTCTGCTTTAAACACCAATTTAACTTGTTTGATCATGCATGAAAATAGTACAGATGGATAGATTGGATTTTTCTGATCATTTTTCATATATAATTTGTCTGATTTGGAGTTACAGAATAAAAGTTATGAATTTTTGAAGTTTAAATAATATTTTGGAATTTCCTGATTTAATTAAATCCAGAAATATATATATTGCACCAGCATGACGTCAGCATGACGTCAGTGGTCAACTGCAGCTGGCTGGGGTCAAACCTGACGTGTGGGGTCCACACGTCAGTGACAGGGGGGGTTTAACAGGGTTAATTTAATCCTAGTTAGGAGTTAGTGGCGCTGGGGCCCACTGGTCAGTGTCAGGGGGGTTAACTAACAGTGATTAGCGCTAATCTAACCACCTGGCCGACAGGGCCCACGCATCAGTGACCCTGGGGGGGTCAAACCCCAGGTCGAACAGGTCAAACCCACCAGCGACATGACGCCGGCGAGGCCCGAGACGGCGGCGCGATACGGAAACGCGCTACAGGGCACGGGCGAGGCCGTGCTTGGGCTCGTTGGAGAGCCCTTGCTCCCGCGCGTCGAACGGTGGTGGTGGCCGTGCCTGTGGTGGCCGGTACCGACGACGGCGAGCTCGTGAGCGGCGGCCGGAGTTCGGGTGCGGTCGGGATCGGCGCTGCTGCTCGCAGGCGAGGGAGCTGAGGCGCTGGAGGGGCTCTACGGGTCGCGGCCAGCACAACGGGTGCACGCCCGTGACCAAATGGTCACCGGGGCTTCGCCGGCGACGAGCCCGTGCGGCGGAGCGTCTCGGCTCCGGTAGAGGGGCGGCTAGAGCTCGAAATCGAACGTGGGGTTAGGGGGAAACGAAGCAGGGGCTCACGGGGATCATGCAGGGAGGGTCAGCGAGCTCGGGGAAGCACGAACGGCGGCGAATCGACGGCGACCATCGGCGGCGGTCGAGGACGAAGACGATGGCGTGGAGGCGATGCAGAGCTTCCCAAGGGGCTTGGCTTGGTGGGGAGGAAGAGGGGGTCGCGGCGGAGCTCCTGAGCTCAGCGGAGGGGCGAGGGGTGGCCGGTGGCGGCTGCTATGGCGAACGGCGGCGATGGTGGCGTTCGGACACGGGAGAGGGAGAGCGAGGGAGAGGAGGGGAAGAACCAAGGGAGAGTGAGAGAGAGCAGGGGGAGGGCGTGGCGTCATTCCAGGCCATCCAGACGAGGAGGGGAGGGGCAGGCAGGCAGGCGAGCTGGTGGCGTGGCGCGGTGGCGCGCGCGCGCGCCGGGCACACTCCCCTCCCTCTGTCGAGGACGAAGACGACAGAGGAGGGAGGCGGGCTGGGCCGCCTGCTGGCTGGGCCGGCCAGCTGGCTGGGCCGGACAGGGAGGAGCCCAGGTAATTTCTGACATTTGTTTTGATTTAAATAAAATATTAAATCATTTTATAACCTTATGCCAATTTTTGCAGGAGCTAGATATATTATTCCAGAGCTCCCCAACAGGTGGCATAATTTTTGGACATATATTAATATATATAACTAATATATTTCCAATGCAAATATTTATGCATTAATTCCAAATGCCCAAAATAAATACTTATGAGCTCTTAAAAATATTGGTTTGATTTTTATCTCTGTCCAATATTTTCAGAGAGCAACATGAGCATTTTCTTGGACCTTTTTAGAGAAATTTTTATTTGGGTCATTTTCAGAAATGATTCTGAGGGTTTCACAAATCCCCATTTCAAGTTTCTGATGAAAGAGTAAACATGATGCAACACTCTAATGCATGACTAGCTAGGGTGTGACAGATCCACGGCGGCAGGAGATGAAGAAGATGGTGATGGAGGCGCTCTAGGGCCTCCTGAGGCGCGTGGCTTGATGGAGAGGTGGCCAGCGACGTGGCAGAGCTCCTGAGCTTGTCGGAGAGGCGAGGCCGTGGCGGTGGGCGCGGCAACAGCGAGCGGCAGCTAGAGTGGTGCTCGGGTGTAGTGAGAGGGAGAGGTCTAGGGGAGGAAGGAGAACGAGAGAGAGTGAGAGAGGTGCGGGGCTGCGCGTGGCATCGCGCGGGGCATCCTGGCGAGGAGGGGGAGACAGGCAGGTAGGTGGCGTGGTGGCACGGCCATGCGCGTGCGCCGACCACACGGATGGCTGACTGGCGCCAGGAGGACGACGGTGCTGGTGGGCCGGTCCAGCTGGGCCGCATAGTGCTGGGCCAGCTGAGGCGCCAGATGTGCTGCACGTGAGCACATGTAGGTTTTTCCATTTTGTTTTCTTTTCTATTTTTCTGACATTTGTTCTGATTTAATAGCCATACTAAATCAACTTATTTAATTCTGTAAATTTTTGTAGGGACTAGTTGGACCACTCCAAAGCCCCTCACCAACATTCAAAAATATTGGACTATATTTTATATATGTATAAATATTCATCCAATGCAAATAATTATTGGGTTAATCCAAATGGCCAAAATAAATATATATGAGCTCCTAAAAATATTGGTTTGATTTTTACCTCTAACCAATATTTTCAGAGAGCAACATGAACATTTTCTTGGACCTTTTTGGAGCAATTTTTATCTGGGTCATTTCCAGAAATGATTTTTGAGGGTTTCACAATTCCCCATTTCAAATTTAAATGGAATTTAAACGTGCTGCACACATGACTAGCTAGTCTAGGTCATACCAGAACTAGGGGTGTGACACAATCGCCGCGTTCACAGTGGTGGCGGCCCCATCTTGGGCGTAGGCTATCCGCAACTACTTGGTAAGCCACGTGCTGCCAACATCCAGGTGCTAGCAAGACAGATCCAGTGAATACCAGGCTCCTACACCATTGTCAATCAAGAGCTCACAAGACAGAGTGTGACTGGTGTCCACCAACACTGCGTAGAACCCGAAAAAGGCATAGAGATCCTCAGAGACATACATCAAGGCGAATGTGGCCACCATGCCGCCTCCCGATCACTTGTGGCCAAAGCTTTCTGCCATGGCTTCTTCTGGCTGACTACTTTGGTTGATGCCAAAGAGTTAGTCAAGAAGTGCAAGCGATGCCAGGTGTTCAGTGCCAAGCATCACCTGCCAGCCTCCGCCCTCAAGACCATCCCCATCACCTGGCCCTTTGCCGTGTGGGGGTTGGATATGGTAGGCCTGTTCAAGACGGCACACGGCGGCATGACCCATGTGCTCGTCGTCATGGACAATTTCACCAAATGGATAGAAGCAAAACAAATCAAGAATCTGAATGGGCCGACTTCTATCACATTCATCGCCGACATCACTATCAAATATGGCGTTCCTCACAGCATCAACACCGACAATGGCACCAATTTTGCCAAAGGCGCCGTGGCGTGTTTCTGCGCGAATCATGGCATCCGACTGGACTTAGCGTCTGTTGCCCATCTGCAGTTAAATGGCCAGGTGGAGCGAGCAAACAGCCTCATCTTGTCCGGCATCAAGCCCCGCCTGATCAACCCACTAGAGCGGTCAGCCTAGATCGACGAGCTGTCGGCCGTCCTCTGGAGTCTTCGAACCACGCCGAACAGATCAACCGGCTTCATGCCTTTCTTCCTCGTATACGGTTCTGAGGCGATCATCCCTACGGATATCGAGTTCGACTCGCCTCGGGTTACCATGTACACAAAGGCGGAGGCAAAAGAGGCCCGAGAAGACGGCGTGGATCTGCTGGAAGAGGCCCGACTGCTAGCTTGCAGCCGGTCCGCCATCTACCAGCAGAGCCTGCGCCGCTACCACAACAGGAATCTCAGAACGCGTTCATTCCATGAGGTCGACCTTGTGCTCCGTCTGATCCAGCGATCAGCCAGACAGCACAAGCTCGTGGCACCTTGGGAAGGCCCCTTCATCATTACCAAGACCCTGGGTAACAACTCGTACTACCACATCGACGCCAAGAAGCCCAGGGCGAGCAAGAGATGCATAGTCGGCGAAGAGACGGAGCCGCCATGGAACGCAAATCTGCTTTGACCATTTTACAGTTGATTCGAGTGTATGTATCACGCCAACTTTTGTATTAAGTAAAAGACCTCAGGTCCCTCAAGAAGGACATGGGGGCTACCTTTTTATCTATCTATGAGCTAAGCTTATGCCATGACTTGAGTTTTTCTATTCCTGCCCCATCCGGGTTCCGGTCAGCCGGCCCTAGGGCTTGCCGCCTTGACCTAATTTCGCACCAGCCGGAGCCGACTTGTAGTGTGCCAACACTAAAAGCCCTCTCTCCGCCCTAAGTTGCAGCTCGCAACGCGGCTGTCCAACTTGCAGGAGCTAAAGGCCGAAATAGTCGCCCACACAAAATTCGACTAAGGAAGAATGCTAACTTTGGCCTAGTCGGCCCATCTCCCTCCCTCGTCCGGCTGCTCAGCAGTCGGCAGGCCGGCTTCTCGCTCGATCGAGCCACACTCTACGCGGCCTAAGTAACTTGCCCGTTCCGAAGAACGACCATGTCCCTGATCCAGCCACAGACCGCAGAGTGGCTGTCGGGCAGGCAGGGATGCGGCCATGGAAACGCGGCACAACAAAAAGCGAAAGAGACAAAGGCAAAAGTCGAACAAGAATTTAAACTTATATACATTGCAAAAGGCCCGAGGCCAGCATTCATAAAGTTTAAACTACACCCCAAGTGGGTGGAGTTGTGCATACTTAACAGAATTGTTCAAAAGGTGTCAGGACCCCGACTCAAAGCCACACCGATCTAGCATGTAACACCTCATATCACTTTGCGGCCTCACGCACGGTATTCCCACGTGTGTCGCCTTACCTTGCCTGGGACCGTTTGCGCCTTTTGGCACACGTATATGATAGTGTCGCTAGCATCCATATGACAAGGAGCCCGGGCTGACATGGCTAGTCATGAACCAAAAGTGGCACTAACTTACAGGGACATGCATACATGACCCAGCAACGAACGTGTCGGTCATCAGCGAGTGAATCCGGGCTGTAGCAACTGGGCTAGCAGGACTCCGGTGAACCGGGCTGTAGCGGGCTAACAGGACTCCAGTAGACACCGCGTGGCATTTCCCTGAAGGGATAGACATAGGAACGAAGAAGGACACATGTCGGCTAGCCTAAGTGTTCCGAAGTAGTAGGAAGCTACCAAGGCTCACTGGAAGCACCATGAGACATTTCACGGTAAGAGAGGCTACCTAGGATAAACAACTAGATAGTTAGATCCCACACATACCAAGCATTTCAATAACACACACAAAATATGCTCGATATGTGCAAATATAACATGGCATCACAACATGACTCTACAACTCAAGTATTTTATTCAATTGGCTCCAAGGAGCGAGATATTACAAACATGGGTCTCACAACCCAATATTCAGAGCATACAAGTCAAAGCACATGCAGAAGCTTAACATGTCTGAGTACAGACAACTACAAATGAAAAAGGCTGATAAGCCTGACTAACTACCAGATCCTACCGAGGGCACAAGATCATAGCTGAGGTACCAAGCTAAATGTCGAAGTCTCTCTGCAAAAACATAAAATAGGCAAACATGAGTACAAATGTACCCAGCAAGACTTACATCAGAACTAACTACATATGCATCATTATCAACAAAGGGGATGGTGGGGTTTAACTGCAGCAAGCCAGCTTTGACTTGGTGGCGATCCTATACTACGACTGCAAGTGACTCTTTTGAGGTGGCGCACACAAGTCCACATATTCACCAATCAATACACCACCGTGGGTCCGCTCCCGTTTCCCTGCGAGAACGCCATCCATAGCACTCACGCTTATCTTGCGCATTTTAGAGTATCCACATTCACTTGTCTATGAACTGTATAGGCAACTCAGAAGTCCTTTACCGCGGACGCGGCTATTCGAATAGATGATGTTAACCCTACAGGGGTGTACTTCTTCACACACGCTCTCACCACTTACCGTCGTTTACACGACATGTACTCGACAACCTTCAAGCGGAAGTCCAACGAGGGTGTCGGCCACGTCCTACCTAAACACTCAAGTCTCTAGTCTAGGTTTATCGCCTATTCAGGTTCCATCCGCAGGGAGTCCGGCCGAGGTTTCCACATACGGCCCCGAACAATGTGTACAGGGTTCCCGAGACACCAAACGGGCGCCTGGTACACCGTGCCCCGTGCCTACCACATCACAGCCCACCCCTCGCGTCAGCGCTGCCCACGGCCTCCGGCATACTACAAACACCAGAAACTACTTGCAACTCCTGGACAGAGGACAAGGGTGATTAAGAAGCCGAGAGGGTCCATTGGTTTCGGGCCCAATGCATGGTAGTAACTGTTTCATGGATCACAAACACAGAATTCAGTTCCTGAGGATGGCTTCAATGAGACAACCCACCATCTACTCCTACACGGCCTCTCACCGCTACCTTTACCAAATCGTGTTCACACACTTAGCTCACACGTAGTAGGACATGTTCACAACGTTCCAATTCATCCCCGATGAATCAGACCTGACACAACTCTAAGCATAGCAGGCATGACGAACAAGCATGAATGAGTAGTCACATCAGGGCTCAAACAACTCCTAATCATGCTAGTGGGTTTCATCTATTTACTGTGGCAATGAAAGGTCATGTAGAGGAAGAGGGGTTCAACTACCGCAACATGTAACAGTTGTATTGTTATTTTCCTAATAAAGTAAAAGAGAGTAGGAGCGAGAGAGTGGGATTGTATCGGAATGAACAAGGGGGTTTTGCTTGGCTGGCACTTCTGAAGATAATAATAGCTCTTCATCGGTGTCATCGATCTCATTGTCGGAACCACATTTACTGAGAGGGGACAAAACCGGCAAACAAGGAAGAAACACAATCAATGCAATGCAAAAATATGATGCATGCTCATGACATGGCAATATGAGTGTGTTGGGCTAATGCAACTACAACCAGATGGGTTTGAGCCATTTTGAACCAAAAGTTCAACCCGAAACTCATCTTATGAATTTAAATAGTTCTTTATCATGTTTTGATATAAACAGCAGTTTTAAGTTGCTTTAACATGCATGAAACCAGTACAGATGGATATATTGGATTTTTCTGATCATTTTTCATATATAAAAATTTGTATTTGGAGTTACAGATTAATTTGTATGATTTTTAGAAGTTAGCACTATTTTCTGGAATTTTCTGAATTAAAATAAATCTAGAAAACAGCTCATTGCGTCGGCATGACATCAGTGTGACA
Source organism: Triticum dicoccoides (assembly GCF_002162155.2). Taxonomy (NCBI): domain Eukaryota; kingdom Viridiplantae; phylum Streptophyta; class Magnoliopsida; order Poales; family Poaceae; genus Triticum; species Triticum dicoccoides. The sequence goes on along the minus strand of NC_041387.1, from coordinate 204,302,638 downwards.
TCAGCAGGTCAACACGCCAGGTCCAGGTCAAACCTGACCAGTGGGTCCCACTGGTCAGTCTCACAGTGATGGCTAGGCTCACAGACATGTGGGGCCGGTCAAGGGCCACGTTAGCACGAGCAACTCTGACGTGTGGGTCCCATTCAGTTATGAACTAATCTAAATAGATATTAAAAATAACCTAAACAAGCATAGGCGCCCACATGGCAGTGGATCAACGGGTGCTTAGCGGTGTCATTAGTGCTAATTAAGTGTGCCACATCAGCAGTTGTCGCCGGCGACCACAGCAACGGCGGGGAATCACCGGAGTTGGTCGGGACGGCGCTGCAGAGCACTACTTCGTGTGTGGTTTGCGGCTATGGCGAGCTGGCAGTGCAGCGCATCTTCTCGGGGAATCTCCAGGAGCCGGGGTGCCTACAGAGACATCAACAATGACGGAGGCGGTGGTCGGAGCATTGGCTCGAGCGGGCGCGAGGCTGCGGTGCGTTGGGAGAGCAGCTAGCGCTGGCGTTGGCATCCCGCAGAGCCGCTTAGCACAACTACATGATCGGTTGGGTCAAGTGAGGTTGGAAGCTGCGGCAGTGATGATCGTGGCAGCGGTGAGTTCACGGTCGCGGCGGTTAGTGCATTTAGGGGAAGAAAACAACCGTGGGGAGAGGAGGAAACGGGGTAGGAACTCACAGGAAGGTCGTCGAGCAGCTCAGTGGGCTCGCGGAGGCAGCAGAGACGGCGAATCGGACGGCGGCATCCGGCGACCGTGGACGGGGAAGAAAGGCCGCGGCATCGTCCTCGGGTCCTCCGTCCTTGCGTTGGTTGGCGGAGAGGTGGGTGGGGTTGGGGCAGAGCACGGGGCACGGGAACGACTCCTGGGGGATCGTTGGCCACGTTGAATGACGGCGGTGGTGACGACTGCGCTCGGGCGTTCGCGGGAGAGAGAAACGGGGAGGGGATGAGTGAGCGGGGTGAGGCCGAGGGGATCCGAGGGGGGCGTGTGGCGTTTCTAGTCGGTCCGGGGCGAGGCGGCAAACAGGAGGTGGCCGGGAGCGTACCGGCGCACGGCGGCCACACGCGTTGTCCTCCTGGTGGGAGGTAAGTGATGACTGGCAGAGGCCAGTGGGCTGGGCCTCTGCTGGGCTGCCAGGTAAGTGGCCTCTGGTCTTCTCTCTCTCTCTCTCTCTCTCTCTCTCTCTCTCTTAGTTTTTTTAGTTTTTCTATTTATTCTGTAACTTCAGGGCTTTAATTAAAATACTAAAGCTAAGTCAAAATCATGAAAATTCTCATGCCCACTGTATGGAATATATCCAACAGGAAACATTTTGTTTTATTATTATTTGGATATTTAAAATATTTTATAGCATTTAAATGTTCAAATGCAAATAACATATGATTTAAACCAGTGACCTTATGCTGTCCTAGAAAATTGTGCACCATTTTTGTCAGAGATTCTAGACCAAGGCAAAGATGATGAACATTTTAGAAGGGCATTTCAGGTTCATTGAAAAGAATTTTAGTAAACCCTAGTTGGTTTAAGTGGTGTTGGGGGTTTCTGTCATCCCCATTTCAACTTTCTAGGAGAATTAAACATGATGCAATACCAGATGCTAGCACTAGGAAGACCAGAACTAGGGATGTGACAAAAGGATTATAGCATAGGATAAGACAAGGTAAATGCGGCCGCCTAGGCCAGAGGAGCAGCAGGCGGGTTCGAGGTGTCGACAGAGGTGGTGTCGCTAGATGGTGGAGCGGCTGGCTGACTGGTCTCGATTTGGTCGGTAGCAGCGGCATTCGGCGTGGCCACCCTTGCCTCGCTGGTCGAAACCTGATCACATTGAGGCTGGCCGCCCGCTCCGCCTCCCGGCGCATTGTCTTCATCATCCTCGAAGTCTCTGTCCTCATCACCCTCATCGCTGGAGGCGATTTCTTCCGCCGAGTCCTCCTCGCCCAGTTGGTCCAACCCAAACCAGCTCGGCGGCACCATTGCCATCAGCATCCAAGTCAGGGACGAAGACGACAGTGTTGGTGTAGTCGGCGAGCACTGCCGCATGCCGGCTGAGCTCAGGGCCCAACTCCACCAGCTCGTCTGCGGCCTCCAGCCGGAACGTGGCCAGCTGGGTCAAGTCCAGGTTGGGATACCACGCCTTGGTGAACTCCAAGGTTGTCCGAGCACCCGCCCGATCTGCGGCGCCCTTCCAGGGCTCGAAGCGGCTGACAGCAGCCTCCAACCAGTCAGCGGTACGGCCAGGGGTGCGCGGGATCCAAACACCTGGCCAGTGGGCGGCCAGCATGAGAGCCTCGGTGCGTTGCAGATGGCGGAGCAGCCGATGGGCCGACTGCAGTCGAGTTTTGACCGCCAGGAGCTGCTCACCGAGATTCCGGGGTGCGTTGGGTGCAATGTTCGTGCCTCCCGCCCTTCGCATCGCACGCCGCGCCTCGATGGCCTAGGTGACTGCGACGGGGTAGCCCAGGAAGTACTCTGACAAGGAAAAAGATCAAGAAATGAGAAGACAGAAGCAGGCTCCCATAGCAGTCGGCAACAACGCAAGAAGAAGAAAACAACTTACCGTCGATCAAGTCTTCGATCTCCCCGTAGCCAGTGTTCAGGAACTCCTCCTTCTCGGCTGAGTCCGTATGCTGAGTATCGAACTTGGCCTTGAGGAAGTCCTCGCCGTCCTTCAGCTGCTGGATCTCTGCCTTGTGCTGCTGGACCCCCGCCTTGTGCTGCTCCGCCTGGTCGGCCAGCTCCTTGTTCAGGCGCTCACACTCCTGCACCGCCCGGCTGCGCTCCACCTCCTTGGTGCGGAGCTCCGTCTCAACCTCGCCCAAGCACTACTGCAGTGCAGCAGCCGCCTCCACATAGATAAAAAGAAGACATCGGCATCATCAAGAAAAAGAAGAAGGTAGTTGCCGGAAGATCTGGCCCGACTGCTCAGCAGTCGGCTGAATATCAGGGGCTACACCCAGCGGGTGCGCTGGCGCGCCCCCGTGAGAAGAAAGGTGGAACGCTTACTTCGGTTCTCATTCAAGTCGCTGGTCCACTTGGCCAGCTCCTTGACGTGGGAATTGTAGGCAGCTGTGTGGAGGTTGTGGTAGTCCTACAACAAGGACAAAAAGAAAAAAAACAAGATCAGCACTTGGAACTCACCTTAAAGTTCCGGACAGCTTGTCCAGTAGCCGGCCCAGAACTCGGGGGCTACACCCAGTGGGTGCGCTGGCGCGCCCACAAGGAAGATTGCGACAAGACAAAAACAAAAAACAAGAACGTTCCCGAACAACCGCTCGAGACCCCAGGAACTCGAGCACGCACTTCGACGGCGAGCTAGGTCTAGCCATCATGCATCGACACGTTCAAGGCGCCGCCACCTCCGCCAGACGCATAGTCCGCCGTGTTGGCACTGGTGGCCTCTATAGGTGTTCTAGGAATAGGGGTCCCCAGACTTGCCAACTCATGGCAGGCGGCCCATCACCACCTCAAAGTCTGCACCCACCTGCTGCGACAAGACAGGGCGTGGCAACAGTGCCACTTGCCACCCCCAAATCCCGGAAGGAACGTGGCTACAGTGGAGACATACCAGGCGGACACCCTTCGCTTGGCACGGCTTTGTATCCACACGGCCCATGACGATGCCTACATCAGGCAGGGCCATGCCACCACAACGGCGATCAGAGTGGCCCGCAGGCAGCGGGCCCCACCAGCCCATGTGTACCAGAAGACGGCAAGGCCTCAGCAAGTGGCCTCAAGGGGAGGCCGACTCCTAGCAGGCGGCGGCCCCTCCCCTTGGAGTCTGCGCTTAATTAACCAGAGGTGACAAGGTGTGGCTAGAGTGACCGTCTGCCAGGCGGCGGCACTGTAGCCATGCGCCCCCCGACCAAGCCATCGTCATTAGGGGCGGGGCTACAGTCCAGCCTGGTCCCCCTGGCCCGCTCGCAGCGGGCCCTACCTATCGGCCGAGTTCACCGCAGCTGGCGGGCCCCAGCAGCCGGCGGAGAAGCCGGAGCCCAGACACACTGATGGCCGGGTCCCAGGACCAGCCGGATTACCCTTGTACCCCTAGGGGGTAGGCCTATATAAACACCTAGGGTCACCCATGCAAAGGGTTCAGCCCCTTTAGATCCCACACATACACCCACAGCTAAGGAGAAGTGGTGCAAGCAGCCTTCTTCCTCCTCTAGCCCGACTAACTCAAGGAGCAACCTTGTACTTGTTATTGATCATAGTGATGCGGAGACCCCACAGAGTAGGATTAGGGGTTTAATTTCCACGGAGAGCCCCAAACCTGGGTAGGACCTGGCGTCGTTTGCGGTCTAGCCTACTCCCGCTTCTAGAGCCCGGCAACATTCTTTTGACCCCCTACATGATTAGCCACCCATTGGCATATGTCGAGGAAATACCATGACACGGTCCCTGTGCAAGTTTTAGTTGTTATTAGGCAAAAGGTAAAACCATGTGGGTCCCCTCGGGAAAGCTTTACTTTAGACGAAGAAACAAGGGGGGGCCATAAATCCCGACTGTGTTAGGAACGCAAAATCAAGTAACGCAACACCGGTATGATGGAAACTAGGATGGCAAGAGTGGAACAAAACACCACACAAAAGGCCGAGCCTTCCATGCTTTACCAAGTATATATATTCATTAATTAAATAAGAGATATTGTGATATTCCAAGATATCCATGTTCCAACATGGAACAACCTGCACCTGCAACTGGCAATGCTATAAGAGGGGCTGAGCAAAGTCGAAACATAGCCAAACAATGGTTCACATGGATGGGGATAAAGGTTAGAGGCAGTTTCATGGCATATTGGGAGGCTTAAAAAACAAGTGGTAGGTAGTATGACATAGCGATAGCATTGAGACAACTAGCAAAGCAAAGATAGTAGTGGTATCCAGGGTAACGTTCATCTTGCCTGAAATCCTGCTAGAAAGAAGACCAAATCCATGAAGAAGACAAAGCAACATAGTCGAACGGATCCTCACAATTGCAACATAACCGGAACTATCAAGTAGAAGCGCAACCGGAAGGAAGAAAACTACATGGTAAAGATGCAAATATAACATGGCATGATGCACAATCAAGTATGATGCATGTCTGATTTAAAGAGGCATGGCATGGCAAAGTACAACAAAAAATACTACAAATTAAGTGGAGCTCAATATGCAACGAGTTGCATATTGAAGAAACACCACATTTGAATTATTTAGTTCGCTTTCATTTATGTACCCAACAATATTAAATGTTGTTAAACATGGCAAGAGGTGAAGCATAAGTAAATTAACAATTTAGGCAAGTTTAAATGAGGCCAAAACAACAAACAACAATTCCGTTAAATCCCACATGCCATTTAACAATTTAATGCAAACAACAATTTTAAACATTTTAAATGTTGTTATCATGATGCGGATGGCATATGCAAGTTATATGCAATTTTATGAAAATGTTGACATGAGCATGTTATGAAGCATTTGGTCACCATGGCGGAACAAAAGTGATGCCACGGCAACGACAACGAAAATGGTGCCACGACAACATTCAGGTGATCCGGCAACTCGTTGAGATACCGGTGCAAAAGGAAGTGTGGGTGTGAGCATGTCATGCAAAATATGATGGGGAGTGATCCCGCTACCGGGTGTCCCACTTGACGATGGCAAGGAAAGCGACAGATGTGCACGAAACAATTCGAACGTGAGCAACTCATACATCACAATCATTCTTTCACGGACGTCGTCTCGGGGGTTACCTTTGAAGCGTGCATTTTCGGAGCAGATCGAGTTCGGCAGTAGTGATACACGATGATGGTAGTGGTACTTGCAATCTTTGGCGAAGGTAGTCGAGTACAACAATGGTATTCGGGGTACTTGGCGGTATCCGGACTTGGGCGTCACGTTGTAGTCATACTTGGCGAATCCAAACTGCTCCTGCTCGGGGAGGGTGCAACAAAGACAGACTCTTGCGTTTTGAATCCGGGTCATGCTCGTGAAACCGTTCGCATCAAAGGGAAAATCACTACAAAAAATACACTTCCGTGATGATACGTGTTTATCACAGTACGTCACATTTTCTGTCATGCATGTACATCCATGACAATTTTATGACAGAATCAAGATAATCATACCTATGATGTCGTCGAAGTGTTCCATGCATTACCAAAATTATCATCACGGAAGTGTCCACTTCCATAAATCGCGCGTCATGGAAGTGCTTTCGTCAAGGGTGACCGACACGTGGCATCCACCGTAGCGGGTCGCCGTTAAGATATTGTGTCCGGTTTTGGATCCGATAACCCAATAACAGCCCGGACCAATAGGGATTTCCACGTGTAAATTTCTCATTGGCCATAGGAACCACGTGTCGGCTCACCGTTGGAACAGATGGTATCCACTCATTGGACTGAAGGCGCCTATGATACGTTGACACGTGGTATGGCTCAACAGAGGCCCATTCCGGTGAAAAGGCCGGCCCGTTTTACTTGGTCAAAAGGTAGCAGGCCGGCCCACGGAAAGCCTGTTAAGAGCCTGTTCGCATATAGCCCATTTACAGCCCGCGAAGTCACGACCTATCCGAATTAGACCCAGTGAGGGAGTCCTGGATTCGGGGGTCCTCAGGTGTCCGGCCCAGGAGTACGGGCCGGGTTGGATGGGCCGTGCAAGATCAAGCTGAAGACCATCCTCCGTGTCCATGTGGAATTCTCCATACGTGAACGACAAGATTAGATTCTGGGTGGATCGTTTCCTTCCCTGATGAACCGACCTTGTACAAACCCTAGGCCCCTCCTTGTGTTTATAAACTAGAGGGATTAGTCCATAGAGGCTATCCTCATTACCATCATCGGAATACTCATAAGCTAGACATCTAGGGTTTAACCAACACGATCTCGTGGTAGATCAACTCTTGTAATCTCTGTACTCTTCGAATATAACCAAGAAGGAGTAGGGTTTTACCTCCTTTAAGAGGGCCCAAACCTGGGTAAACATCGTGTCCCCTAGTCCCATCTTACCATCGATCCATAGATGCACAGCTTGGGCCCCTTACCGGAGATCTGTCGGTTTTGACTTCGACATTGGTGCTTTCATTTAGAGCTCTGTCGTTCTATCTACAAAAGCGATCTATGGGTCGCATAGTCATTAACGACAATATCACTTCTTGAAGGAGCCTGACTTCTAGGCAGACCCTCTAGCTTGGCTGTTTCACAGTAGGAGCTTATACGGCCGTCAAGCCCACAACACCCCCTACGACCGCCGAACACCATCTTCGCATCGGCCTCAAGTACTCCGAAAAGTTGGATCCGGCAGACGTCTCGTCCTTGAACGAGCTGCTAGACCGCATCGTCGCCCTAGGGGTCTCAACGGACTATGATCGGATCGGGCTCAAGCCCGATCAGAGGGAAATTTATCGCCCGCCAATCACCCACCTTATAGCGGTCATTGAGGAACAGGCCGAAGACACTTCCCTCCCTATGTTGAAGACCAGGTATGTTCGGGCTTCTGAGTCCCTCGAGCCGGATACCCTCCCTTCAGACGGGACTTCCCATCTTCCAGACTCTGGCTCGGATGTAGGATCACGGGAGCCCTTGGATCACCCCGGACCAGAACTGATCGTCTCATAGAATATTCAAGCTCCAAATACAGGTGTCGGACCGGATTCAAATTTTAAACAACCCACCCACCACAATCAATATTCTCCAAGCAACTCAGGTCCCCCAGATTTATGCGACCTAATGTATGTGCGGCAGCAACCTCAGGAAACGGTCCACCACTTTTGGGCCAGATTCCTGCTCACTACTGCAAGATGCTGCTAACGCGACGCTACAATCGGAGACCCTTCGAGAAACTGTGTGCGATGCAATAATCGCAAACGGTGGTGTCAGAGAACTGTCAAAAATGTCCAAAACATTTGTGATGACCGATGCATCAAGCAGGGTCCAATTTTAGTTGCGTGTGCGATGTAGGGCATACGCTTGATCCAGCAGAACTGTTTGCGATGAGGAAGAACAATAGAAACGGGCATCCATATCAATGTGTGCGCGATATACAACATACAGTTTCCTCCGATGAATTGTGTGCTATTAGGGAATGCAACTGAAATGGTTAGCCAGATCAAGGTGTCTGTCATATACGGCATACGGTTCACTCAGACAAACTATTTCCGATTAGGCAAGAGAATGGAAACGGTTCGTCTTAGCAAGATGTGTGTGATATGCGGCACTTGCGATCAGCCAAAACAACACAAACGATTGGTGTAAACCAGATGTGTGTGATATGCAGCAAACAACCCTCTCGGATGAACTGTTTGCGATGAGAAATTAGAACACAGACGGTTGCGATAGTAAGTTCGTGTGTGATTCTGTTCGTACAAAAAACTTTGAAAAATGCAAACTAGTTTCTTGCGTATAAACAATTATCAAAAAGTAACGAGATAGACCTTCTTCAAGCCAATCAACATGTGTTCGGAAAACCAAAAATGTAAAAAATTACAAAACAAAGACCTCGATATTAACTAGATGGGATGGGTCAGTACAAATGTTTATAATACAAAGGTGTATAATAAACCTTTGAAGTTGCGCATCCAACTAGTTAATATTGAGTCCACTTCCCATCCGGTGACCCATCTCATGACTACTCCAGCCTCAGCACACTTATCTTGGGAGTTCTATTAGATGAGCTATTGATAGGGAAGCTGCTCCTTGCTGTTGTAGATCCCTCTTTGCACCCTTTATTGCGCAACACAATGGAAACGGTTCAACTGAACGATATGTGTGTGATACGCGACAAACAGGTCTGTGACCACAAATGTGTGCGAAGACCAATAATAACACAGATGATTGCTGCTAACAAGCCATGTGATTTTGTCTGTCTACAGAAGAATAACATGTGTATATATATATATGTATGTATGTATATATATGTAACTGAAATAAACATCCAATTACATAAGTGACAATGCAAATCATTCGCACACTCCTCAATAAACAATTGCATGCATTCTAAAGTAGGAGAAATGATCGTCTGGTCATCTACTTCTTGTGACGCTCCCGCCACTGCTCTGTGGCTTGATCCCTCGGCTGGGTCATGAATAGGACACTTCCTCATGTCAACGATCTACCTATACATCTTGTAGCTTGTGTTCGCGTCATTGGCCGCGTACTTGATGTGTTCTTCATCCAGTCTCTAATGCCAAACACTGTGCCAGGTGTAACGCCCCTAGACCGATGCGCCAGGTTTCTTCCGTTTATTCGTCGTCGTTGCCACGTCATTTGCTTGCATGTTGCACTTTGCCATGTCATCATCTGCATTTCATCAGCATGTTTTTTAAAACTTGCATCTGTCCGGGTCCTCCATGTTCTATCCGTTGTCCGTTCGGAGTCCAGACACACTCGCACGCACCCGCGTCACATCCGAAATGTTATTTTATAAGTGGCATAAAAATGTTCTCGGAATGGGGTGAAAGTTGGCGTGCGGTCTTATTATAGTGTAGGTAGACCGCGTGTCAAATTTAGTCGCATTCAGAGTCCGTTTGGTAGCCTAGCCATTAAACATATAGCGGTACCGTTGTCGGTACCTTCGTCGGACATTTCGATCTCCGAAACTGCTACCGGGCTACACTTCCCTTCTCTCCCCTTAGACCAGTTAACCCTGCACATCCCATTATCACCCACCTAAACTCCCCCTCTGACCGGAATCGTCAGATCGTGATCCGAGGGTCCGGAACACCCCCTAAACCCCTCAAACCCTAGCCTCTGTCTATAAATAGACACCCCACCTGCCCAATTTGGACTAATCCTAGTCTAAAACCACCCTAACCCCTCTCCTCCTCGTTCCAACGCCTCCTCCCACCTAAGGGGCCGCGCCGCCGTCTCCCCCCTCCGAATCCGGCGCCCCCAGCCACCTCTCGCCACTTGGCATGCTGCCATTGGCTAGCTAGCGTCCCCGCCGCGCTCCAGCCTACGACCGCCCGCCACCTGGCCCTGGGCTCCACGCCGCCGCTGCAGGCCCTGGGAGCCCATCCAGGGCCCGCCCTGCCCTGGGAGCCCACCGCCGATGTCGCACACAACTGCCGCGTGCCTCGCCGCCATTGCTCCCGCGCCGACGCCCGGTCCTGGCCGGAGAGTGCCACCACGCCGACCTTGCTCCATCGCCGCCCTTCGCTGCCCCCGCCGCCCTTCGCCGCCTCCCGCGCGCCTGCGCCTCGCCGGAGCGCCCGCGCGGCCCCGCCGATGAGCCGCCTCCGCGCGCCGCCCTGCCGCCCTCGTCGCGGATCTGGTCGGGCCGGATCGGATCCGGCGTCCCTGATGCTCGTCCGGCCGCCCCTAACCTCCTCCGTGGCTGGGAGCCTCGTCCCGTGGCGGCAACTGCGGGCGGCGGCCTCGACCTTCCGCTTGGATGGCCTAGTCCCAGGACACTGCCAACCCCCGAGCCAAATGCCCTGCACCGCCCGGTCCAGTCCGTCCCCGAACCACGGGATCTCGTTTTCCCACAAGGTGAAATTCTGCCAAGTCCGAGAATTTTCTAATTCATGTGTGCAAGTTTGCATGGTCATAACTTTGTGCATGTTGCTCCGATTTGCGTCTATGATATGTCAGAATGTTCATCTCAGAGTGCTCTTCATGATGGAGTAGTTTGAATGCACGTTACTGTTCGTCTTGATGTCTTAATCTTCATTGCAAAACTGCTTAGTGATATAAACTGTTGAAACCTACTGCATGTTAACATCATTTAGGCATCTTGTGTGTGGTGTAACTTTGTCCCTGCTGATCCTATTATGATGATCTCGATATGCACATGTTCAGCTCTTCATGCTCTACATGTTGGTGTGCTTTGAATTTGTTGGCGTCTTGGGGATGGGGGTCCCCAGACTTGCCTGCCTGCAGCTTGGAGCGTAGCTCAGCAGTGGCCCAGTATGGCCCGTCTTCATCAACCCAAGCTCAAGACCCTCGCGAGGGGCCAAGCCTCGCGGGCGGACCACACAGGGCCTCCTCAGGGGCGGCCTCACCAGGCACGCTCGCGAGGAGGCGGAGAGATCAAGGCAAGGGGTACCTCGTGAGGTGCTCATGACGCAAGCCATGACGATCAAGACCAGGCGGGCGCCAGCCTGAGCAGTGTCCTCATTACCTCTTTGGTGCAAAGGAGGCAAGCGCAGGCGCGGAGTACCGAGGCATAGACAAAGCTTTCCATATTTGTGCAACCAGACCAAGACCAGCAGGACGGCAGGACGTAGGTCACTGTGAAGCCCAAGACGGCGTCATCGCCAGTGCTTTTGGCAGACGAAGACCACCTTTAGTCAGGATAGCTAGTACTAGTTGTCTCCTTTCGAAATGGCCGTTGTTGGCTCCTTCCCACTCAATATTTGGGAAGAGGACCAGGGCCTCTATAAATAGAGATAGCCACCACAGTAGGACGGGATCGAGTCCTGGCTAAGCAGAACATCCATGCATCACCACAAGAACACCTCTCGCGAAGCTGTTCTTCCGCTGTACTATTCATCATCAGCCCAAGAGGCAATCCACCACACCACACACTTGATTATGGTATTACACCACGACGGTGGCACGAACCAGTATAAACCTCGTGTCTCTTGTGTTGTTCATGGTGCTAGCTTAGAATCGCGGCGAGGTTCTGGGCGTGTTTCGGTAGGGAGAAGATCTCCGTGGGCATCCCAGAGTTCAAACCTTAGGGTTTTGCCGGAACCCGTATCCAACACTTGGTGCGCCAGGTAGGGGTGCACCGGAGCTCTCCCTTCCATCGGCTCGCTCTCCGCCAACACCGCGCTTCGCCCTCATGGTGGAACACACACCGCCGGCTCCGGCGGCCAATGCCAGCGCTGGGGCCAGGGGGCTCCGAGCCTTGGCCCCCTCCTTGCGGCAGGTGTAGTGGCCGCACAAGTTCAAGCCAGAGATGCCGCCGCGCTACAACGGTGCGGCGGATCCGCTGGCTTCCCTGCTGGCATACGAGGAGGTCGTCCTCAAGGCCGGGGGCGACAACAAAGTCATGGCCAACTGGTTTCCCATGGCCCTCACCGGCGTCTCGCGCATTTGGTTGCTCAACCTGCCAACTTCTATTATGGCCTCCTAGGATGAGCTGCGCAACCTCTTCCTCACCTACTACGTCGCGCCGGCGCCCCCGGTCGTCGCAGCTCTCTTGGGCGGCTCGCAGGCGCCACCCTCAGACCGCCACGCCAAGCCGTTCTTCTGCCAGATCGGCGCCGCCCTCGCGCGGCAAGGAGCTCCTCCGGGATGGGCGACACCCAAAGTTGACCTGACCTTCAACTCGGACGATCACCCCATCAACACCGCCTTCTCGGGTGTGCTCCCGATGCTTTGCACGCCCACCATCTTCCAGGTGGCCATCACCAGGACCCTCATCACGGCGGCGCCGGCCTCAACGTGCTCTCGGTGGAGGCCTTCAGCCTCCTCCATGTAACGTTGGAACGGCTCCAACCCAACAAGCCGTTTTCGGGCGTCAGAGGCAGTTCCTCCAGCTCCCTGGGGTAGATCCACCTTCCTGTGACATTCGACACCCACGACAACTTCCGCACGGATCTGGTCAACTTTGATATCACCCACACCGGCCTCCCGTACAACGCCATCCTCGGATACCCCGCCTTAGCTCAGTTCACGGCAGGGACCCATCCGGCCTACAACCTCATGAAGATGCCCGAGAGCAACGGCGACCTCACCGTAGCTGGGGATACCAAGGATGCTCTGCTGGCGCTCAAGCTCACCCTCAAGACAGCCGCAGCAGCACAACCTGCCGGCACGGACACCTCCAAGGCCAAGGAGGCTGCACCGACCAAGAAAAAGTAGTTGTTCACCCAGGACAAGGCGGAAACCAAGCAGGTACCCATTGAGGAGGACGGGTCCTCAGGCGCTACCTTCACCATAGGTTCCAATCTCGACCCTAACCAAGAGGAGGAGCTGGTGAAGTTCCCGCACACGAACAAGGAGGTGTTCGCGTGGGAACCCAAGCAGCTAGCGGGGGTCCCAAGGCAGGTTATTGAGCATCACCTGAATGTGTGCCCCAATGTACGCCCCGTGAAGCAGAAAGCAAGGTGGCAGTTCATCGAGAAGTAGGCCTTCATCGTCCAAGGAACCCGCAAGCTAGAGGCGCTAGGTGTTATTCGCGAGGTTCGCTACCTCGAATGGCTGGCAAACCCAGTTGTTGTGCCGAAAAAGGGGGGGAAGGAGTGCATGTGCGTCGACTTCACCAACCTCACCAAGGCCTGCCCTCAAGATCCATTCTTGCTCCCTCTCATCGACCAAATCATCGACTCCACCATCGAGTGCAACCTACTGTGTTTCTTGGATGCGTTTTCGGGCTATCACCAAATCAAGATGGAGTAGAAGATGTGGAGAAGACAGCCTTCCTGACCCCATGTGGAGTATACTACTATACCTGCATGCCGTTCGGGTTGCGCAATGTGGGTGCAACCTTCCAGCAGCTGATGCACATCGCCTTAGGCCGGCAGCTCGGGAGGAACGCCGAGGCTTACATCAACGACATTGTGGTGAAGTCTCGGGAGGCGAAGACCTTGATCCAGGACCTGGAAGAGACCTTCGTGAGCCTCCGCGAAGTGGACCTACGACTCAACCCGGAGAAGTGCGTGTTTGGCATTCCTTCCGGCAAGCTTCTGGGCTTCTTCGTGTCCCATAGAGGGATCGAGGGCAACCCGGAGAAGGTCAAGGCGATCGAAGACATGAGTCCGCCGCAAACCTTCAGAGAAATGTAGAAGCTCGCTGGACGCGTAACTACATTAGGACGCTTCATCTCCAAGCTGGGGGAGCGAGCCCTGCTCTTCTTCAAGCTGATGAAGACGAAGGGCACGTTTTAATAGACACAGGAGGCTGACCAAGCATTTCAGGACCTCAAGAAGTATCTGACTAGCCCTCCTGTGATGGTCGCGCCACGCCCTCTCGAGCCCCTGGTGCTGTACCCCGCCACCACACCCTACTCCACCAGTGCAGCTCTAGTGGCGGTTCAGGAGGAGCGACAGGTCAAGGCTGCTTCACAACCGGCCATCGCCCCAGCCGCGGCAGCACAAGACAAGGAAGGCCTCGCGAAGACCACGGCCTCGGCAGATGGAGACCAGCCTCAGTAGGAAGACGCCCCTAGGGCTGAAGAGGCCGCGCGAGGCGTCCAGGCGTTGGGGGCTCCGTGGGGACCCCGACCCATAAGTCGAGATCACCGAATGCACGTGTACAGTGATCCCGGAGATCAATGCTCATTGAACACACAGAAGCTGAATAACAAGAGTCTTACATCCATACATACCATTTTACACAAGTAGGACCATTATGGTTAAGTCTTGAGTGTGTCATCGCAGTGGAAATCTTCAATAACAACTTGGACCCATGCCATCTGCCTTAACCCTGCAGGTATTCTGTCTGGGAAGCGTCCTAGCTCGCATGTTCGTCACCAAGGTACTGTTCATTATATCCTGTTCTTTCATGCCTGGCCAATAAAATAACCAGTGGCAAGCCAATGAGTACTTTGAATGTACTCGCAAGCAACCCATATTTTGGCTCAAGGTACAACAATGCATGACATAGGTAAATTTTTGCAGAAAGATAATTTTGTTTTTCTATGACATGTTCAATAACTGGTAAATCATGCATCGTATGAATTCAAGTAACCATAGGGACTGGTTATAGATATCAACATAAAGCGAGTGGGCTCCAACCCAACTCAGTCATGTCAAGTCCTTTGACTTGACCCAAGTAGTTCTTCCCACCTATCCAAACACATACACTGGTTTGTAAACAAGTGGACGTAGCCCAAGAGCGGTTACCCAACTGTCCTTGACCGTGGACACGGCTATTCAAATAGTTTTACACTCTGGAGAGGTTGCACACTTTACCCAGAAGATCCGGGGAACATCCATGTCATCCACGACCCGCGGTACCTCAAGTACCCGGGGTAAGCACCCGATCACTATCTTTCCCTAGACGACACTAACAAGGAGTCCACTCGTTGTTCCGTATCCTCACGATGTACATCATACGAGACTCACTCGAGATCGTAACATCCGAGAGGGGATGCAACGGTGTATCCGGTGCCCTGTAAAAATAGTCATGGCCACCCTACCTGGCACGACCCCGTCCCAAGAGAGAGCACCAACTCTCCCCCGTCACTAGTAATGCGGGCTCCAAGCTAGTATCAGCCTAGGTAATCTATAATGCCCTTTCCCATATAAGGGTGGTTGTGCATGTAAGGTTGGAATAACGGTCGCAACTTAAACCAATCCGTTTTTGAAAGCAACACACACACTTGCCTCGGCACACCACTTCGTCATCAAGTGGTTACCCATCTCATTATCTCCCTCAGGCATAAGTGGCACCCGACAGGGTTTTCGAAAAGTCTTTTGAAAATACTTTGTCTCCATCACCATGCATATTCCCGTCCCTTTTTGCGTAGCACTACTTTAGCATCCTATCTACCCCCACCGGCATAACCCTCATAACAAGGTAGGGTCATGCACAATGCAAGTATCAACGAGGAAGTACGGTGGCAAACCATCAAAGTGGTTACCACCTCATCATGATTCCGTTGCAATAACAATATGGTGCTATATGACATGCATAAAAAGGGTTTCATAGACATGGTCAAAGGGCTGCTTGCCTGTTTTAACAAAGTCTTCGAGGTCTTCAAATATCTCTGGTCCAACTCCGAGCATTTCGTCTACTTCGTCAATTATTGTCGAAAACAACCATAATAAGCAACATGCCCAGGCAAAAATAAAAGTGCTCTAAAAATATGAAGTTGACTTTTCTAGGACTTCTCTGGTTATATGAAAAATAACCAGAGTGGTTTCATTGGGATTGGATAAGTTAATATTTCTGAACATCTCAATATGATGGAAACAAGGGATTTAATGGATCTGCAATTTGTCTACAGAATGCCGCTTTATAAAAATGAGTGAAAGTACCCATTAAATCAGGCATGATTTTAGAAACATTTAGAAATTGGTTTCATGGGGTTATACTATTCTCCATGACATGAGACTTGGCAAGATCATCAAACATGTCACATTTGACATGATAGAATTTTCTTGGAATTTTTAGAGAATATTTCCTTTGTAAATATTTGAAAAGCTTGAAATATCCAGAAAGGGTTTTTGAGGGATTTTACCAATATTTTGAACATGACCATGTGTTGAAACTCATATATATGGATAATATATGTCCACTGAGTTTCCCTAAATTTTCACAAATATTTTTAAAGCATTAAAATAATTTTAACCTATTAAAGACCATTTCTGGCCTAAAGAAAAATCCTTTAAATAAATTAGTAAAAATAACTTTTAAAAAATATATTTTTGTGGTTTTTGGGAGTCCTATACCTAATAGGTTTCAAATATACTCTTTGAAACATTTTTCATACCCCAAATCAAGTACTTGCAGTGCAAACCTCAATTCAGGGGTTTTTGGAAAACTAAATTTAGAAAATACTTTTTGGCCGAATTATTTTTGTAAGAAAATTCTATACTATACTATACACATGGCATGATCATTGGGCAGAAGTTTTGGATCAATGAGAAGGAGTATAAGAGTTGGAGGATTTCTTTGATTTTTAGAGCACTTGCAAACAACAGACAAAATCCAATCAAGGCAAAGTCCAAAACACACAAAAGTTTTTGTCAAACCACATTGTATAATTATTTATGACTTTAAGTGTTGTGCCATGAAAATCAGGGTGTGACAGGCTCCGTCGTCTCTGGAGGCGCCTGACCCTCCGGAGGGCACACACCTCATCGGCACACCCACCCTCGTCGAGCATCCGGTGTACTTCGTCAGCACGGTGTTGCCGGATGCAAGGGCACGGTACCCCATGCCTCAAAAGCTCTTGCTCGCACTGCTTGTGGCCTCACGTAAGCTGCGGGACTACTTTCAAGGCCACCCCATCAAGGTCGTCTCGTCCTACCAACTGGAAAGGGTGCTCAGGAGCCCCAGTTCCGCTGGGAGGGTCGCCGAATGGAACATAGAGTTGCAAGCATTTCAGTTGGAATTCAGCACAACCAAGGTTGTCAAGGGAGACACACTTGCAAGTTTTGTGGCAGAATTGACAGAGGGGCCCGGACTCGAAGCAGGCGAGGACCGGTCACTTTCCCCAGGAAGTGAGGCACCAGATGACTGGGTCAGGTACTTCGATGGAGCATTCTCGTGACATGGTGCGGGGGCTGGCGCAGTGCTTATATCTCCCACTCAGGACAAGCTCTATTATGTCATGT
This sequence comes from Triticum dicoccoides, assembly GCF_002162155.2. Classification (NCBI taxonomy): domain Eukaryota; kingdom Viridiplantae; phylum Streptophyta; class Magnoliopsida; order Poales; family Poaceae; genus Triticum; species Triticum dicoccoides. Next base: position 204,285,423 of record NC_041387.1, on the reverse strand, counting down.
AGCTCTGTTTCCAGCAGGGCGAGAAGGTCTCCAACAACATAGCAGAATATGAGGGCCTCATAGCAGGCTTGAAAGCTACAGTAGTGCTGGGGGTGAAGCGCCTCATCATTAAGGGTGATTCACAGCTCCTCGTCAACTACTCCAACAAGGTGTACAAGCCAAAGGACAAGCACATGGAAGCGTATCTTGCGGAGGTGTGCAGGATGGAAAAACAATTTTGGGGGCTGGAGTTGTAGCATGTGCCCCGCGGCACCAACCAAGAGGCTAATGACATCGCCAAGAGGGCATCCAGGCGGCTACCTCTGGAGCCTGGCATTTTCGAGGAACGGCTCTTCAAGGCGTCAGCGGCACCGTCACTGTCAAGCATAGCGCAACCTTGGGAGGAACTCCCTTAGCCACCTGCCACAGGAGCCCCGCCCGGTGGCCTGACCTTAGGAGCATGCTTACTCCTGGCGCTGGAGCCTCAGGAGGGATGCTGGACTACGGATTCAAGGACTACCTGATGCAAGGGATGCTACCAGAGAAAGAGGAGGACGCGGAACGCGTGGCCTGGCAGGCCACGGCCTAATGCATCCAAGACAGAGAGCTCTACCGAAAGCGGCCAAATGATGTTTCCCTATGTTGCATCTCCAGGGAACAGGGGAAGGAGTTGCTGGCTGACATACATGGTGGAGATTGTGGACACCACTCGTCATCACGGACCCTCATCGGCAAGGCGTTTCGTAGCGGGTTCTACTGGCCTACGGCACTCAATGACGCAATCGAGCTGGTGAAGGACTGTGAAGCCTGCCAGTTCCATGTTGACCAGATCAATCAGCCAGCTCAGGGCCTGCAGACCATTCCACTCTCATTGGCGCTCGCGATCTGGGGGCTGGATATCTTGGGCTTGTTTCCTCGAGCGCCTGGGGGCTATCACTACCTCTACGTCGCCATCAACAAGTTCACCAAGTGGGCGGAGGTGGAAGCCTTCCGCACCATCCCAGCTGGTTTTGTAGTCAAGTTCATCAAGGGCCTCGTGAGCTGATTCAGGGTCCCTAACCGCATCATCACCAACAACAGTTAGCAGTTCACCAGCAATCTCTTCAAAACATATTGTGCTAACCTTGGAACGCATATATGCTACGCTTCGGTGGCACACCCCCGGAGTAACGGCCAGGCCGAACGCGCAAATGCAGAGGTCCTGAAGGACCTCAAAACCAGGACCTTCAATAAGAAGCTGGAGGCCCGCGGCAGGAGTTGGTACGACGAGCTCTAGTCCGTGTTGTGGTCCATCCGCACTACCGCCACCAAGTCGACTGGCGAGACCCCGTTCTTCCTCGTCTACGGAGTAGAGGCGGTCCTCCCTCACAAGGTCAGGCGTCGCTCCGCGTGGGTCCTGGCATTTGATGAAGCGCAACAGGACGCCATGCGGGGGACAGAGCTCGTCCTGGGGGAGGAGCGCCGTCGAGAAGCCGCACTACGAGCAGCAAGATACGAGCAGGTGCTGCGGCGGTATCATTGCTGCAACATCAGCCCCAGGACACTCGAGGAGGGTGACCTCGTGCTCAGGTGGGTGCTCTCCAGGGAAGGGATGCATAAGCTCTCGCCCATGTGGGAGGGCCCATTCAAGGTTGTCCATGTTTCTAGGCCTGGCGCCGTGCGCCTAGAGACTCAGGAAGGGGTGCCCATCCCAAACGCTTGGAACATTCAGAACCCCCGGAAGTTCTACCCTTGAAGAAATGCTTGGTGCCTGTGAAGAAGGCCCGGTGCCTGTGAATCTTGCCGCCCAAAGAAAGGCCCGGTGCCTGTGAAGAAGGCCCGGTGCCTGTGAAGCTCGCCGCCCGAAGAAAGGCCCGGTGCCTGTGAAGCTAGCCGCCCGTGACACTCTCACGTAATAATGAGTTGGGGCTGTACACACCCTGGGGTCTCCGGAGTGCCTCCCTCGGGCCTCGGGGGCTCCCGCCCACTCCCAGTGGCAGCAATTAGCTCCGCGCTAGTGAGAAGACGCCGAAGACTAGACTAGGGGCCGGACGCGGTTTTCATTTGCTTTCTGCAGTTGGCTTGTTCTCCCTTGTTTGAACCTTTATTGAAGTTGCTTCTAGTGTTGTTTGTCGTCTTCTGCCCCTATTCTCTGTTTTTGGCTTTTGTCTGACTCACGCTCTCTCTCACAAGCCTTGCGAGGGGGCTGCGCGGCGCCCTCGTGAGCCCTTCTTCTCCTGGTTTTCGCGAGGCCCTCTCGTTGGAGTTCACAGCGGGAGCACCCCTCTCGGTCCATGCCCCTTGGGCATCGTGACACAAAGCACCGGTCCTAAGCCGACAACCCTCGCAACCAAGGTTCGGAAGCGATTCTCCCAGGTGATCTTTGCAGCTCTTAAGGTGCCCGGCGAGGCCTTGAGAAGGTACCTCGCAAGGCAAAAACTACTGCAGACATCCCGAGCTAAGTTGTTCCTACACGCAGGCACATAACCATGACACAATGACACAACACAGGGATAATAAATGTAGCACGATAATTAGAGGATCATAGTATGTTGCACGCCCCCACGGGGCTCCATACTTCTCTCTCTCAATGCAGGAAAAGGAGAAAAACAAAATAAAAATGGCACGCGCCTTGCGACAGCTCGTGAGGAAGGATCTGCACCGTCCTCCAGCGCTTCACCGGAGCGCGGCGACGGGACGACCTGCTACCGCCCTCGAAGCGGGCGTGGTGGCTGGTCGCGGCCACCACTGGAGGAGCTGTCATCGGAGGAGGAACCGCTGAAGCCCAACAAGTTGCGGTCGCAGCCAGGAGCGGGTTCGCCTTCGCCCTCGTCACGGCCGTCGCCAAGGCCAAGCACCTCGTCACCGCCATTATCTTCAGGGCAGCACCCAACACGGTGGCCATCTTCTCCGAACACCCTCACGTAGAGGGTCGCGTAGCCATCGTCCTTGAAATGGAGGGTGCACCGCCTGCCCAGGCCACGCGCGCGGGCAGACGTCTGCCAACCCCGGGCCAGGGCCACGTTCCCGCGACGGAGATGTAACGCCCTGGATGTAACTTTCCATATTTGTAACTCCAATTGTTGCCATTTCAGGCTATGTGATATGTTATTTCCTTCGTGGTTGGGTTTCTATCTTTTGTTTTGCATTTTGTTTATGTCATTCATTTCATCTCATGTCATCATCCGCATTGCATCTGCGTGTTTTCTTAAAACTCTTAGTTCGTTCATAGTTGTCACGTCTCTCGGTTGTTATCGTTGTCCATTCAAAGAAAAACCACACACTTGGACACACTGGTCTTATCTCCCTCTGCACAACCACCGACCCCCTCTTGCGCGCGTCCCAAAACTGCTCCGAATCCAACCGGGCTGTCGTTACAGATGGATCCGGATCATCTCCAAATGTCCCTAAAACATCTGCGTTTATTAGTTGGACTCCCCTAAGCGATTTATCTTGGACCGTCCAATTTTAATCGGAGGGACCAAATCGCTAGCATCTAGTTCCCCCTTTTGGTATATATATAGACCCCTAGTCCATTTTTAGACCCAAACCCTAAAATCTAGGATATCTGTCCCCGCTGCCACCGCCCCACTCAAATTCCACACCACGATCCTCCCAGCTCCATCTCCCTCCAACCAGCGCCGAGGTCGTGCCTCCTCTTCCCTCCTCTGCTCAATCCCCAATGGATCGTGAGCACCGAGCACCTCCCAGTCGCCCTTCCCATCTGCCGCCGGCGTCCGAACCTTCAGCTAGCAAGATGGGCACCACCGCGCCCTTCCCCCACCACTTCTCCTTCTGTTTCTCTCTCCCTCCGGTCTCTCATCTCTCTCTGGTTGCTGCGGGGAGTTGGAGCAGCCACGGCGCCTGAGCGCCTCAAGTTCGTCACCCGCCATCTGGCCAGGGCCTCCACCGCCGGATCCGTGCCTCCCCTCGCCTCCCTGATGTCGAGGCCACGCGCCAAGCCCCAAACCCGCGGTCTCCTCTGCTTCGGGTCATGCCCAGCCCCGCGTCGACTTCCCCTGCACAGCCAGCGTCCTTCGTCAAGTCCAACCAGCGGTTCGTCCCGCGTGGAACCCCCCCCCCAACAAGGCCAATCGCCGCCGCTGCAGTGCCCGTTGCTAGCCTCTGCTTCCCCTGCAACGAGCAGTAGCCGCTGCATGGTCTCCCACCAGCGCCCGTTGACCGCTTCAACCTTTCACATGGGCCCCGTCTAGCCAGCCTACTCCAAGGCCCAACCTGCTTCCCCTCAAGATCCGGCCTGCTCCAGATCTCCCCCAGCCGCCACCACTGACCTGGGCCTCAGCCCATGGTGAGCCACCCCAAGCCCAGCTCCCCAGCAGATGTCTGCCTGATCTGTTTTTTAACAGAGCTGCGATTATAGCTATTATCCAGGATTTACCTGTTTTATAGAAAAGTCCCTCTAGATCATGCATTTAATAACTCACAAATGGTGCATCGGATTAAAATGATCTAAACATGTAAAATGCTTAGAATTTTGTGTAGATTAATAATTTTCCACTTTCATCTCTGTTTAAAATGTTTAAATTTATGTTCGCTTTATTTTGCTTAAATGTCATGCTAAAATGATTTATTTCATAACTAAATAACCGTAGCTCCAATTTTAATAAACTTTATATGTAAGTTGTCTAGGAAAATGCATAGATTAACTTGGTGCACTTACTTTGCTTGTTTAACAACATTAAAATATGTTTTAGGTCAGAACAGTACCAAATTCTAAATTTGGACATGAGGATTTTCTGGAATTGTTGTTTGTTGTTTCCGGTCTCATTTAAACTTGCCTAAATAGTTAGTTTACGTATGCTTCACCTCTTGCCATGTTCAATAACATTTAATATTGATGAGTACCTAAACAAGAGTGAACTAAATAATTGTTGTGAAGTTTCGTCAATATGCAACTCGTTGCATATTGAGCTCCACTTAATTTGTAGTTTTGTTTGTTGCACTTTGCCATGCCATGCCTCATTAAACCGGACATGCATCATACTTGGTTGCGCATCATGCCATGTTTATGCTTGTGTGTTTACCATGTTGTTTGCTTCTTTCCAGTTGCGCTTCTCCTTGATAGTTCCGGTAACGTTGCGTTTGTGAGGATTCATTCGACTACGTCCGTTTGTCTTCTTCATGGACCCGTTCTTCTTCCTTGCGGGATCTCAGGCAAGATAACCATTACCCTCGATATCACTTCTATCTTTGCTTTCTAGTTGCTTCGTTCTATCACTATGTTGTGCTACCTTTGACTTGTTTACCATGCCTCCCATATTGCCATGTCAGCCTCTAACTTTTTCACCCTTCCTAGCAAACCGTTGTTTGGCTATGTTACCTCTTTTGCTCAGCTCCTCTTATCCAAACCGTTGCTAGTTGCAGGTGAAGTTGAAGATCGCTCCATGTTGGAACATGATTATGTTGGGATATCACAATATCTCTTATACTAATTAATGCATCTCTATATTTGGTAAAGGGTGGAAGGCTCGGCCTTATGCCTGGTGTTTTGTTCCACTCTTGCCACCTTAGTTTCTGTCATACCGGTGCTATGTTCCTTGATTTTGCGTTCCTCACGCTGTTGGGTTTATGGGAACGCCTTGACAATTCGCTTTTAATAAAAATCAAGGCCCAACCTTGGTTTTACATTTGCCTAACAACCTATATCCGTCCCTTGGGGTCTGCAGCCCCGAGGGTTATCTTTATTTTAACCCCCCTGGGCCAGTGCTTCTCTAAGTGTTTGTCTGAACTAGAGCCACTTGCAGCGCCACCTCGGGGAAACTTGAGGGATGGTTTTAGCTGTACGTAGTGTTCATCCGGTGTGCCCTGAGAACGAGATATGTGCAGCTCCTATCGGGATTTGTCGGCACAGTCGGGTGGTCTTGCTGGTCTTGTTTTACCATTGTCGAAATGTCTTGTAACTAGGATTCCGAGGCTGGTCGGGTCTTCCCGGGAGAAGGAATATCCTTCGTTAATCGTGAGAGCTTGTGATGGGCTAAGTTGGGACACCACTGCCGGGTATAAACTTTCGAAAGCCGTGCCCGCGGTTATGTGGCAGATAGGAATTTGTTAATATCCGGTTGTAGAGAACTTGACACTTAACTTAATTAAAATGCATCAACCGCATGTGTAGCCGTGATCGTCTCTTCTCGGCGGAGTCCGAGAAGTGAACACGGTTTGGGTTATGTTTCAACGTAAATAATCTTCGGGATCACTTCTTGATCACTTCTAGATGACGACCATTGCGTTGCTTCTCTTCTTGCTCTTATTTGCGTATGCTAGCCACCATATTTGCTTAGTGCTTGCTGCAACTCCACCTCTTTACCTTGTCCTACCCTTAATCCTAAATAGTTTTGATCTCGTGGATTTTGAGATTGCTGAGTCCTCGTGACTCACCAGATACTATAACAACAGTTGCAGGTGCCGATGACACTAGTGCAGGTGATGCAACCGAGCTCAGTTGGGAGTTCGATGAGGACCTTAGTCGTTACTATGATGTGTTTCTTGATGATCAGTAGTGGAGCCCAGTTGGGATGATCGGGGATCTAGCAGTTGGGTTATCTTCTTTTCTTTTGGCTTCATTTGTAGTAAGACTATGTGTGTACTCTGAATGATGTATGAATTATATGTTCATTGTGTGAAGTGGCGATTGTAAGCCAACTCTTTATACCATTCTTGTTCATTACATGGGATTGTGTGAAGATGACCCTTCTTGCGACAAAACCACCATGCGGTTATGACTCTAAGTTGTGCCTCAACACAAGAGAGATATAGCCGCATCGTGGGTATTACAAGTTGGTAATCAGAGCCATCCCCGACTTAGGAGCCCCCTGCTTGATCGAATCGCTGATGTTGTTGAGTCTTGAACAAAAATATTTTGAGTCTTAGGATTATATATATATCGGCGAGTAGGATTCTTTTTACTCCTCAGTCGCTTCGTCGCTCTGGTGAGGCCTCCTAATGTAGATGTTTTGTCTTTCCTCTCCTCTAATTTCACTAAAAAAATTAGGATCACGTGGGTATCTTGGGATCGTTCCGATAGTCTTGTGACGAGAACATTGTTCTTGGTGCCTCCTGACTTTTAGGGGTTGTGGAAGTGTCCCGGGGAGTTGAGCTCCGAGGTATTGTCGTCACAATTTTATCGTTGTAGTTCTGGAATACCTAAGTTTCGACGACATCGAAAATCTCTTTTATGCATCTAGTGGTAAGATAACCTCAACGCCACCCAGTATTGGGGCGAGAGTTCGGGACTATTGCCATAGCTCGTATAACGGATGCTTTTCGAAGGTTGAGGTACACGATTTCCGGAGTTTTCTTGGTTATGTGTTGACGGATGGATACAGCTGGATGTAAGGATTGTTAGTTTTGGGTGAGATATATATTGCTTCCCCTGTATCCCCAACACCAGATTGCATAACCAGAAGTTTCGGGTGTCTTATAGGTGGGAATTCAAGTAGCTGTAGTTTTGTTCTTTCCGACAGATGCATGATATGACATTGGAGTTCGACGTCTAGTGGTCCACCTATCCACGGTCATTTTTACAGTGGTCTTGTTGTGTCTTAAAGAGCCCTTGGCTATGCTGGTTCGGGGTTGCTTCGTATGTAATGTGCACTGCCTTGTACATGATGGTGTTGTACGATCGAGTCCGTGTGGGCCCCACCACGAAAACTTCGAACGAAATCTCTATCATATGGTTGTGTCGGCTTATTCTCCAAGCCAATCCTTTGTTTTGTTTTATTTGTGGTATTCAAGTTGCTTCAATGTCAAGTGTTGATTCCATACCTTTCCTAAGCGGTGTTCTCATATTCCTATGTGAATACTAATCCTTCTTGTTTACCGAGTTTGTCATCCCAATTCTATTTCCAACCGGTGCGCTTCTCTTCGAGATGATCCCATCATTCTCCCTGTCAGGACCCCGACTCGATGTCACATCGATCTAGCCGGTAACACCTCATATCACTTTGCGGCCTCACGCACGGTATCCCCACGGGTGTCGCCTTACCTTTGCCAGGGACCGTTTGCGCCTTTTGGCTCACGTATATGATAGTGTCGCTAGCATCCATATGATAAGGAGCCCGGGCTGACATGACTAGTCGTAAACCCAAAGCGGCACAGACTTACAGGGACAGGCATCCATGACCCAGCTTCGAACGTGTCGGTCATCAGCAAGTGGGTCCGGGCTGTAGCACTGGGCTAGCAGGACTCCGGTAAACCGGGCTATAGCGGGCTAACAGGACTCCGGTACTCAATGCGTGACATTTCCCCGAAGGGACAGACACAGGAACGAAGAAGGACACATGCCGGCCAGCCTAAGTGTTCCAGAGCAGTAGCAAGCTACCATGGCTCAGCGGTAACACTAGGAGATATTTCCCGGTAAGAGAGGCTACTAAAGATAAACAACTAGGTAGTCAGATCCCACACATACCAAGCATTTCAATCATACACACAATATGCTCGATATGTGCAAATACAACGAAGCATCACAACATGACTCTACGACACAAGTACTTTATTTAAGGCTCAGAGAGCCATACATAACATACACAAAGGTACGGGTCTCACGACCCAGCATTCAAGTCATACAGTCATACAAACCAGCAGCGGAAGTAACTTGTCTGAGTACAGACAACTAGTAAAATAAAAGAGGCTTGGAAAGCCTAGCTATACTACGTGCTCCTTCACAAGCTCAGGGTCACCACCTGGGCCTTTAGCCTACTCGTTGATGTCAACGTCTACGTAGAACCCATCAGAAGGGGTTGCAGCGTCTTCTAGAAAAATGTAAATTATAGCAACATGAGTACAAAGGTACTCAGCAAGACTTACATCAGATCCTACATACATGCATATTATCAAGAAGGGTTGGTGGAGTTATTGTAGCAAGCCAGCTTTGACTCTTGGCTAGACTATCATACGATACTTCAACTTGAAATGGTTTTGCGCACACGAGTCCACTACTCACCACTTCAATACACTACCGAGGATCCGCCTCCGTCTTCCTACGGAAGAGCCATCCTCGGCACTCACACTTATCTTGAGGCTTTTAGTAGTTTCCATTTTCTTGTCTATGAACAGTATAGGCAACCAAGTAGTCCTTTACCGCGGACGCGGCTATTCGAATAGATTATGATAACCCTGCAGGGGTGTACTTCTTCATACATGTTTCCACCACTTAGCGTCTGCACACGACATGTGCTCGGCAGACTTCAAGTGAAAGCCGACGTGGGTGTAGACCACGACCTACCTAAACACTTAAGCCTCTAGTCCAGGTTTATTGCCTATTCAGGTTCCATCCGCAGGGAGTCCGGCCGAGGTTTCCCATACGGCCCCGAACGATGTGAACAGGGTTCCCGAGATACCTAATGGGTATTCGGTACACTGTGCCACATACCTACCGCATCACAGCCCACCCCTACGGTCAGCGCTGTCCACGGCCTCCAGTAGGCTACAAACACCAGAAACTACTTGCAACTCCTGGACAGAGAGCTAGGGTGAATAAGAAGTCGAGCGGGGTCATATTTCAGGGCCCAATGCATGGTAGTAGCTGTATCTTAAATCACACATACAGATCTCAGTGCTTAAGGTCGGCTTCAATGAAATAACCCACCATGTACTCCTACATGGCCTCTCATCGATACCTTTACCAAATCGTGTTCACCACACCACTCTCATTACCAACATAATCATTTCACTCTAGCCCATCAACCAGATGAACCAGACCTGACCCGACTCTAAGCATAGCAGGCATAGCAAGGTAGGAACAACACATACATATGGCTCAATCAACTCCTACACATGCTAGTGGGTTTCATCTAGTTACTATGGCAATGACAGGTTATGCAGAGGAAATGGGTTCAACTACCATAGCACACAGCAGTTTGAAACGCGTTGTCTTAATGCAGTAAAAGAGAGCAGGAGCGAGAACATGGGATTGTATCGATATGATCAAATGGTTGGTTGCTTGCCTGATGGTTCGATGCACTGATACGGTTCTTCGTTAGGGTAATCACGGTACTCCTCGGAGGCAGAACCTGTCGCAAAGGACACCGATACACAACCATCACCAAACAATGTGCAACAATATGATGCATGCATGAAACATGGCAATATGAGTGTGTTGGGCTAATGCAACTAAAACCAGAAGGGTTTGAACAAATTTGAATCAAAGATTCAAATTTCAAACTCAAGCATGGCCTTTTAAAGTGCTTTTCCTTGTTCTGCTTTAAACATCAATTTAACTTGTTTGATCATGCATGAAAATAGTACAGATGGATAGATTGGATTTTTCTGATCATTTTTCATATATAATTTGTCTGATTTGGAGTTACAGAATAAAAGTTATGAATTTTTGAAGTTTAAACTATATTCTGGAATTTCCTGATTTAATTTAAATCCAGAAATATAAATATTGCGCCAGCATGACGTCAGCACGACGTCAGCGGTCAACTGTGGCTGGCTGGGGTCAAACCTGACGTGTGGGGTCCACACGTCAGTGACAGGGGGGTTTAACAGGGTTAGTTTAATCCTAATTAGGAGTTAGTGGCGCTGGGGCCCACTGGTCAGTGTCAGGGGGGGTTAACTAACAATGATTAGCGCTAATCTAACCACCTGGCCGACGGGGCCCACGCGTCAGTGACTCTGGGGGTTTCAAACCCCAGGTCAAACAGGTCAAACCCGCCGGCAGTTAGTCGCCGGCGAGGTCCGCGGCGTACATGTGCCTCGGGTTTCCTCTGTGGTGCTCCAAACGGCGTGCGGCTAGGTGCGTTGGAAAGCCAGCTCGATGGCGCGTCGGGCGGTGGCCGTGGCTGGGCCTGGGGTGGCCGGAGTCGACGGCGGCGTGCTCGGCTGCGGCCGCCGGGGTTCGGTCGTGCACGGAAACGGGGTTGGAGCTCGAAGGCGAGCGAAGCGAGGCGCTAGGGATGCTCTACGGGGCCTTATGAACTTGTTGGACTCGCTGGGGTGACCAAATGGTCACCGGAGCTGCATCGACGGCGGAGGTTCGGCCGTGGTGGGGAACGGAGTTACGGCGCGGGAACGAGGGGAAGAAGAGAGGGAAACGGTGGCGTAGCTCACCGCGGTTGGAGCGGGCGTCGAAGCGGGCTCGGGGACGCACCGGAGACGGCGAATCGACGGCGATGATGGTCGGAGCCCGAGGAGGAAGACGATGGCGACGGCGGCTCCATAGGGCGTCCGGCGTCTTGTGGCTTGACGGAGAGCTTCAGGGCGAGGGGGCGGAGCTCCTGCGCGTGTCGGGGAGGCGAGGGGAGGCCGGTGGCAGCTGCTATGGCGAACGGCGGCGAGGGGTGCGTTCGGACACGGGAGAGAGAGAGCGAGGGAGAGGAGAGGAAGAACCGGGGGAGAGTGAGAGAGTACGGGGGGGGGGGCGTGGCGTCGTTCCAGGGCATCCAGACGAGGAGGGGAGAGGCAGGCAGGCAGGCGAGCTGGTGGCGTGGCGCGGTGGCGCGCGCGCTCGCCGGGCACACTCCCCTCCCTCTGTCGAGGACGAAGACGACAGAGGAGGAGGCGGGCTGGGCCGCCTGCTGGCTGGGCCGGCCAGCTACTGCTGGGCCGCACAGGGAGGAGCCCAGGTAAGCTTCTCCTTTTATTTATTTTTGTTTTTCTAATTTCTGTCATTTGTTTTGATTTAAATAAAATATTAAATCATTTTATAACCTTATGCCAATTTTTGCAGGAGCTAGATATATTATTCCAGAGCTCCCCAACAGGTGGCATAATTTTTGGACATATATTAATATATATAACTAATATATTTCCAATGCAAATATTTATGCATTAATTCCAACTGCCCAAAATAAATACCTATGAGCTCTTAAAAATATTGGTTTGATTTTTATCTCTGTCCAATATTTTCAGAGAGCAACATGAGCATTTTCTTGGACCCTTTTGGAGAAATTTTTATTTGGGTCATTTTCAAAATGATTCTAAGGGTTTCACAAATCCCCATTTCAAGTTTCTGATGAAAGAGTAAACATGATGCAACACTCTAATGCATGACTGGCTAGGGTGTGAGAACTCACCCCCACTCAAAAGAATCTCATCCCGAGATTTGGGTTCCTCCGGGAAGAAGGCGGGATACTCGAGTCGAAGACGATCCTCCCTTTCCCAAGTTGCTTCATCCTCAGAATGGTGCGACCATTGTACTTTGAGAAACTTGATGTTATGACGTCGGGTGGTACGTTCGGCCTGATCGAGGATACGAATGGGGTACTCTCGATATGTAAGATTATCTTGGAGATCGAGCGTTTCATGGTCCACTCCACGGATAGGATCCGTGAAGCAACGCCTGAGTTGAGAAACGTGGAAGACATCGTGGACTCTGGAGAGGTGCGGAGGTAGTTCCAATTGGTAGGCAACTTCTCCTCGTTTGGCGAGAATGCGAAAAGGTCCAATGTAACGAGGAGCCAATTTGCCCTCAATACCAAAACGATGGGTTCCCTTCAGAGGGGTGACCCGAAGATAAGCCTTCTCGTCAACCTCGAAAGTCATAGCCTTATGTTTTCGGTCATATTGACTCTTTTGACGAGATTGGGCTGTTTTCAACTTTCCACGAACGATGCGAACTTGTTCTTCTGCTTCCTGAATCATATCCGGGCCAAAGAATTGTCTTTCCCCGGTCTCTGACCAGTTAAGGGGTGTTCGACACCGTCGTCCATAGAGAACTTCAAAAGGGGCTTTACCCAAGCTAGATTGATAGCTGTTGTTATAAGCGAATTCGGCAAATGGAAGGCACTTCTCCCAATCCATTCCGAAAGAGATAACAAAGGCTCGAAGCATGTCTTCTAGAATCTGGTTGACGCGTTCCACTTGACCACTCGACTGAGGGTGGAAAGCGGTGCTAAAGGAGAGACGGGTTCCCATAGCATTTTGGAAACTTTCCCAAAATCGAGAGGTGAAAAGGCTTCCTCGATCCGAGTTAATTTCCAAAGAGACACCATGGAGGGACACTATTCGGGAGATGTATAAGTCTGCCAGCTGACTAGCGGTTATACTCTCACGAACAGGTAAGAAATGGGCTACTTTGGAGAGACGATCGACAACGACGAAAATAGCATTATTCCCTATCTTGGTCCTGGGAAAACCGGTAATGAAATCCATACCAATTTTATCCCATTTCCATTCAGGAATAGCTAAGGGTTGAAGGGTGCCAGCAGGCCGTTGGTGCTCTGCTTTTACACGACGACAGACGTCGCAATTGGCAATATACTGAGCAATTTCTCTCTTCATCCTGGTCCACCAGAACCTCTGGCGTAGGTCCTGATACATCTTAGTACTACCGGGATGAATAGTGAGAGGAGATTCATGAGCCTCCTTAAGGATCAACTGCCGTAGATGCTGGTTCTTGGGAACCACTAGACGGTTCTCAAAGTACACAACACCATGATCATTTGTGGAGAAACAACTAGCACCTCCGCTAGCAATGTTCTCTTTGATTTTAGATATTCCCTTATCTCGCTTTTGGGCAGCGATGATTTGATCCGTAAGAGTAGGTTTTGCTACCAAGGTGGAAAGAAAACCTTGAGGAACAATGTGAAGGTTAAGCTTCCGAAATTCCTCATGGAGAAGCGGTTGACTTTGTTGTAACATCAGGTTGTTACAATAAGATTTACGACTTAGCGCATCAGCCATGACGTTGGCTTTCCCTGGGGTGTAGGTTATTCCTAAATCGAAGTCTGTGATCAACTCAACCCAACGTCTTTGCCTAAGATTCAAATCCGGTTGGGTGAAAATGTACTTCAGACTTTGGTGATCAGTGAATATTTCGCAACGATTACCGGGGAGGTAATGTCGCCAGGTCTTAAGTGCATAGACTACGGCTGCAAGCTCTAGATCATGAGTAGGATAATTCTCCTCATGTGGGTGCAATTGCCGTGAAGCGTAGGCAATTACGTGTCGATCTTGCATGAGAATGCAACCTAGTCCTTGTCGCGAGGCGTCGCAGTAGATAACAAAGTCCTTGGAGAAGTCTGGCGGTACCAGTACGGGAGCAGAGGTCAGGCGTCTTTTCAGTTCCTGAAAGCTGTGCTCACATTGTGGAGTCCATTCGAACTTCTTATCTTTCTTGAGGAGTTCGGTTAGAGGTTTGGCAACTTTGGAGAAGTTCTCGACAAAGCGACGACAATAGCTCGCTAAGCCCAGAAAACTCCGAACTTGCTTGACCGATTCAGGTGGAGTCCAATTAAGGACGGCTTGAACTCGCTCTGGGTTAACAGCAATACCTTTACCAGATATTACATGACCCAGATAGGTCACTTCTAACAACCAGAATTCACATTTAGAAAATTTGGCATAAAGGCGATGCTCTCGAAGTTTCTTCAACACTAGCCTTAGATGTTCGGCATGTTCTTCCTCGTTCTTGGAGTAGATGAGTATATCATCGAGGTAAACCACGACGAATTTATCCAAATACTCCATGAAGATTGAGTTCATTAACCGAGAGAAGGTGGCTGGAGCATTGGTTAAGCCGAAGGACATGACGGTGTACTCGTACTGGCCATAACGAGTAACAAAGGCCGTTTTAGGAATGTCCCCGTTTCTGATTTTGATTTGATGGTAGCCCAACCTCAAATCCATCTTGGAGAAGACTGAGGATCCAGCGAGCTGATCATACAGGTCGTTGATCCTGGGGAGCGGATATTTGTTCTTGATTGTGACCAAATTGACAGGTCGATAATCCACAACCATCCGGTCCGTACCATCCTTCTTCTTGACGAATAGGACGGGGCAAGCCCACGGAGATGAACTAGGTCGGATGAAACCCTTTTTCAAGGACTCATCGAGTTGTTTCTTAAGCTCGGCTAGTTCTAGTGGTGCCATCTTATAAGGTCTTCTAGCAATCGGAACGGTTCCTGGAATGAGGTCTATTACGAACTCAACATCCCTGTCAGGTGGAACACCTGGCAATTCCTCTGGGAAGACATCCGGAAAGTCACGGACTACCGAAACGTCCTCAAGGTCTGGCAAAGGGCTGGCGTTAAGAGAATATAATTGTCGCTTGGCTAGTCGGGTTAAGACATTGACTATCTTGCCCGAAGGGTGAGTGAGTTGAACAGTCCTAGAGAAGCAATCAATTTTGGCATGATGAGCTGACATCCAGTCCATACCCAAAATGATATTAATATCGGAAGGTTTAAGGGCTATCAACGATGCAAGGAAAACAAGTCTGTCGACTTGGATTTCATTTCCATGGCTTACTCTAGAAGTTTGCCATTTGGATCCCGGAGTTTGAATTACCATAGAGGTTGGCATATCACCGAATGCGACATTATGCAAACGAGCATAATTTTCGGATATAAAAGAATGAGAGGCTCATGTATCGAAAAGAACAGATGCCGGGTGGCAATTAACAAGGAGCGTACCGAGAACGACGTTGGGATCCTCTTGAGCTTCTTCGGCAGAGATACAGTTGACATGGCCACGTGAAGCGGTGACCGGCTTGGCGTGGAATACTTTTCCTGTCGGCTTGCCACGGCCAACAGCTTTAGCAGACTGGTTGGGGTTGGTATGGGGACACTCACGCATATAGTGGCCAGATTCCCCACACTTGAAACAAGTCACGGAGCTGGTACGTGGGGGAGCATTGTTGGTTGGACCCCCATAGGGCTTGGCTGGTGCAGACTATTGAACAGGGCGAGGCGCCTGGAAAGATGGCCTCGGTGTGAACCTGGGAGGCAGGGCGGTGTTGGGCACCCACACGCGGCGCTTCTGAGGACCAACACCGGATGAGGAACCCATGTCACGGCCATGCTTGCGTGTTGCGTCGTAGTCAGTCTGACCAGTTTCAGCACTGATGGCTTTGTTGACAAGTTTCTGAAAAGATGTGCACTCATGCAGACGGAGGTCGCGGCGAAGCTCAGGACTAAGTCCCTTACGGAACCTTGCTTGCTTCTTGGCGTCAGTAGAAACTTCCTCGGTTGCATATCGTGCGAGGTTACCAAACTCCCTGCTGTAAGCATCCACAGAAAGTCGGCCCTGAGTGAAACTGCAAAATTCCTCACGTTTACGGTCCATGAGACCCTCCGGAATGTGATGTTCACGGAAAGCCTCGCTGAATTCAGCCCAAGTAGTGACATGGCCCGCTGGGCCCATAGCTCCATAATTCTCCCACCATAGACTGGCGGGGCCTTCAATATGATAAGCAGCAAAGGTGACCTTGTCAGCCTCCGCTACCAGCGCGGAACGCAGTTTGTGAGAGATACTGCGAAGCCAGTCATCAGCGTCGAGAGGCTCGACGGAGTGGTGGAACGTGGGTGGATGTAATTTGATAAAATCACTGAGTGACACTGTCAGGACCCCGACTCGATGTCACATCGATCTAGCCGGTAACACCTCATATCACTTTGCGGCCTCACGCACGGTATCCCCACGGGTGTCGCCTTACCTTTGCCCGGGACCGTTTGCGCCTTTTGGCTCACGTATATGATAGTGTCGCTAGCATCCATATGATCAGGAGCCCGGGCTGACATGACTAGTCGTAAACCCAAAGCGGCATAGACTTACAGGGACAGGCATCCATGACCCAGCTCCGAACGTGTCGGTCATCAGCAAGTGGGTCCGGGCTGTAGCACTGGGCTAGCAGGACTCCGGTAAACCGGGCTGTAGCGGGCTAACAGGACTCCGGTACTCAATGCGTGACATTTCCCCGAAGGGACAGACACAAGAACGAAGAAGGACACGTGCCGGCCAGCCTAAGTGTTCCAGAGCAGTAGCAAGCTACCATGGCTCAGCGGTAACACTAGGAGACATTTCCCGGTAAGAGAGGCTACTAAAGATAAACAACTAGGTAGTCAGATCCCACACATACCAAGCATTTCAATCATACACACAATATGCTCGATATGTGCAAATACAACGACGCATCACAACATGACTCTACAACACAAGTACTTTATTTAAGGCTCAGAGAGCCATACATAACATACACAAAGGTACGGGTCTCACGACCCAACATTCAAGTCATACAGTCATACAAACCAGCAGCGGAAGTAACTTGTCGGAGTACAGACAACTAGTAAAATAAAAGAGGCTTGGAAACCCTAGCTATACTACGTGGTCCTTCACAAGCTCAGGGTCACCACCTGGGCCTTTAGCCTACTCGTTGATGTCAACGTCTACGTAGAACCCATCAGAAGGGGTTGCAGCATCTTCTGTAAAATGTAAATTATAGCAACATGAGTACAAGGGTACTCAGCAAGACTTACATCAGATCCTACATACATGCATATTATCAAGAAGGGTTGGTGGAGTTATTGCAGCAAGCCAGCTTTGACTCTTGGCTAGACTATCCTACGATACTCCAACTTGAAATGGTTTTGCGCACACGAGTCCACTACTCACCACTTCAATACACTACCGAGGATCCCCCTCCGTCTCCCTATGGAAGAGCCATCCTCGGCACTCACACTTATCTTGAGGCTTTTAGCAGTTTCCATTTACTTGTCTATGAACTGTATAGGCAACCAAGTAGTCCTTTACCGCGGACGCGGCTATTCGAATAGATCATGATAACCCTGCAGGGGTGTACTTCTTCATACACGCTCTCACCACTTACCGTCGTTTACACGACATGTACTCGGCAACCTTCAAGCGGAAGCCCAACGTGGGTGTCGGCCACGAACTACCTAATCACCTAAGCCTCCAGTCCAGGTTTATCGCCTATTCAGGTTCCATCCGCAGGGAGTCCGGCCGAGGTTTCCCATACGGCCCCGAACGATGTGAACAGGGTTCCCGAGATACCTAACGGGTATTCGGTACACCCGGCCACGTACCTACCGCATCACAGCCCACCCCTACGGTCAGCGCTGTCCACGGTCTCCAGTAGGCTACAAACACCAGAAACTACTTGCAACTCCTGGACGGAGAACTAGGTTGAATAAGAAGCCGAGAGGGTCCATTGGTTTCGGGCCCAATGCATGGTAGTAGTTGTATCTTAAATCACACATACAGATCTCAGTGCTTAAGGTCGGCTTCAATGAAACAACCCACCATGTACTCCTACATGGCCTCTCATCGATACCTTTACCAACTCGTGTTCACCACACCACTCTCATTACCGACATAATCATTTCACTCTAGCTCATCACCCAGATGAACCAGACCTGACACGACTCTAAGCATAGCAGGCATAGCAAGGTAGGAACAACACATACATATGGCTCATACAACTCCTACACATGCTAGTGGGTTTCATCTAGTTACTGTGGCAATGACAGGTCATGCAGAGGAAATGGGTTCAACTACCGTAGCACACAGTAGTTTGAAACGCGTTGTCTTAATGCAGTAAAAGAGAGCAGGAGCGAGAACATGGGATTGTATCGATATGATCAAATGGTTGGTTGCTTGCCTGATGGTTCGATGCACTGATACGGTTCTTCGTTAGGGTAATCACGGTACTCCTCGGAGGCAGAACCTATCGCAAAGAACACCGATACACAACCATTACCAAACAATGTGCAACAATATGATGCATGCATGAAACATGGCAATATGAGTGTGTTGGGCTAATGCAACTAAAACCAGAAGGGTTTGAACAAATTTGAATCAAAGATTCAAATTTCAAACTCAAGCATGGCCTTTTAAAGTGCTTTTCCTTGTTCTGCATTAAACATCAAGTTAACTTGTTTAGTCATGCATGAAAATAGTACAGATGGATAGATTGGATTTTTCTGATCATTTTTCATATATAAATTGTCTGATTTGGAGTTACAGAATAAAAGTTATGAATTTTTTGAAGTTTAAATTATATTCTGGAATTTCCTGATTTAATTAAATCCAGAAATATATATATTGCGCCAGCATGACGTCAACACGACGTCAGCGGTCAACTGCGGCTGGCTGGGGTCAAACCTGACGTGTGGGGTCCACACGTCAGTGACAGGGGGGTTTAACAGAGGTTAGTTTAATCCTAATTAGGAGTTAGTGGCGCTGGGGCCCACTGGTCAGTGTCAGGGGGGGTTAACTAACAGTGATTAGCGCTAATCTAACCACCTGGCCGACGGGGCCCACGCGTCAGTGACTCTGGGGGGGTCAAACCCCAGGTCAAACAGGTCAAACCCGCCGGCGGTTAGTCGCCGGCGAGGTCCGCGGCGTACAAGTGCCTCGGGTTTCCTCTGTGGTGCTCCAAACGGCGTGCGGCTAGGTGCGTTGGAAAGCCAGCTCGATGGCGCGTCGGGCGGTGGCCGTGGCTGGGCCTGGGGTGGCCGGAGTCGACGGCGGCGAGCTCGGCTGCGGCCGCCGGGGTTCGGTCGTGCACGGGAACGTGGTTGGAGCTCGAAGGCGAGCGAAGCAAGGCGCTAGGGATGCTCTACGGGGCCTTACGGACTCGTTGGACTCGCCGGGGTGACCAAATGGTCACCGGAGCTGCGTCGACGGCGAGCTCGGCGACGGCGGAGGTTCGGCCGTGGTGGGAAACGGGGTTACGGCGCGGGAACGAGGGGGAAAAGAGGGGGAAACGGTGGCGGAGCTCACCGCGGTTGCAGTGGGCGTCGAAGCGGGCTCGGGGACACGCTGGAGACGGCGAATCGACGGCGATGGTGGTCGGAGCCCGAGGAGGAAGACGATGGCGACGGCGGCTCCACAGGGCGTCCGGCGTCTTGCGGCTTGACGAGGAGGTAGAGGGGGTCGCGGCGGAGCTGGGGAGCGTGTCGGGGAGGCGAGGGGAGGCCGGTGGCGGCGGCTATGGCGAACGGCGGCGACGGTGCGTT
>NC_041387.1:204248369-204265494 GCF_002162155.2 Triticum dicoccoides | reverse complement strand
CGTCGTTCCAGGCCATCCAAACGAGGAGGGGAGGGGCAGGCAGGCAGGCGAGCTGGTGGCGTGGCGCGGTGGCGCGCGCGCGCGCCGGGCACACTCCCCTCCCTCTGTCGAGGATGAAGACGACAGAGGAGGGAGGCGGGCTGGGCCGCCTGCTGGCTGGGCCGGCCAGCTGCTGCTGGGCCGCACAGGGAGGAGCCCAGGTAAGCTTCTCCTTTTATTTATTTCTGTTTTCTAATTTCTGACATTTGTTTTGATTTAAATAAAATATTAAATCATTTTATTATCTTATGCCAATTTTTGCAGGAGCTAGATATATTATTCCAGAGCTCCCCAACAGGTGGCATAATTTTTGGACATATATTAATATATATAACTAATATATTTCCAATGCAAATATTTATGCATTAATTCCAAATGCCCAAAATAAATACCTATGAGCTCTTAAAAATATTGGTTTGATTTTTATCTCTGTCCAATATTTTCAGAGAGCAACATGAGCATTTTCTTGGACCCTTTTGGAGAAATTTTTATTTGGGTCATTTTCAAAAATGATTCTGAGGGTTTCACAAATCCCCATTTCAAGTTTCTGATGAAAGAGTAAACATGATGGAACACTCTAATGCATGACTAGCTAGGGTGTGACAACTCACCCCCACTCAAAAGAATCTCGTCCCGAGATTTGGGTTCCTCCGGGAAGAAGGCGGGATACTCGAGTCAAAGACGATCCTCCCTTTCCCAAGTTGCTTCATCCTCAGAATGGTGCGACCATTGAACTTTGAGAAACTTGATATTATGACGTCGGGTGGTACGTTCGGCCTGATCGAGGATACGAACGGGGTACTCTCGATATGTATGATTATCTTGGAGATCAAGCGTTTCGTGGTCCACTCCACGGATAGGATCCGAGAAGCAACGCCTGAGTTGAGAAACGTGGATGACATCGTGGACTCTGGAGAGGTGCGGAGGTAGTTCCAACTGGTAGGCAACTTCTCCTCGTTTGGCGAGAATGCGAAAAGGTCCAATGTAACGAGGAGCCAATTTGCCCTTAATACCGAAACAATGGGTTCCCTTCAGAGGGGTGACCCGAAGATAAGCCTTCTCGTCAACCTCGAAAGTCATAGCCTTATGTTTTCGGTCATATTGACTCTTTTGACGAGATTGGGCTGTTTTCAACTTTTCACGAACGATACGAACTTGTTCTTCTGCTTCCTGAATCATATCCGGGCCAAAAGAATTGTCTTTCCCCGGTCTCTGACCAGTTAAGGGGTGTTCGACACCGTCGTCCATAGAGAACTTCAAAAGGGGCTTTACCCAAGCTAGATTGATAGCTGTTGTTGTAAGCGAATTCGGCAAATGGAAGGCACTTCTCCCAGTCCATTCCGAATGAGATAACAGAGGCTCGAAGCATGTCTTCTAGAATCTGGTTGACGCGTTCCACTTGACCACTCGACTGAGGGTGGAAGGCGGTGCTAAAGGAGAGACGGGTTCCCATAGCATTTTGGAAACTTTCCCAAAATCGAGAGGTGAAAAGACTTCCTCGATCCGAGTTAATTTCCAAAGGAACACCATGGAGAGACACTATATGGGAGATGTATAAGTCTGCCAGCTGACTAGCGGTTATACTCTCACGAACAGGTAAGAAATGGGCTACTTTGGAAAGACGATCGACAACGACGAAAATAGCATTATTCCCTCTCTTGGTCCTGGGAAAACCGGTAATGAAATCCATACCAATTTTATCCCATTTCCATTCAGGAATAGCTAAGGGTTGAAGGGTGCCAGCAGGCCGTTGATGCTCTGCTTTTACACGACGACAGATGTCGCAATTTGCAATATACTGAGCAATTTCTCTCTTCATCCTAGTCCACCAGAACCTCTGGCGTAGGTCCTGATACATCTTAGTACTACCGGGATGAATGGAGAGAGGAGATTCATGAGCTTCCTTAAGGATCAATCGCCTCAGGTTTCGCACTTTGGGAAGCACTAGTCGATTCCCGAAGTATACGACCCCTTGATCATTAGTGGAGAAGCAATTCGCAATTCCTTTCTGGATGTTTCTCTTGATGCGGGAGATTCCCGGATCTACCTTGTGTGCTTTGATGATCTGATCCGTAAGGGTAGGTTTTGCCACCAAGGTGGAAAGAAAACCTTGAGGAACAATGTGAAGGTTAAGCTTCCGAAATTCCTCATGGAGAAGCGGTTGACTTTGTTGTAACATCAGGTTGTTACAATAAGATTTACGACTTAGCGCATCAGCCATGACGTTGGCTTTCCCTGGGGTGTAGGTTATTCCTAAGTCGAAGTCTGTGATCAACTCAACCCAACGTCTTTGCCTGAGATTCAAATCCGGTTGGGTGAAAATGTACTTCAGACTTTGGTGATCAGTGAATATTTCGCAACGGTTACCGAGGAGGTAATGTCGCCAGGTCTTAAGTGCATAGACTACGGCTGCTAGCTCTAGATCATGTGTAGGATAATTCTCCTCATGTGGGTGCAATTTCCGTGAAGCGTAGGCAATTACGTGTCGATCTTGCATGAGAATGCAACCTAGTCCTTGTCGCGAGGCATCGCAGTAGATAACAAAGTCCTTGGAGAAGTCTGGCGGTACCAGTACGGGAGCAGAGGTCAGGCGTCTTTTCAGTTCCTGAAAGCTGTGCTCACATTGTGGAGTCCATTCGAACTTCTTATCTTTCTTGAGGAGTTCGGTTAGAGGTTTGGCAACTTTGGAGAAGTTCTCGACAAAGCGACGACAATAGCTTGCTAAGCCCAGAAAACTCCTAACTTGCTTGACCGATTCAGGTGGAGTCCAATTAAGGACGGCTTGAACTCGCTCAGGGTTAACAGCAATACCTTTACTAGATATTACATGACCCAGATAGGTCACTTCTGACAACCATAATTCACATTTGGAAAACTTGGCATAAAGGCGGTGCTCTCGAAGTTTCTTCAACACTAGCCTTAGATGTTCGGCATGTTCTTCCTCGTTCTTGGAGTAGATGAGTATATCATCGAGATAAACTACGACGAATTTATCCAAATACTCCATGAAGATTGAGTTCATTAACCGAGAGAAGGTGGCTGGAGCGTTGGTTAAGCCGAAGGACATGACGGTGTACTCGTATTGGCCATAACGAGTAACAAAGGCTGTTTTAGGAATGTCCCCGTTTCTGATTTTGATTTGATGGTAGCCCAACCTCAAATCCATCTTGGAGAAGACTGAGGATCCAGCGAGCTGATCATACAGGTCGTTGATCCTGGGGAGCGGATATTTGTTCTTGATTGTGACCAATTTGACAGGTCGGTAATCTACAACCATCCGGTCCGTACCATCCTTCTTCTTGACGAATAGGACGGGGCAAGCCCACGGAGATGAACTAGGGCGGATGAAACCCTTTTTCAAGGACTCATCGAGTTGTTTCTTAAGCTCGGCTAGTTCTAGTGGTGCCATCTTATAAGGTCTTCTAGCAATCGGAACGGTTCCTGGGATGAGGTCTATTACGAACTCAACATCCCTGTCAGGTGGAACACCTGGCAATTCCTCTGGGAAGACATCCGGGAAGTCACGGACTACCGGAATGTCCTCAAGATCTGGCAAAGGGCTGGCGTTAAGAGAATATAATTGTCGCTTGGCTATTCGGGTTAAGACATTGACTATCTTCCCCGAAGGATGGGTGAGTTGAACAGTCCTAGAGAAGCAATCAATTTGGGCATGATGAGCCGACATCCAGTCCATACCCAGAATGATATTAATATCTGAAGATTTAAGGGCTATCAACGATGCAAGAAAAACAAGTCTGTCGACTTGGATTTCATTTCCATATCTTACCCTAGAGGTCTGCCATCTAGACCCGGGAGTAGAAATTTCCATAGTGGATGGCATGTCACAGAATGCAGTGTTATGCAAACGAGCATAGTTCTCGGATATAAATGAATGAGAGGCTCCTGTATCGAAAAGAACAGATGCCGGGTGGCAATTAACAAGGAGCGTACCGAGAACGACGTTGGGATCCTCTTGAGCTTCTTCGGCCGAGATACAGTTGACATGGCCACGTGAAGCGGTGACCGGCTTGGCGTGGAATACTTTTCCTGTCGGCTTGCCACGGCCAACAGCTTTAGCAGACTGGTTGGGGTTGGTCTGGGGACACTCACGCATATAGTGGCCAGATTCCCCACACTTGAAACAAGTCACGGAGGTGGTACGTGGGGGAGGATTGTTGGTTGGACCCCCATAGGGCTTGGCTGGTGCAGACTGTTGAACAGGGCGAGGCGCCTGGAAAGATGGCCTCGGTGTGAACCTGGGTGGCAGGGCGGTGTTGGGCACCCACACGCGGCGCTTCTGAGGACCAGCACCGGATGAGGAACCCATGTCATGGCCATGCTTGCGTGTTGCGTCATAGTCAGTCTGACCAGTTTCAGCATTGATGGCTTTGTTGACAAGTTTCTGAAAAGATGTGCACTCATGCAGACGGAGGTCACGGCGAAGCTCAGGACTAAGTCCCTTACGGAACCTTGCTTGCTTCTTGGCGTCAGTAGAAACTTCCTCGGTTGCATATCGTGCGAGGTTACCAAACTCCCTGCTGTAAGCATCCACAGAAAGTCGGCCCTGAGTGAAACTGCAAAATTCCTCACGTTTACGGTCCATGAGACCCTCCGGAATGTGATGTTCACGGAAAGCCTCGCTGAATTCAGCCCAAGTAGTGACATGGCCCGCTGGGCGCATAGCTCCATAATTTTCCCACCATAGACTGGCGGGGCCTTCAAGATGATATGCAGCAAAGGTGACCTTGTCAGCCTCCGCTACCAGCGCGGAACGCAGTTTGTGAGAGATACTGCGAAGCCAGTCATCAGCGTCGAGAGGCTCGACGGAGTGGTGGAACGTGGGTGGATGTAATTTGATAAAATCACTGAGTGACACCACGTTAGTCCTCTGAGGGTGTGCCGTGTTCTGTTCAATACGCTCCAACAAACGGTTGGTCTCCCGCTTGTTTCTCTCAGCTTCCATCATAACCTCGGCTAGGGAAGGAGGATGAGGCAGATTTGCATCCCTGACTTCACTGCCTTCGGCCTGCTCTTGAGGAGCAGGGTTAGTGCGCGTGTTGACCATCCTAGGTAAACAAGACAATGATTTAATCAGGATGATAAAATTCCGACATAGGATATAAAATGTAAGGAATAACTCGAAATGGAAGATGATCATCCGTATGACATGGTAAATACAGAAACTGCTTCTTTATTCCATCGTCATACACACCATACATGGTTTAGTACAAGACCAAACAAAGTACTATTACGGTTAAAAGAGGATTACATCTCATCGGAGGCATTCCAAGTTCCTATACATTATCTTTCTACTCCTCCGGAAAGAGTACAAACTAGGTCATATCCCATGACTCACGCGGGACGATAGATGACACAGCTAGTGCGAACTAGTGATACTACCACTAACTCAGACCGATCCGTAGTAGTCCTCGTAGAAGTCACCTCCATAGCCTGGAAGCTCAACATGATCATCCGGAAACAGACGATCTCGCGGAGCTTGTGGACCATAGGGGCTAGGATGAGGTCTTGGACCAACACACGGTGGCCTGCGGGGACCGCGAGGTGGGGTGATGCCTCCTACATCACGCCAACCCATCACGTCTGGTAGAGCAGATCTCACAGGATAGAGATCACGCATATCTGAATATCCAGCTTGCACCGCCGGTGCGAACCGAGTCAATGTGGCCCAGTGGTCAGCACGGGTATTGAAGAGCTCTAACCTCAAGGCCCGATTTTCACGGTCCTTATCCTCGAGCATCTCAGCAATGGTGCGAGTCCGTGAATCCTCCTGGGTGGGGTCAGCATAGATAGCCTGGAGATACCCTTGTGCTCCCGGAAGTGATCCTGGCATATACCGGAAATCAGAGTCCCGAAATAGTCCAGATCTGACTCGCATGATGGTCATCATAGAGTAGGCGGCGTCCTGCACAGCCATCTCAATAGTAACCCCGAGTCCATAGGAGCAGTGAAGGGGCTCGGTGGACCCAGGATAAGATGGAAATATCCTGACAGTGCAGAGATACTGGCTTTGATTGAAGTCCCGAAATTGCTCTTCGACCGTGTACTCAGGATACCAGCGGTATCCAGCCTCAGTCATTACCCTGACCAACTTGGCAGTATGGCCGGGTACATCTAGGCATCGAGTCAGGCGAACCACTTGATTGAGGTCGCGAGTGGCCATCTGAAAGCACAATCATAATGCGAAGGCATTAGAATTTCTAGCAAAATTTCGGCAGCATAACAGCTGTAAATGCTCAAGAAGGATTTTGAGACATTTGACAAAGGATTACATACACACTCAACATCATCATATCAAGTTCTGAATCCATCCTAGCAACATAATGTGATAATAGAATTGAACTAGGCTTGTATCCATCAAACCTATAAGGTACTACTGATTAGTAACACGTGATCCTGATAGAGAGAACAGATCCTAATTCCTTAACCCCCGGTGGAAGAATGGACTGACTCAGATCAGAATGTCATAAGATAAAGGAGTAAAAAGAGCCTTACGTTCCAACCCACAAACAATTCCCCTACATATAACTAAAGAATTTCTAGACTCAACATCGACCAGTTTGGCTTGGAGAACCTACAGGCAGTCCGGCTCTGATGCCAACGCTGTCAGGACCCCGACTCGATGTCACATCGATCTAGCCGGTAACACCTCATATCACTTTGCGGCCTCACGCACGGTATCCCCACGGGTGTCGCCTGTCACATCCCTAGCCTTACCCTGGCCTTGGACTAGCTTGGTTGCTGCATCATGTTTAATTTCAAATGAAATTTGAATTGAGGAATTTTCAAAGCCTCAGAATCCTTTAAAAAAATGATCAAGATAAAAATTGCTTCAAATAAGTCCAAGAAAATGTTCTTGTTATCCTCTGGAAATATTGGCAAGAGGTAAAATCCAAACCAATATTTTCGGTATCTCAGAAACATTTATTTTGGGCATTTGAATTAAATCAATAGCTATTTAATTTGGACTTATATCTACTGTTAAATAAATATAGGTCCAATAATTCTAAAATATTTTTGTGGAGCATTGTTTTCATTCTTTTAGCTCCTAAAAATATTGTCAGAAGCAAAATAAATTGAATTGGTTTCAAAACCAAATTCAAAACAAACCTGCAAAATAGAAAAACAGAATTAAAACAGAAAGAGAGAGAAAGAACCGTACCTGGGCCACTTACCTGTAGCCGGCCCAGCTCCTCCCGCTGGCCCAGCCCACCTCCTCCCCCTTGTCCTCTTCCTCCTCTGCCAGGAGGACGAACAGAGGCGAGGCGTGGCGCGCGCCCGAGAGGCCTCGGCCACCTCCTGCTTCCCCCCTGGCCACCTCCTGCCTGGTTGCCTCCCTCCTCGATGCCCGGAGACGCCACGCACTCCCCCTCGCCCCCTGCACCTCTCCTCTCTCCCCCTGGACCCCATTCCCTCCTCTGTTGCCCTCTCGCGCACACCACCGAGCGGAGCTCGCCGTCATCGTTGCCGTACCCATGGCCATCGCCACCCCCTCTCCTCCCCGACGTGCTCCTGAGCTCCGCAGTGCCTCCCTCGACCTCCCCGTCGACTCACGCGACCGGAGAAGCCCCGAAGCGCCGTCCCGATGCTTTTCCCCTCCTCGGCCACCGAGGACCGCCGCCGTCGATTCGCCGCCTCCGACGCCTCCCCGAGCTCCCCGAGGCCACCGATGCAACCCCTGTGAGCCCCTCTTCCTCTTCCCCCTTCCCTCAAGCTCACACTCATCCCCTAGCCTCTTCCTCCACCGCGGCCGAGAGTTTCTCGCCGCCGGCCATGGCGTGGCCGTGGCCACAGCCACCCCAGCTCGCATCCGAGCCCACTGACGTGCTCACCGCGATCTCAGGAGTCCGTCGCACGCCCCAGCTCCTCCTGCCGTGCTCCCTAACCCCGACCCCGAGCTCGCCCGAGCTCCGGCCGCCGCCGAGGTCGACGCCGTGCTCAACTCCGGCCACCTCGCGGCCTCCCGTCCGTTCCTTTAGATGCGTAGGAGCAAGAGCTTCTCCCCAGTGCCCTCAGCGCGCCAAACCACCGCTCGTAGCGCCAAACCCGCCACCACCCGAACTCCGGCCGCCGCCGTCGTCATGATTGTCGTCGCCTCCGGCCACCCTAGCTTCTTCCGTTGGCCCTGTTAGATGCGCGCGGGTCTGGGCATCCCGTAGAGCCCCTCCGCCGCTCTTTTGGTCATCGGAGGGCGAATCCCAACGCTCTCCGCCGTCCCTGGCCTCGCCGGCGACGAGCCTCGGGTCAACTCCGGTGAGTTTGACCCGGGTTTGACCCCCTCTCTCTCACTGACCTGCGGGCCCCGCCCGGCTAATTAGGTTAGGTTAGTTTATCTAAGCTAGGTTAGTTTAGTTAGACGCTGACACTCGGGACCCACCGGTTAGGGGTTGACCGGAATGTGCCACGTTGACCTGCTGACGTCATCATGACATCAGGCTGACGCAATAAGTATTTTCTAGAATTAAAATAAATCAGGAAATTCCAGAAAATAGCTAAAACTTAAATAAATCATAGAAAATTAACCGTAACTCCAAATTAAATAAATTATATATGAAAAATTATCAGAAAAATTCAAGGAATCCATCTGTACCATTTTCATGCATGTTAGAACAACTTATAGCTGCTGTCTAGCACAAATCAATTAAATGGCATTTGAATAATCACATATGGAGTTTGAATTTGAATCTTGGATTCAAACCAACTTCATTTAATCTGGTTTTAGTTGCATTAGCTCAAAACACATTCATTTTTGCCATGTCATGATCATGCATCATATTGCGCATTGCATTGATTGTGTTCCCTTCTGTGTTGCCGGTATTGTCCCCTCTCGATAGACGTGATACCGATGATGTGATCGTTGACACTAATGAAGACTCAATGTTATCTTCAGAAGTGCCAGGCAAGCAAAACCCCCTTGTTCATTCGGATAAAATCCCACTCTCTCGCTCCTGCTCTCTTTTACTGCATTAGGACAACAACGACATATTTGTTACTTGCTGCGGTAGCTGAACCCCTTTATCCTCTGCATGACCTGTCATTGCCACAGTAAATAGATGAAACCCACTAGCATGAGTAGGAGTTGTTTGAGCCCTGATGTGCCTACTCATTCATGCTTGTTTGTCATGCCTGCTACTTCTTAGAGTTGAGTCAGGTCTGATTCATCGGGGATGAATCAGAGGCGTGTGAACATGTCCTACTGTGTCTGAGCTAAGTGTGTGAACACGATTTGGTAAAGGTAGCGGTGAGAGGCCATGTAGGAGTACATGGTGGGTTGTCTCATTGCAGCCGTCCTCAGGAACTGAGTTCTGTGTTTGTGATCCATGATTCAGCTACTACCACGCATTGGGCCCGAAACCAATGGACCCTCTCGGCTTCTTGATCACCCTTGTCCTCTGTCCAGGAGTTGCAAGTAGTTTCTGGTGTTTGTAGTATGCTGGAGGCCGTGCGCAGTGCTGACCGTAGGGGTGGGCTGTGATGCGGTAGGCACGTGGCCGGGTAAACCGGGCGCCCGTTTGGTGTCACGGAACCCTGTTCACATCGTTTGGGGCTGTGAGCGAAACTCCGGCCGGATCTCCTCATGGATGGAACCCAAATAGGCGATAAACCTGGACTAGAGACTTGAGTGTTTAGGTAGGCCGTGGCCGACACCCACGTTGGGCTTCCGCTTGAAGGTTGCCGAGTACATGTCGTGTAAACAGCGGTAAGTTGTGAGAGCGTGTGTGAAGAAGTACACCCCTGCAGGGTTAACATCATCTATTCGAATAGCCGTGTCCGCGGTAAAGGACTTCTGGGTTGCTTATATCAGTTCATAGACAAGTGAAAGTGGATACTTTAAAATGCGCAAGATAAGCGTGAGTGCTATGGATGGCGTTCTCGTAGGGAGACGGGAGCGGATCCATAGTGGTGTATTGATATGGTGAATATGTGGACTCGTGTGCGCCACCTCAAAAGTGTTACTTGCAGTCGTAGTTCAGGATAGCCACCGAGTCAAAGCTGGCTTGCTGCAGTTAAACCCCACCATCCCCTTTGTTGATAATGATGCATATGTAGATAGATCTGATGTAAGTCTTGCTGGGTACATTTGTACTCACGTTTGCCTATTTTATGTTTTTGCAGAGAGACTTCGGTCTCACTAGTAGTTTCGCGTGGACTTCGACGTTTAGCTTGTTACCTCAGCTACGATCTTGTGCCCTCGGCAGGATCTGATAGATAGTCAGGCTTCTCAGCCTTTTCATTTATAGATGTCTGTACTCAGACATGATAGCTTCCGCTTGTGCTTTGACTTGTATGCTCTGATTGTTGGGTCGTGAGACCCATGTTTGTAATATCTCGCTCCTCGGAGCCTAATGAATAAATTACTTGAGTCGTAGAGTCTTGTTGTGATGCCATGTTGTGTTTGCACATATCGAGCATATTGTGTGTATGTTATTGAAATGCTTGGTATGTGTGGGATCTGACTATCTAGTTGTTTATCTTTAGTAGCCTCTCTTATCGGGAAATGTCTCCTAGTGTTTCCACCGAGCCATGGTAGCTTGCTACTGCTCCGGAACACTTAGGCTGGCCGGCATGTGTCCTTCTTCGTTCCTGTGTCTGTCCCTTCGGGGAAATGTCACACGATGAATACCGGAGTCTTGTTAGCCCGCTACAGCCCGGTTCACCGGAGTCCTGCTAGCCCAGTGCTACAGCCTGGATTCACTCACTGATGACCGACACGTTCGATGCTGGGTCATGGATGCCTGTCCCTGTAAGTCTGTGCCACTTTGGGTTTACGACTAGCCATGTCAGCCCGGGCTCTTTATCATATGGATGCTAGCAACATCATCATATACGTGAGCCAAAAGGCGCAAACGGTCCCGGGCAAAGGTAAGGCGACACCCGTGGAATACCGTGCGTGAGGCCGCAAAGTGATATGAGGTGTTACATGCTAGATCGATGTGGCATTGAGTCGGGGTCCTGACAGCGTTGGTATCAGAGCTTGACTGCCTGTAGGATTACCAAGCCAAATTGGTCGAAGTTGAGTCTAGAAATTCTTTAGTTATATAAGGGAATTGATTGTGGGATGGAACGTAAGGCTCTTTTTACTCCTTATACCTCATGACCTTCTGATCTGAGTCATCATCTTCTCTTCTACGGGGATTAAGAACTAGGCTATCCCTTCTTTCTATTAGGATCACGTGTTACTAATCAGTAGACTTAGAAGTTTGCTGGATTTAAGCCTCAGTTCAGTTTCTACCTCTGTATGTTAATTATTGATCTCGAAACCTTGATATTGTGCTTCTGAGTGGTTATGCCACCATTTTTGTGAATGTCTCAAATCTTTTCTGAGCATTTACAGCCGTTATGCTGTCCGAGTCATCCCAGGTTTCTAAATAGTCGGATACATTTGCAAATCCCTTCCTCCTGTTTCCGATGTGCCTTTGGTCAGATTAATCACACAAATCAGTGAGTTGAGGTACTTTATTGCCTTGACATATATGTTGGAGCTAGTATTATGACCCTAGGTGTCTTAGGGGATCATCTAGTAGTCTAGCCATGATTTATGTTCCAGTGTGATGATTCTGGCCGTCATTATCGAAAGCATCCCGTGATGCCATTTAGTAGTAGGTATTCTGTTCCTGGGTTCTTGAACCCGAGATTCACTCTACCTACTTCATGTTGATAGTAATTGCTAGTGCCTTTAGGATATTAGTAATCTTTGCGATAGTCCTCGAGGTCCATGGTATATCGTTCTTCAAAATACCACGAACCATTATGGCAGAAGTTTGTTGGATCAAAAGATCACAACAGGCCCTCTATGAGTTCTCCATGTTATATTGTGACTCTGCCAGCTCAACCTTTCGGCATGGGTTATCCGGAAGAATTATGTTGAACTTTGTTCGGCATACCAACCCATGTATCCACAACTCAGAAAGTTATATGTTCCTTCGAGTTGTCCCTCTTTAGTTGTCTACTGACCTTCGTCTATCAATTGATAGTCAAGAGTATGTGTGCGTTCGTTTATCGATGCCTATTACTCTTGTGGTCCGTCAAGCCATTCTATCGCAGAATGACTAGGAGAAACAAACTCCAGTACCTCATCCATATCTAGGATTGGGTCAAAGCAATTGTGCTCCGCAGATCAAAATGCCAGCCCAGCTTTTGATTCTGTTCTACCCTGAAGTATTACCGTCTTTATGTCAGGATTTTCATGAGGATTGCACCGGCTCTTGTGAATTCTTGATGTAGTGATACTTCTCGCCATCATTATTCATCCCTCGGTTCCGTGTTGTCGCAACCGGAATGCCGACAGGTGAATCGTGATGTGTGAAATCAATACTGCTAGCAACTCTGTTGCTTGGTAGTTAAATGGACGATAACCTCATTCTTAGCGTGTTGATCATTGAATCGTCACCCTAAGACTGATTGTGCCACTTAGTCCTTGTTCTCGGTGCACTCCTCGATCAATGAGTTAGGATTGTGCCAATCCCTCGCTCTGTTGATCATATCGTCTTGCCCTGAAAAGCAAGATTGTCCCTGAGCCTAATAGCATATCGGTGGTTGTGATTTCCCGATTATCTTCTCGGAAGTATCACCGGGTCGTCACCCGACCGCTATGTTGAGCTCGTGATCAAGTTGGTTTATCCTTGTAAACCACCCCTTCTCCAGGAATCTGTGTGGGATACCCCTGAGCTAGTTGGCTAAGCTGAACAACAACTTGGAAAGTTGGAAGATGGAAGCTTGCCCGGCTTAGTTCATTCCAAAAGGATATTCTTGTGTAGTGTGTGTTGAAGAAAGATGATATCTTCATCAATTGGT
Source organism: Triticum dicoccoides (assembly GCF_002162155.2). Lineage (NCBI taxonomy): Eukaryota > Viridiplantae > Streptophyta > Magnoliopsida > Poales > Poaceae > Triticum > Triticum dicoccoides. The sequence continues at coordinate 204,252,642 of NC_041387.1, read as the reverse complement.
CCTTGTGATCAATTGTTCGATCTATTATCTTACCCAAACCTTTGATTTGAGTATGGGCTATCGTCAATCAAATCCGAACCAACGATGTTCGTAGTGTTGTCTTACTCGTGGATTTTCCTCGAGCATACACCATTATATCGTTTGGGTATGACTAGTGCTATCACTCGTTCACATAATTATGGAACTCCTTCTTCATGGAAACCAGGATGAGTTGTTGTTGAGCCCATCAGCAATATATTTAACCTCTCCATGATTATGTTGAACATCCATCTAGTACTGGAAACTTTTCTAAGCATTATCTTCATGACCCGCTCATGGAGCATATGTCCGGATGAAAGATGTGACTTTCTCTAATTCACGTGCACTTGGTGTAAGTTGCCGCCGTGTATCCGAGAAAGATTGTTTTTGCTTCCTTGGAATCATCCCAAGTCAGTCATGCATGTGTGAAGTATACATTGGATTGTGAGATTAGCTACCTCCATTCTATATGTGTCCCGAGCACACCAAGCCACTGATTGATTTGTTCAAGGAGAAGAAGTTCCTTCTTAAGAGTATACCTTATGCAAGGACTTCGATATCCTCGATGATGGTTTTCCCCCGGAACTCGGTAGTGTTTTATTGTAAGACTACCACGTGGTCATGCTTGTCTGGGACAACGTGTTCACATGTTTGTAGCAGAACCAACTCATGTTTGGAGCTTGCTATCGTAGTTCATTTCCCGAGAATCTCGCAACGTCATCTCGTCGATTTGTGTTGCAAACTTTCGTTTTCCTTCCTAGACTCGACGAGTCTGGAATATCCTGACACCAACCAGATCTGAATCTCAGGCAGATATGATGGTTTGGAACATTTCCCAAGAACTATAATATCGGTCCCTCGGAAACCGGTAAAGTGGATGTCGTGGCCAACACACCCAGCCGGAAGACCTGTTATTATAATATCTTGATTGAGGAAGTTGGCCACCCCCCCATAGGGATTTCGTAGGGTTTACTCCGTAGTTGCCCTATGGATTTTTGTGTTTCCGAAGTCCGACCTTTACTTGATGTTCTAGATACCAAACCATTTCAATGAATGGGATACGCTAGCACATCAAGGAGAACATTGGAAGCGGAGTGCTAAATGTCTCTCGGTCGATCATCCAGATTTTATTTCCTTGGCCCTGTCAAGGGTGAAATCTGAGAAGGTGTTATCTTCCTTTGCATCTGCATCCTCCATCACCATTCATCATGGTAGCAAGTTGTGTTGCCAGGATCCTTGACACGGATGTTGGTAAAACCTTGATGATTATGGAATTGCTCAAGTTCTTGAGAGCACGCACAAGCGCTAGGTGTTATCGTCGGCACTAACCGGGATTGCTCCTAGTCTCGTCGGTTATGCTATAACCACTTCAACAGTGAATTCACTCTTTATTGTTGGGTTCTTCCCCAGTTACTAGAATCATTCCCAGCATTTGCATTTTGTTCCCAGCTTGCACCGCCAATGTGCCATTCTACCATGGGTCTCTTCCATCTCCGGTGATAAGCAAATTCATCCATTACGTTGTCTTCAACAAGGTAATCCACATCATCCAAATCTGAGTATGCCATTCTACCGACTCCCGCCAATCGATTGCTCGAGAGTTGCCTTAGGCTGATATGAAGAGTTTCAATGATCTCTATATCAAAGGTAATTCTTTTTGCCACTTAAGGGGATAATCTACGAATCACCCTCCTCCAGGATGTTTCGTCGTGGTATCATGGCAACTCAACTCCTCGCTACGTCGACAATCGTTTACCACCTTCTTAAGTGTGAAATTATTGTCCACCTAGTGAACCTTCGTCACCCGTTTCTTTCCACCCCTCTTGATGTGTATCTCGTGTCTCAACCCGAGAGATGGTCCTATGTCTCATTCCGTGAGTTGTTCGATCTTCGAGAAGATTGACCCTTCTAGAGTCTCCTTCTTCCCTCCATGTCATGTTGACAGGGTTTTTCAAGGCAAGACTTCAAGACAATGATGGTGATCGAATTAACGTTCCTATGAAGTGCAACCTGGATCGTGAAGATTATACTAGTTTGCGTTTCCCCTTCACCTTACCCTACGCTTGAATCTCGAGACGAGATTCTTGTTTAGTGGGGGTGAGTTGTCACATCCCTAGCCTTACCCTGGCCTTGGACTAGCTTGGTTGCTGCATCATGTTTAATTTCAAATGAAATTTGAATTGAGGAATTTTCAAAGCCTCAGAATCCTTTAAAAAAATGATCAAGATAAAAATTGCTTCAAATAAGTCCAAGAAAATGTTCTTGTTATCCTCTGGAAATATTGGCAAGAGGTAAAATCCAAACCAATATTTTCGGTATCTCAGAAACATTTATTTTGGGTATTTGAATTAAATCAATAGCTATTTAATTTGGACTTATATCTACTGTTAAATAAATATAGGTCCAATAATTCTGAAATATTTTTGTGGAGCATTGTTTTCATTCTTTTAGCTCCTAAAAATATTGTCGGAAGCAAAATAAATTGAATTGGTTTCAAAACCAAATTCAAAACAAACCTGCAAAATAGAAAAACAGAATTAAAACAGAAAGAGAGAGAAAGAACCGTACCTGGGCCACTTACCTGTAGCCGGCCCAGCTCCTCCCGCTGGCCCAGCCCACCTCCTCCCCCTTGTCCTTTTCCTCCTCTGCCAGGAGGACGAACAGAGGCGAGGCGTGGCGCACGCCCGAGAGGCCTCGGCCACCTCCTGCTTCCCCCCTGGCCACCTCCTGCCTGGTTGCCTCCCTCCTCGACGCCCGGAGACGCCACGCACTCCCCCTCGCCCCCTGCACCTCTCCTCTCTCCCCCTGGACCCCATTCCCTCCTCTGTTGCCCTCTCGCGCACACCACCGAGCGGAGCTCGCCGTCATCGTCGCCGTATGTAGCGACCTGACCCGAATGGATCACGTCTACTGTGCTATGGTGTCATCCCTGGATCAGTAATGCTGACACCACACAGTACATCGAGGTTTTATAGCAGAGTTGCAATCACACACTTATTACATCGATGGCTCAAAAAGAACTTATTACAATAAATATAGCTTAAGGCCATCTAATAATGATAACAGCGGAAAGCTTGGAAGATAAGTGAGTCCATCAACTCCATCGGCATCACTGAGTATAGAACCACGACCTAAACGCACCTCAATCGTCGTCTGAAAAGTCTGCAACATTAACGTTGCAGCCCGAAAACGGGTCAGCACATGGAATATGCTGGCAATGTAACACATAGAGAGTAATGAAACAATAAGCCTATACTACATGCATTATGGCTGGTGGTAAGGCTCTATGGTTACAGTTTTGCGAAAAGCCAATTTTTCCCTACATCAAAGGAATAATTTTGTTTAACTATCATGGTGGTTGTTAAACATTGAGAATGGTTGACAGCATCCTCAATCCCAATTTAAAAGTACTCATTAAAACCCAAAAGCTTTTATTAGAGGTAACATGTTGAGATTCACAAAGATATTCAAGTACTAGATACTCAAAATGTCCATAACCGGGGACACGGCTAATCATGATTAGTTTGTTACTCTGCAGAGGTTTGCGCACTTTTCCCCACATGACTCGATCGCCTCCGTTTGTTTTCTCGCACTACATGGTGTTTGAGAAACGGATGACCGAGACATAGTCTTTCAGAAGCACTAGCACCTTACATGTGGGGTAGACCGGTACACCTACATCCCCTACATCTGCTAGTCCACCCCGTAAGAGTTCGCACAACTTAGTCAACTATGCTAGAGCCCATAGTAGCATGTGGCTGCACACGGAAGTTTCTAGCATGAAAGATCTTATGATCCCTTAGAGCCTGGGTGGCGGTCCGAAAAAAAAATAGGCAAGTCCTGATAGACATCAGGTGCCTCAATCCACCCAGATGTGTGTTTAGGTTGCCACCTTAGATAAGCCATTAATTAACAATCTCACATCTGTCATGGATATTCACTCACCCAATCCACGTCTACTAGCATAGCATAGCATAATAAGCAAACGTAGAAGTAACTCCCAAGGTTTCATAAGTAACAGGTAATAGGTACTACCTCATCTACTTCCCATCCCACAATTTAATTAGATCCTAACAATGCAAGTGTTTGAGGGTTTGATCTAATGCAATAAAACTGGGTAGTAGGAAAGATATGATCAAGTGTTACTTGCCTTGCTGATGATCCGCGAGTCCTAGGGTTTCGAAGTAACAAGCGGCGCAATCCGGGTAATCTATCGCAGACAAACAACAAGCATACAATAAGTACTCATCTAATG
>NC_041387.1:204239866-204247111 GCF_002162155.2 Triticum dicoccoides | reverse complement strand
TGAGTCGAACAAAATGAACTTTACTCGGGGCCTAAATGCAATTTTTTTTAAAAAAAAAAACACGCATTTTTCCCTAAGGCAAATAAAACGCAAATAAAACTCCGGCAAAACCAAAATGGGTTTATTTATTAAATCTTCATTATTCCTAAATTTGGGAAAGTCATATTATTCCCTCTCTCAAAATTTTTATAGGAAAACTTTATGAAGATAATTAAATAAATCCAAATGATCCTATTTTCAAAATTTGAGAAATCCCAAATATGAAAATAATGAAACTTCCAATTCTCTCCGAGGGTCCTTGAGTTGCGTGAAATTTTCTAGGATCGGAAAATGCGAGAAAAACATGGTATGCATGATGACCTAATGTATAACATTCCAAATTGAAAATTTGGGATGTTACACCGTACCCATGGCCATCGCCACCCCCTCTCCTCCCCGACGTGCTCCTGAGCTCTGCAGTGCCTCCCTCGACCTCCCCGTCGACTCACGCCACCGGAGAAGCCCTGAAGCGTCGTCCCGACGCTTTCCCCTCCTCGGCCACCGAGGACCGCCGCCGTTGATTCGCCGCCTCCGACACCTCCCCGAGCTCCCCGAGGCCACCGATGCAACCCCTGTGAGCCCCTCTTCCTCTTCCCCCTTCCCTCAAGCTCGCACTCATCCCCTAGCCTCTTCCTCCACCGCGGCCGAGAGTTTCTTGCCGCCGGCCATGGCGTGGCCATGGCCACAGCCACCCCAGCTCGCATCCGAGCCCACTGACGTGCTCACCGCGATCTCAGGAATCCGTAGCACGCCCCAGCTCCTCCTGCCGTGCTCCCTAACCCCGACCCCGAGCTCGCCCGAGCTCCGGCCGCCGCCGAGGTCGACGCCGTGCTCAACTCCGGCCACCTCGCGGCCTCCCGTCCGTTCCTTTAGATGCGTAGGAGCAAGAGCTTCTCCCCAGTGCCCTCAGCGCGCCAAACCACCGCTCGTAGCGCCAAACCCGCCACCACCCGAACTCCGGCCGCCGCCGTCGTCATGATTGCCGTCGCCTCCGGCCACCCTAGCTTCTTCCGTTGGCCCTGTTAGATGCGCGCGGGTCTGGGCATCCCGTAGAGCCCCTCCGCCGCTCTTTTGGTCATCGGAGGGCGAATCCCGACGCTCTCCGCCGTCCCTGGCCTCGCCGGTGACGAGCCTCGGGTCAACTCCGGTGAGTTTGACCCCCTCTCTCTCACTGACCTGCGGGCCCCGCCCGGCTAATTAGGTTAGGTTAGTTTATCTAAGCTAGGTTAGTTTAGTTAGACGCTGACACTCGGGACCCACCGGTCAGGGGTTGACCGGACTGTGCCACGTTGACCTGCTGACGTCATCATGACATCAGGCTGACGCAATAAGTATTTTCTGGAATTAAAATAAATCAGGAAATTCCAGAAAATAGCTAAAACTTAAATAAATCATAGAAAATTAACCGCAACTCCAAATTAAATAAATTATATATGAAAAATTATCAGAAAAATTCAAGGAATCCATCTGTACCATTTTCATGCATGTTAGAACAACTTATAGCTGCTGTTTAGCACAAATCAATTAAATGGCATTTGAATAATCACATATGGAGTTTGAATTTGAATCTTGGATTCAAACCAACTTCATTTAATCTGGTTTTAGTTGCATTAGCTCAAAACACATTCATTTTTGCCATGTCATGATCATGCATCATATTGCGCATTGCATTGATTGTGTTCCCTTCTGTGTTGCCGGTATTGTCCTCTCTCGATAGACGTGATACCGATGATGTGATCGTTGACACTGATGAAGTCTCAATGTTATCTTCAGAAGTGCCAGGCAAGCAAAACCCCCTTGTTCATTCCGATAAAATCCCACTCTCTCGCTCCTGCTCTCTTTTACAGCATTAGGACAACAACGACATATTTGTTACTTGCTGCGGTAGCTGAACCCCTTTATCCTCTGCATGACCTGTCATTGCCACAGTAAATAGATGAAACCCACTAGCATGAGTAGGAGTTGTTTGAGCCCTGATGTGCCTACTCATTCATGCTTGTTTGTCATGCCTGCTACTGCTTAGAGTTGAGTCAGGTCTGATTCATCGGGGATGAATCAGAGGCGTGTGAACATGTCCTACTGTGTGTGAGTTAAGTGTGTGAACACGATTTGGTAAAGGTAGCGGTGAGAGGCCATGTAGGAGTACATGGTGGGTTGTCTCATTGCAGCCGTCCTCAGGAACTGAGTTCTGTGTTTGTGATCCATGATTCAGCTACTACCACGCATTGGGCCCGAAACCAATGGACCCTCTCGGCTTCTTGATCACCCTTGTCCTCTGTCCAGGAGTTGCAAGTAGTTTCTGGTGTTTGTAGTATGCTGGAGGCCGTGCGCAGCGCTGACCGTAGGGGTGGGCTGTGATGCGGTAGGCACGTGGCCGGGTAAACCGGGAGCCCGTTTGGTGTCACGGAACCCTGTTCACATCCTTTGGGGCTGTGAGCGAAACTCCGGCCGGATCTCCTCATGGATGGAACCCAAATAGGCGATAAACCTGGACTAGAGACTTGAGTGTTTAGGTAGGCCGTGGCCGACACCCACGTTGGGCTTCCGCTTGAAGGTTGCCGAGTACATGTCGTGTAAAAGGCGGTAAGTGGTGAGAGCGTGTGTGAAGAAGTACACCCCTGCAGGGTTAACATCATCTATTCGAATAGCCGTGTCCGCGGTAAAGGACTTCTGGGTTGCTTATATCAGTTCATAGACAAGTGAAAGTGGATACTTTAAAATGCGCAAGATAAGCGTGAGTGCTATGGATGGCGTTCTCGTAGGGAGACGGGAGCGGATCCATAGTGGTGTATTGATATGGTGAATATGTGGACTCGTGTGCGCCACCTCAAAAGTGTTACTTGCAGTCGTAGTTCAGGATAGCCACCGAGTCAAAGCTGGCTTGCTGCAGTTAAACCCCACCATCCCCTTTGTTGATAATGATGCATATGTAGATAGATCTGATGTAAGTCTTGCTGGGTACATTTGTACTCACGTTTGCCTATTTTATGTTTTTGCAGAGAGACTTCGGTCTCACTAGTAGTTTCGCGTGGACTTCGACGTTTAGCTTGTTACCTCAGCTACGATCTTGTGCCCTCGGCAGGATCTGATAGATAGTCAGGCTTCTCAGCCTTTTTCATTTATAGATGTCTGTACTCAGACATGATAGCTTCCGCTTGTGCTTTGACTTGTATGCTCTGATTGTTGGGTCGTGAGACCCATGTTTGTAATATCTCGCTCCTCGGAGCCTAATGAATAAATTACTTGAGTCGTAGAGTCTTGTTGTGATGCCATGTTGTGTTTGCACATATCGAGCATATTGTGCGTATGTTATTGAAATGCTTGGTATGTGTGGGATCTGACTATCTAGTTGTTTATCTTTAGTAGCCTCTCTTATCGGGAAATGTCTCCTAGTGTTTCCACCGAGCCATGGTAGCTTGCTACTGCTCCGAAACACTTAGGCTGGCCGGCATGTGTCCTTCTTCGTTCCTGTGTCTGTCCCTTCGGGGAAATGTCACGCGATGAATACCGGAGTCCTGTTAGCCCGCTACAGCCCGGTTCACCGGAGTCCTGCTAGCCCAGTGCTACAGCCTGGATTCACTCACTGATGACCGACACGTTCGATGCTGGGTCATGGATGCCTGTCCCTGTAAGTCTGTGCCACTTTGGGTTTACGACTAGCCATGTCAGCCCGGGCTCTTTATCATATGGATGCTAGCAACATCATCATATACGTGAGCCAAAAGGCGCAAACGGTCCCGGGCAAAGGTAAGGCGACACCCGTGGAATACCGTGCGTGAGGCCGCAAAGTGATATGAGGTGTTACATGCTAGATCGATGTGGCATTGAGTCGGGGTCCTGACATCGCCTTACCTTTTCCCGGGACCGTTTGCGCCTTTTGGCTCACGTATATGATAGTGTCGCTAGCATCCATATGATCAGGAGCCCGGGCTGACATGACTAGTCGTAAACCCAAAGCGGCACAGACTTACAGGGACAGGCATCCATGACCCAGCTCCGAACGTGTCGGTCATCAGCAAGTGGGTCCGGGCTGTAGCACTGGGCTAGCAGGACTCCGGTAAACCGGGCTGTAGCGGGCTAACAGGACTCCGGTACTCAATGCGTGACATTTCCCCGAAGGGACAGACACAGGAACGAAGAAGGACACATGCCGGCCAGCCTAAGTGTTCCAGAGCAGTAGCAAGCTACCATGGCTTAGCGGTAACACTAGGAGACATTTCCCGGTAAGAGAGGCTACTAAAGATAAACAACTAGGTAGTCAGATCCCACACATACCAAGCATTTCAATCATACACACAATATGCTCGATATGTGCAAATACAACGAAGCATCACAACATGACTCTACGACACAAGTACTTTATTTAAGGCTCAGAGAGCCATACATAACATACACAAAGGTACGGGTCTCACGACCCAACATTCAAGTCATACAGTCATACAGTCATACAAACCAGCAGCGGAAGTAACTTGTCGGAGTACAGACAACTAGTAAAATAAAAGAGGCTTGGAAAGCCTAGCTATACTACGTGGTCCTTCACAAGCTCAGGGTCACCACCTGGGCCTTTAGCCTACTCGTTGATGTCAACGTCTACGTAGAACCCATCAGAAGGGGTTGCAGCGTCTTCTGTAAAATGTAAATTATAGCAACATGAGTACAAGGGTACTCAACAAGACTTACATCAGATCCTACATACATGCATATTTTCAAGAAGGGTTGGTGGAGTTATTGCAGCAAGCCAGCTTTGACTCTTGGCTAGACTATCCTACGATACTCCAACTTGAAATGGTTTTGCGCACACGAGTCCACTACTCACCACTTCAATACACTACCGAGGATCCCCCTCCGTCTCCCTATGGAAGAGCCATCCTCGGCACTCACACTTATCTTGAGGCTTTTAGCAGTTTCCATTTACTTGTCTATGAACTGTATAGGCAACCAAGTAGTCCTTTACCGCGGACGCGTCTATTCGAATAGATCATGATAACCCTGCAGGGGTGTACTTCTTCATACACGCTCTCACCACTTACCGTCGTTTACACGACATGTACTCGGCAACCTTCAAGCAGAAGCCCAACATGGGTGTCGGCCACGACCTACCTAATCACCTAAGCCTCCAGTCCAGGTTTATCGCCTATTTAGGTTCCATCCGCAGGGAGTCCGGCCGAGGTTTCCCATACGGCCCCGAACGATGTGAACAGGGTTCCCGAGATACCTAACGGGTATTCGGTACACCCGGCCACGTACCTACCGCATCACAGCCCACCCCTACGGTCAGCGCTGTCCACGGCCTCCAGTAGGCTACAAACACCAGAAACTACTTGCAACTCCTGGACGGAGAACTAGGGTGAATAAGAAGCCGAGAGGGTCCATTGGTTTCAGGCCCAATGCATGGTAGTAGCTGTATCTTAAATCACACATACAGATCTCAGTGCTTAAGGTCGGCTTCAATGAAACAACCCACCATGTACTCCTACATGGCCTCTCATCGATACCTTTACCAACTCGTGTTCACCACACCACTCTCATTACCGACATAATCATTTCACTCTAGCCCATCACCCAGATGAACCAGACCTGACACGACTCTAAGCATAGCAGGCATAGCAAGGTAGGAACAACACATACATATGGCTCATACAACTCCTACACATGCTAGTGGGTTTCATCTAGTTACTGTGGCAATGACAGGTCATGCAGAGGAAATGGGTTCAACTACCGTAGCACACAGCAGTTTGAAACGCGTTGTATTAATGCAGTAAAAGAGAGCAGGAGCGAGAACATGGGATTGTATCGATATGATCAAATGGTTGGTTGCTTGCCTGATGGTTCGATGCACTGATACGGTTCTTCGTTAGGGTAATCAAGGTACTCCTCGGAGGCAGAACCTGTCGCAAAGGACACCGATACACAACCATCACCAAACAATGTGCAACAATATGATGCATGCATGAAACATGGCAATATGAGTGTGTTGGGCTAATGCAACTAAAACCAGAAGGGTTTGAACAAATTTGAATCAAAGATTCAAATTTCAAACTCAAGCATGGCCTTTTAAAGTGATTTTCCTTGTTCTGCATTAAACATCAAGTTAACTTGTTTAGTCATGCATGAAAATAGTACAGATGGATAGATTGGATTTTTCTGATCATTTTTCATATATAAATTGTCTGATTTGGTGTTACAGAATAAAAGTTATGAATTTTTTGAAGTTTAAATTATATTCTGGAATTTCCTGATTTAATTAAATCCAGAAATATATATATTGCGCCAGCATGACGTCAGCACGACGTCAGCGGTCAACTGCGGCTGGCTGGGGTCAAACCTGACGTGTGGGGTCCACACGTCAGTGACAGGGGGGTTTAACAGAGGTTAGTTTAATCCTAATTAGGAGTTAGTGGCGCTGGGGCCCACTGGTCAGTGTCAGGGGGGGTTAACTAACAGTGATTAGCGCTAATCTAACCACCTGGTCGATGGGGCCCACGCGTCAGTGACTCTGGGGGGGTCAAACCCCAGGTCAAACAGGTCAAATCGCCGGCGAGGTCCGCGGCGTACAAGTGCCTCGGGTTTCCTCTGTGGTGCTCCAAACGGCGTGCGCCTAGGTGCGTTGGAAAGCCAGCTCGATGGCGCGTCAGGCGGTGGCCGTGGCTGGGCCTGGGGTGGCCGGAGTCGACGGCGGCGAGCTCGGCTGCGGCCGCCGGGGTTCGGTCGTGCACGGGAACGTGGTTGGAGCTCGAAGGCGAGCGAAGCAAGGCGCTAGGGATGCTCTACGGGGCCTTACGGACTCGTTGGACTCGCCGGGGTGACCAAATGGTCACCGGAGCTGCGTCAACGGCGAGCTCGGCGACGGCGGCGGTTCGGCCGTGGTGGGAAACGGGGTTACGGCGCGGGAACGAGGGGGAAAAGAGGGGGAAACGGTGGCGGAGCTCACCGCGGTTGCAGTGGGCGTCGAAGCGGGCTCGGGGATGCGCTGGAGACGGCGAATCGATGGCGATGGTGGTCGGAGCCCGAGGAGGAAGACGATGGCGACGGCGGCTCCACAGGGCGTCCGGCGACTTGTGGCTTGACGAGGAGGTAGAGGGGGTCGCGGCGGAGCTGGGGAGCGTGTCGGGGAGGCGAGGGGAGGCCGGTGGCGGCGGCTATGGCGAACGGCGGCGACGGTGCGTTCGGACATGGGAGAGAGAGAGCGAGGGAGTGGAGAGGAAG
>NC_041387.1:204233918-204239747 GCF_002162155.2 Triticum dicoccoides | reverse complement strand
GAGGAGGGGAGGGGCAGGCAGGCAGGCGAGCTGGTGGCGTGGCGCGGTGGCGCGCGCGCGCGCCGGGCACACTCCCCTCCCTCTGTCGAGGACGAAGACGACAGAGGAGGGAGGCGGGCTGGGCCGCCTGCTGGCTGGGCCGGCCAGCTGCTGCTGGGCCGCACAGGGAGGAGCCCAGGTAAGCTTCTCCTTTTATTTATTTTTGTTTTCTAATTTCTGACATTTGTTTTGATTTAAATAAAATATTAAATCATTTTATTATCTTATGCCAATTTTTGCAGGAGCTAGATATATTATTCCAGAGCTCCCCAACAGGTGGCATAATTTTTGGACATATATTAATATATATAACTAATATATTTCCAATGCTAATATTTATGCATTAATTCCAAATGCCCAAAATAAATACCTATGAGCCCTTAAAAATATTGGTTTGATTTTTATCTCTGTCCAATATTTTCAGAGAGCAACATGAGCATTTTCTTGGACCCTTTTGGAGAAATTTTTATTTGGGTCATTTTCAAAAATGATTCTGAGGGTTTCACAAATCCCCATTTCAAGTTTCTGATGAAAGAGTAAACATGATGCAACACTCTAATGCATGACTAGCTAGGGTGTGACATACACCACGTTAGTCCTCTGATGGTGTGCCGTGTTCTGTTCAATATGCTCCAACAAACGGTTGGTCTCCCGCTTGTTTCTCTCAGCTTCCATCATAACCTCGGCTAGGGAAGGAGGATGAGGAAGATTTGCATCCCTGACTTCACTGCCTTCGGCCTGCTCTTGAGGAGCAGGGTTAGTGCGCGTGTTGACCATCCTAGGTAAACAAGACAATGATTTAATCAGGATGATAAAATTCTGACATAGGATATAAAATGTAAGGAATAACTGGAAATGCAAGATGATCATCCGTATGACATGGTAAATACAGAAACTGCTTCTTTATTCCATCGGCATACACACCATACAGGGTTTAGTACAAGACCAAACAAAGTACTATTACGGTGAAAAGAGGATTTCATCTCATCAGAGGCATCCCAAGCTCCTATACATTATTTTTCTACACCTCCGGAAAGAGTACAAACTAGGTCATATCCCACGAGTCACGCGGGACGATAGACGACACAGCTAGTGCGAACTAGTGATACTACCACTAACTCAGACCGATCCGTAGTAGTCCTCGTAGAAGTCACCTCCATAGCCTGGAAGCTCAACATGATCATCCGGAAACAGACGATCTCGCGGAGCTTGTGGACCATAGGGGCTAGGATGAGGTCTTGGACCAACAGACGGTGGCCTGCGGGGACCGCGAGGTGGGGTGATGCCTCCTACATCACGCCAACCCATCACGTCTGGCAGAGCAGATCTCACAGGATAGAGATCGCGCATATCCGAATATCCAGCTTGCACCGCCGGTGCAAACTGAGTCAATGTGGCCCAGTGGTCAGCACGGGTATTGAAGAGCTCTAACCTCAAGGCCCGATTTTCACAGTCCTTATCCTCGAGCATCTCAGCAGTGGTGCGAGTCCGTGAATCCTCCTGAGTGGGGTCAGCATAGATAGCCTGGAGATACCCTTGTGCTCCCGGAAGTGATCCTGGCATATACCGGAAATCAGAGTCCCGAAATAGACCAGATCTGACTCGCATGATGGTCATCATAGAGTAGGCGGCGTCCTGCACAGCCATCTCAATAGTAACCCCGAGTCCATAGGAGCAGTGAAGGGGCTCGGTGGACCCAGGATAAGATGGAAATATCCTGACAGTGCAGAGATACTGGCTTTGATTGAAGTCCCGAAATTGCTCTTCGACCGTGTACTCAGGATACCAGCGGTATCCAGCCTCAGTCATTACCCTGACAAACATGGTAGTATGGCCGGGTACATCTAGGCATCGAGTCAGGCGAACCACTTGATTGAGGTCGCGAGTGGCCATCTGAAAGCACAATCATAATGCGAAGGCATTAGAATTTCTAGCAAAATTTCGGCAGCATAACAGCTGTAAATGCTCAAGAAGGATTTTGAGACATTTGACAAAGGATTACATACACAGTCAACATCATCATATCAAGTTCTGAACCCATCCTAGCAACATAATGTGATAATAGAATTGAACTAGGCTTGTATCCATCAAACCTATAAGGTACTACTGATTAGTAACACGTGATCTTGATAGAGAGAACAGATCCTAATTCCTTAACCCCCGGTGGAAGAATAGACTGACTCAGATCAGAATGTCATAAGGTAAAGGAGTAAAAAGAGCCTTACGTTCCAACCCACAAACAATTCCCCTACATATAAGTAAAGAATTTCTAGACTCAACATCGACCAGTTTGGCTTGGAGAACCTACAGGCAGTCCGGCTCTGATGCCAACGCTGTCAGGACCCCGACTCGATGTCACATCGATCTAGCCGGTAACACCTCATATCACTTTGCGACCTCACGCACGGTATCCCCACGGGTGTCGCCTTACCTTTGCCCGGGACCGTTTGCGCCTTTTGGCTCACGTATATGATAGTGTCGCTAGCATCCATATGATAAGGAGCCCTGGCTGACATGACTAGTCATAAACCCAAAGCGGCACAGACTTACAGGGACAGGCATCCATGACCCAGCTTCGAATGTGTCGGTCATCAGCAAGTGGGTCCGGGCTGTAGCACTGGGCTAGCAGGACTCCGGTAAACCGGGCTGTAGCGGGCTAACAGGACTCCGGTACTCAATGCGTGACATTTCCCCGAAGGGACAGACACAGGAACGAAGAAGGACACATGCCGGCCAGCCTAAGTGTTCCAGAGCAGTAGCAAGCTACCATGGCTCAGCGGTAACACTAGGAGACATTTCCCGGTAAGAGAGGCTACTAAAGATAAACAACTAGGTAGTCAGATCCCACACATACCAAGCATTTCAATCATACATACAATATGCTCGATATGTGCAAATACAACGAAGCATCACAACATGACTCTACGACACAAGTACTTTATTTAAGGCTCAGAGAGCCATACATAACATACACAAAGGTACGGGTCTCACGACCCAGCATTCAAGTCATACAGTCATACAAACCAGCAGCGGAAGTAACTTGTCTAAGTACAGACAACTAGTAAAATAAAAGAGGCTTGGAAAGCCTAGCTATACTACGTGGTCCTTCACAAGCTCAGGGTCACCACCTGGGCCTTTAGCCTACTCGTTGATGTCAACGTCTACGTAGAACCCATCAGAAGGGGTTGCAGCGTCTTCTGGAAAAATGTAAATTATAGCAACATGAGTACAAAGGTACTCAGCAAGACTTACATCAGATCCTACATACATGCATATTATCAAGAAGGGTTTGTGGAGTTATTGCAGCAAGCCAGCTTTGACTCTTGGCTAGACTATCCTACGATACTTCAACTTGAAATGGTTTTGCGCACACGAGTCCACTACTCACCACTTCAATACACTACCGAGGATCCGCCTCTGTCTTCCTACGGAAGAGCCATCCTCGGCACTCACACTTATCTTGAGGCTTTTAGTAGTTTCCATTTTCTTGTCTATGAACTGTATAGGCAACCAAGTAGTCCTTTACCGCGGACGCGGCTATTCGAATAGATTGTGATAACCCTGCAGGGGTGTACTTCTTCATACATGTTTCCACCACTTAGCGTCTGCACACGACATGTGCTCGGCAGACTTCAAGCGAAAGCCGACGTGGGTGTAGACCACGACCTACCTAAACACTTAAGCCTCTAGTCCAGGTTTATCGCCTATTCAGGTTCCATCCGCAGGGAGTCCGGCCGAGGTTTCCCATACGGCCCCGAACGATGTGAACAGGGTTCCCGAGATACCTAACGGGTATTCGGTACACCGTGCCACGTACCTACCGCATCACAGCCCACCCCTACGGTCAGCGCTGTCCACGGCCTCCAGTAGGCTACAAACACCAGAAACTACTTGCAACTCCTGGACAGAGAGCTAGGGTGAATAAGAAGTCGAGCGGGGTCATATTTCAGGGCCCAATGCATGGTAGTAGTTGTATCTTAAATCACACATACAGATCTCAGTGCTTAAGGTCGGCTTCAATGAAACAACCCACCATGTACTCCTACATGGCCTCTCATCGATACCTTTACCAACTCGTGTTCACCACACCACTCTCATTACCGACATAATCATTTCACTCTAGCCCATCAACCAGATGAACCAGACCTGACCCGACTCTAAGCATAGCAGGCATAGCAAGGTAGGAACAACACATACATATGGCTCAATCAACTCCTACACATGCTAGTGGGTTTCATCTAGTTACTGTGGCAATGACAGGTTATGCACTGGAAATGGGTTCAACTACCGTAGCACACAGCAGTTTGAAACACATTGTCTTAATGCAGTAAAAGAGAGCAGGAGCGAGAACATGGGATTGTATCGATATGATCAAATGGTTGGTTGCTTGCCTGATGGTTCGATGCACTGATACGGTTCTTCGTTAGGGTAATCACGGTACTCCTCGGAGGCAGAACCTGTCGCAAAGGACACCGATACACAACCATCACCAAACAATGTGCAACAATATGATGCATGCATGAAACATGGCAATATGAGTGTGTTGGGCTAATGCAACTAAAACCAGAAGGGTTTGAACAAATTTGAATCGAAGATTCAAATTTCAAACTCAAGCATGGCCTTTTAAAGTGTTTTTCCTTGTTCTGCTTTAAACATCAATTTAACTTGTTTGATCATGCATGCAAATAATACAGATGGATAGATTGGATTTTTCTGATCATTTTTCATATATAATTTGTCTGATTTGGAGTTACAGAATAAAAGTTATGAATTTTTGAAGTTTAAACTATATTCTGGAATTTCCTGATTTAATTTAAATCCAGAAATATAAATATTGCGCCAGCATGACGTCAGCACGACGTCAGCGGTCAACTGCGGCTGGCTGGGGTCAAACCTGACGTGTGGGGTCCACACGTCAGTGACAGGGGGGTTTAACAGGGTTAGTTTAATCCTAATTAGGAGTTAGTGGCGCTGGGGCCCACTGGTCAGTGTCAGGGGGGGTTAACTAATAGTGACTAGCGCTAATCTAACCACCTGGCCGACGGGGCCCACGCGTCAGTGACTCTGGGGGGTTCAAACCCTAGGTCAAACAGGTCAAACCCGCCGGCGGTTAGTCGCCGGCGAGGTCCGCGGCGTACATGTGCCTCGGGTTTCCTCTGTGGTGCTCCAAACGGCGTGCGGCTAGGTGCGTTGGAAAGCCAGCTCGATGGCGCGTCAGGCGGTGGCCGTGGCTGGGCCTGGGGTGGCCGGAGTCGACGGCGGCGAGCTCGGCTGCGGCCGCCGGGGTTCGGTCGTGCACGGAAACGGGGTTGGAGCTCGAAGGCGAGCGAAGCGAGGCGCTAGGGATGCTCTACGGGGCCTTACGAACTTGTTGGACTCGCTGGGGTGACCAAATGGTCACCGGAGCTGCGTCGACGGCGAGCTCGGCGACGGCGGAGGTTCGGCCGTGGTGGGGAACGGAGTTACGGTGCGGGAACGAGGGGAAGAAGAGAGGGAAACGGTGGCGTAGCTCACCGCGGTTATAGTGGGCGTCGAAGCGGGCTCGGGGACGCACCGGAGACGGCGAATCGACGGCGACGATGGTCAGAGCCCGAGGAGGAAGACGATGGCGACGGCGGCTCCACAGGGCGTCCGGCGTCTTGTGGCTTGACGGAGAGCTTCAGGGCGAGGGGGCGGAACTCCTGCGCGTGTCGGGGAGGCGAGGGGAGGCCGCTGGCGGCTGCTATGGCGAACGGCGGCGAGGGGTGCGTTCGGACACGGGAGAGAGAGAGCGAGGGAGAGGAGAGGAAG
>NC_041387.1:204199401-204233872 GCF_002162155.2 Triticum dicoccoides | reverse complement strand
GGAGGGGAGAGGCAGGCAGGCAGGCGAGCTGGTGGCGTGGCGCGGTGGCGCGCGCGCGCGCCGGGCACACTCCCCTCCCTCTGTCGAGGACGAAGACGACAGAGGAGGAGGCGGGCTGGGCCGCCTGCTGGCTGGGCCGGCCAGCTACTGCTGGGCCGCACAGGGAGGAGCCCAGGTAAGCTTCTCCTTTTATTTATTTTTGTTTTTCTAATTTCTGTCATTTGTTTTGATTTAAATAAAATATTAAATCATTTTATAACCTTATGCCAATTTTTGCAGGAGCTAGATATATTATTCCAGAGCTCCCCAACAGGTGGCATAATTTTTGGACATATATTAATATATATAACTAATATATTTCCAATGCAAATATTTATGCATTAATTCCAAATGCCCAAAATAAATACCTATGAGCTCTAAAAAATATTGGTTTGATTTTTATCTCTGTCCAATATTTTCAGAGAGCAACATGAGCATTTTCTTGGACCCTTTTGGAGAAATTTTTATTTGGGTCATTTTCAAAATGATTCTGAGCATTTCACAAATCCCCATTTCAAGTTTCTGATGAAAGAGTAAACATGATGCAACACTCTAATGCATGACTGGCTAGGGTGTGACACTCCCCATCCGCAAGATCATTTCTAAGTTTTCTCAACGGTGTTTCTTCCATCCGTCCCAAGTTGCCTTTATTTCCCGCCCTCCAACCCTTTTTTCTTCAAGGACCTATATTTCTTAATCAAGTATCCTTTTATTGATGGGAACTCTCGCCATTCCTTTCCGTCAAAGCTCTTATCCGGTGATTCTCAGGAAGTTACAAACGGAGCTTCAAGTTTATTATTCTTTGTTCTCTTTTCTTTTCCGCTGGTTCTAATTCAAACTTTCAATGTTGATCATATTATTTTCCTTGTTTCAAATGCTATCCCATGCCGGTGCATCTCATAATCACTCACATCTCTCTGTTCGTATCCGGCGTGCTAAAGATATCTCAGAAGAATCATGTTTCCACTCTCAATCCATTCAAGTTATTTTGAGGTTGTTATCTCATTGAAGCCATTTAATTCAACTGGTGCAATCCCCCCTTTCAATCAATCATTCAATTGTGTATCTTATAGTGGGCCCTAACCCACATGTCTTTTCCTAGGATCTGATATCCCACAAGTATAGGGGATCGCAACAGCTTTCGAGGGTAGAGTATTCAAGCCAAATTTATTGATTTAACATAAGGGGAGCCAAAGAATATTCTTAAGTATTAGTAGTTGAGTTGTCAATTCAACCACACCGGAATAACTTAGTATCTGGAGCAAAGTATTTAGTAGCAAAGTAGTATGGAAGTAACGGTAACAGTGTCAAAAGTAAAGATAGCAGTTTTATAATAGTTGTAATAGTAGCAACGGAAAAGTACATATGCGAAGCACAATATGTGAAAAGCTCGTACGCATTGGAGCAGTGATGGATAATTATGTCGGATGCGATTCCTCATGTAATAGCTATAACATAGGGTGACACAGAACTAGCTCCAGTTCATCAATGTAATGTAGGCATGTATTCCGAATATAGTCATACGTGCTTATGCAAAAGAACTTGCATGACATATTTTGTCCCACCCTCCCGTGGCAGCAGGGTCCTAGTGGAAACTAAGGGATATTAAGGCCTCCTTTTAATAGAGTACCGGACCAAAGCATTAACACATAGTGAATACATGAACTCCTCAAACTACGGTCATCACCGAGAAGTATCCCGATTATTGTCACTTCGATGGTGTCGGATCATAACACATAATAGGTGACTATAGACTTGCAAGATAGGATCAAGAACTCACATATATTCATGAAAACATAATAGGTTCAGATCTGAAATCATGGCACTTGGGCCCTAGTGACAAGCATTAAGCATAGCAAAGTCATAGTCTCAGAACATAGTGGATACTAGGGATCAAACCCTAACAAAACTAACTTGATTACATGGTAAATCTCATCCAACCCATCACCGTCCAGCAAGCCTATGATGGGATTACTCAGGCACAGCGGTGAGCATCATGAAATTGGTGATGGAGGATGGTTGATGATGACGACGACGACGAACCCCCATCTCCGGAGCCCCGAACGGACTCCAGATCTGCCTTCCCGAGAGAGATTAGGGCTTGGCGGCGGCTCCATATCATAAAACGCGATGAAACTTTCTCTCTCATTTTTTTCTCTGCGAAACGGAATATATAGAGTTGGACTTGAGGTCGGTGGAGCAGCAGGGGGCCCACGAGATAGGGGGCGCGCCTAGGGGGAGGGGGCGTGCCCCCCACCCTCGTGGACAGGGTGTGGGCCCCTTGGTCTTGATTCTTTTGCTAGTATTTTTTATATTTTCCAAAAGTTATCTCCATGGATTTTCAGGTCATTCTGAGAACTTTTGTTTTCTGCACAATGAGCAACACCAAGGCAGTTCTGCTAAAAACAGCATCAGTCCGGGTTAGTTCCATTCAAATCATGCAAGTTAGAGTCCAAAACAAGGGCAACATTGTTTGGAAAAGTAGATACGTTGGAGACGTATCAGGATCTTACCTGACTCTTGTAATTATCAGGAGCGATTCTCGAATTCATTTCCAAGTTTGACGTAAGAATGAATTTTCATCAATCACATGCCTTCTCCAAGGTCGTTTTCAAATTTTTTCATCTTTGGCTCAACCTTTTTTTCTTTTAATCCTTCCGGAGTATCTCAACAATTCATGGTGGTGTTTCTCATCGTCATTCTCGAATTTTGAAGACCGAAGAAGAGTTCCTCTTAAATCCTTACCCGTTCTTCCAGAGATTCATGGTTCTAGCTTCATGCCATCGTCATAATTGTTTTTGTTTGTGACAATTCTTTTCTTACCATCCAGAGCATTTCATGGCTTGTTTCCATTTCTTTCCTTCGAAGCCATCATGTCATAATTCTTCGTTCTCAGCATGTAGCTACGTTCTCCAAATCTTACCGGTGCATCGTTCAAATACCCTCTAATTAGTTCATGATCTCTTTATTCTTGTGTATCTAAATCCCCCCAAGTATCTTCATTCGTTTTCCAATTCTTCCCGGTGAATTGTGCCTTTGCTACTTTCATTTTCAATTCTTATGGTGGTTCTTTCAACATTGTACTTCCTTCGTCATCATATCAATTCATTCATTGTTTCCAAATCCCACCGGTGGTTCCATCTATACCTTCTCAAGTTTACGCTATATCTCTCTTAATCCTTTCTACGAGAATAAGTAGTATGCCAAATCCGTTGCTTGTCATCAATTTAAATTAGTGAAGGATAGGCATAATGTAATTCTTATTATTGTTTCATCCAAGTAATCTAGTTTCTTCTTTCCAGAGTTGTTCATCAAGTCATTTTTCTTGGTTCGAGATGCTTCATCTTTTATTTTCCGTAGTTACAAGTTTTCCGCAGTATTTCATCGCGAAGCTCCATCTAAATCATCGCAAGTCTTCACCCTATGTTTTCAACTTCTCTTTCTTTTTATCATCTTTTATTACTAGAGTCCTTCATGGAGGCTCTACATGGTGGTTCGTCAAGGATTCTTTTCATTCCTCAATTGTTCTTCAAGTTTTCTCTCGAAGTTATGACCCACCAAGCTATACTCAAAATTAAACATGGTGCTCAACACATGTTTTGTTTTGAGGCATTCAAGTATTCTTCTTCTTGCATTCCAAAGTGCAATTCTTTCTACCTTATCTTGGGAGATGGTGTTATATCATTCTTGACAATTTTTATTCATGTTTCACGATTCACATGTTGTCAAGAATGAGGTACTTTAAATCCATAAATCTCTTCGTTGGAGTTATCTTATGTCATATTTCACCTAAAGCCTTCCGTAAGGAATGTTGATATTGTGGTGCTTATCAATGACCCAAGTTCTCTAGTTATGCTCTTGGTGAAAGAAGTTTCTCTTATCTTCATTGATCTCAATCAAATCAATGGTTTCCTTTAGTGGCCGGTTGTCACCTCATAGTCTTGAGATGTTTTCCATAAGCCCACAACAAGATTGTGCTTTCGTTGTTGAATTTCCAACAACTCCATTCAACCCTTCTCCGTAAGGATGCTTTTCAAATTCAATTGTGGTAGAAGATATCATTTTCTTCTCAATTCTTTTCTTTCCAATGGTCCAACTTCTATACCTTCATTCCGGAGGCATTGTGATGTTGCTCTTTTCACTCATCATCTCGAATTGTGAGGATCGTGTTCTTTTCATGCTTATACATTTAACCGGAGTGTTGTGTCATCTCTTCAAGTTCTTTTCATCTTATCAAGTCTTGCATCTCTTTTCAACCAGAGTGCTGTCTGAATTTGTTCTCCCTTGTTCCTTGTTTATCTCGTTTCAACCAGAGCGGGTTCAATTCCTTCTTGTCCATTGTACTCGTTGTTCATAGATGTGTAAACTCCAAGGTTCACATGGTTTCCTTGTTTCTATTTTCTACCGCAGTGCTCTCAATTGTGTTCAACTCTATTGTGTTCTTCTTTCAAGTTTTCAACCTCTCAAGGATCGCGGTTTCACTCGTTTGTCAAAGAAGCAACTTTGTTTTACCTCTCCTCTTCCTTTTCCGCTTCTCTCCGGTGCCATCCTAGATCTCGGGACGAGATCCTCTTGTAGTGGTGGAGTGTTGTAACGCCCCGGATGTAACTTTCCATATTTGTAACTCCAACTCTTGCCATTTTCGGCTATGTGATATGTTATTTCCTTCGTGATTGGGTTTCTGTCTTTTGTTTTGCATTTTGTTTATGTCATGCATTTCATCTCATGTCATCATGCGCATTGCATCTGCGTGTTTTCTTAAAACTCTTAGTTCGTTCATAGTTGCCGCGTCTCTTGGTTGTTATCGTTGTCCATTCCAAGACCAACCACACACTTGCACACATTGGTCTTATCTCCCTCTGCACAACCACCGACCCCCTCTTGCGCGCATCTGAAAACTGCTCCGAATCCAACTGAGTTGTCATTACCAATGGATCCGGGTCATCTCCAAACATCCCAAAAACATCTACGTTTATTTGTTGGACTCCCGTAAGCCATTTATCTCGGACCGTCCGATTTTAATCGGAGGGACCAAATCGCTAGCATCTAGTTCCCCCTTTTGGTATATATATAGACCCCTAGTCCATTTTTAGACTCAAACCCTAAAATATAGGACATCTGTCCCCGCTGCCGCCACCGCACTCAAATGCCACCACGGGATCCTACCAGATCCATCTCCCTCCAACCAGTGCCGAGGTCGTGCCTCCTCTTCCCTCCTTTCCTCGATCCCCAATGGATCGCGAGCACCGAGCGCCACCCAGCCGCCCTTCCCATCTGCCGCCGACGTCTGAACCTTTAGCTATTAAGATGAGCACCACCGCATCGTTCCCCCTCCACTTCTCCTTTTGTTTCTCTCTCCCTTTGGTCTCTCATCTCTCTCTGGTTGCTGCAGGGAGTTGGAGCAGCCACGGCGCCTGAGCGCCTCAAGTTCATCACCCGCCATCCGGCCAGGGCCTCCGCTGCCCGGATCCGTGCCTCCCCTCGCCTCCCTGATGTCGAGGCCCCGCGAAAATCCCCGAACGTCGTGACCTCCTCTTCTTCGGGTCATGCCCAGCCCCGCATCGACTTCCCCTGCACAACCGCCATCCTTCGTCAAGTCCAACCAGCGGTTCGACCCGCGCGGAACCCCTCCACCAAGGCCCGTTGCCGTCCGCTGCAGTGCCCGTCGCCGGCCTCTACTTCCCCTACGACAAGAAGCAGCCGCTGCATCGTCTCCCGCCAGCACCCATTGACCGCTTCAGCCTTCCACGTGGGCCCCACGTCGCTAGCCCGCTCCAAGGCCCATCCTGCTACCCCTCCAGATCCGGCTTGCTCCAGATCTCCTCCAGCCGCCACCACCGACCTGGGCCTCAGCCTATGGTGAGCTATCCCAAGCCCAGCTCCCTAGCAGATGTCGGCCCAATCAGTTTTTTTACAGATCTGCGATTATAGCTATTATCCAGGATTTACCTATTTTACGTAAAAGTCCCTCTAGATCATGCATTTAATAACTCACAGATGGTGCATCGGATTAAAATGATTTAAACATGTAAAATGCTTAGAATTTTATGTAGATTAATAAGTTACCACTTTCATCCCTGTTTAAAATGTTTAAATTGTTGTTTGCTTTATTTTGCTTAAATGCCTTGCTAAAATGATTTATTTCATAACTAAATAACCGTAGCTCCAATTTTAATAGACTTTATATGTAAATTTTCTAGAAAAATGTATAAATTAACTTGGTGCACTTACCTTCCTTGTTTAACAACATTAAAATATGTTTTATGGCAGAACAGTACCAAATTTGAAATATGATCATGAGGATTTTCCGGAATTGTTGTTTGTTGTTTCTGATCTCATTTAATCTTGCCTAAATAGTTAGTTTACTTATGCTTCACCTCTTGCCATATTTAACAACATTTAATATTGATGAGTACCTAAAGAAGAGTGAACTAAATAATTGTTGTGAAGTTTCGTCAACATGAAACTCGTTACATATTGAGCTCCACTTAATTTGTAGTATTGTTTGTTACACTTTGCCATGCCATGCCTCATTAAACCGGCCATGCATCAAACTTGGTTGCACATCATGCCATGTTTATGCTTGTGTGTTTACCATGTTGTTTGCTTCTTTCCGGTTGCGCTTCTACTTGATAGTTCCGGTAACGTTGCGTTTGTGAGGATTCGTTCGGCTAAGTCCGTTTGTCTTCTTCATGGAGTCGTTCTTCTTCCTTGCACGATCTCAGGAAAGATGACCATTACCCTCGATATCACTTCTATCTTTGCTTTCTAGTTGCTTCGTTCTATCGCTATGCTGCGCTACCTTTCACTTGTTTACCATGCCTCCCATATTGCCATGTCAGCCTCTAACTTTTTCACCCTTCCTAGCAAAACATTGTTTGGCTATGTTACCGCTTTTGCTCAGCCCCTCTTATAGCGTTGCTAGTTGCAGGTGAAGTTGAAGATTGCTCCATGTTGGAACATGATTATGTTGGGATATCACAATATCTCTTATGTTTATTAATGCATCTATATATTTGGTAAAGGGTGGAAGGCTCGGCTTGTTCCACTCTTCCCACCGTAGTTTCCATCATACAGGTGTTATGTTCCTTGATTTTGTGTTCCTCACACGGTTGGGTTTATGGGAACCCCTTGACAATTCACTTTGAGTAAAACTCCTCCAGCAAGGCCCAACCTTGGTTTTACATTTGCCTAAAAACCTATAAACCTCCCTTGGGGTCTGTAGTCCCGAGGGTCATCTTTATTTTAACCCCCCCCCCCGGGACCAGTGCTTCTCTAACTGTTGGTCCGAACTAGAGACACTTGCAGCGCCACCTCGGGGAAACTTGAGGGATGGTTTTAGTTGTACGTAGTGTTCATCCGGTGTGCCCTGAGAATGAGATATGTGCAGCTCCTATTGGGATTTGTCAGCGTAGTCAGGCGGTCTTGCTGGTCTTGTTTTACCATTGTCAAAATGTCTTGTAACCTGGATTCCGAGGCTGATTGGGTCTTCCCGGGAGAAGGAATATCCTTCGCTGATCGTGAGAGATTGTGATGGGCTAAGTTGGGACACCCCTGCAGGGTATAAACTTTCAAAACCCGTGCCCGTGGTTATGTGGCAGATGGGAATTTGTTAATATCTGGTTGTAGAGAACTTGACACTTGACTTAATTAAAATGCATCAACCGCGTGTGTAGCCATGATGGTCTCTTCTCGGCGGAGTCCGGGAAGTGAACACGGTTTGGGTTATGTTTGAATGTAAATAGTCTTCAGGATCACTTCTTGATCACTTTTAGATGACGACCATTGCATGGCTTCTCTTCTCGCTCTTATTTGCGTATGTTAGCCACCATATTTGCTTAGTGCTTGCTGCAACTCCACCTCATTACCTTGTCCTACCCTTAAGCTTAAATAGTCTTGATCTCGCTGGTTTTGAGATTGCTGAGTCCTCGTGATTCACCAGATACAATAACAACAGTTGCAGGTGCCAATGACACTAGTGCAGGCAATGCAACCAAGCTCAGTTCCGAGTTTGATGAGGACCTTGGTCGTTACTATGTTTCGTTTCTTGATGATCAGTAGTGTAGCCCAGTTGGGACGATTGGGGATCTAGCAGTTGGGCTATCTTCTTTTCTTTTTGCTTCGTCCGTAGTCGGACTATGTGTGTACTATGAATGATGTATGAATTATATGTTTATTGTGTAAAGTGGCGATTGTAAGCCAACTCTTTATCCCATTCTTGTTCATTACATGGGATTGTGTGAAGATGACCCTTCTTGCGACAAAACCACCATGCGGTTATGCCTCTAAGTAGTGCCTCGACACGTGAGAGATATAGCCACATCGTGGTTGTTACACAAGATCTCCATCGCGACCCTGCTGCAGCAGCCGTCCGCCTGCAACTAGAGCCCGCCGGGGCCAGTGGCCGGTAGTTCACCGACGAAGAAGCGAGGGAGCTGGAGCCAGCTGCCGGCCGGGTTGTCCGACCACACCACAAACTCCGGCAGCACCTCTACTCAACGGAAGCGCTGCCAAGGAGGCAGCGCAGCGACGACACGCCTTCCTCCACCAATTGGGCTGCCTCGATATGGGCGGCCGCCAACGTGTGAAGGGCCACCACCGCGACCACGAGCAGCCACGGCAGGAGTCGCGAGATGCTTGCGGGGACAGCCGCAGCCGCGCTTGGGCGGAGGAGAGCCAGGCCCTTCCTGGCGAGCCTTCCGCTTCTCCGCGGCCGAGAACATCTTCACGGGCGCCATGGGACCCTGCAAGCAACCGGAGCGAGGAAGGAGAAGAAGCATGCGGGGTAAGGGGAGAGGTGGAACGGGGGCTTTCGCCCCTCCCCATTTATAGCCCAAGGGAGGCCAACCGTCGGCCTCCACGATCATAGGTAAGGATGACTCTTTCTGCATGTAGCAGGGACTCGTCAAATCGGGCAGTTGCCGAGGCAGCGTAGGGAAGCGGAGACGCCCACGTCCAATCAACCGCCGTGCATCGACCAAGGCTGCAGGCTGTGGGTCCCATAGAGCTCCGCACTTGCCCTTTGGCTTCGCAGCTAAGCCAAGTCTGAGTGCGCCTTGGGCCCGAGGGCTACTGTCGGCGTCCTAGGGATGGGGGTCCCCATACGTGCCTGCGTGTCGCCTGTAGCATGGCTCAGTAGTGGCCCAGTACGACTCGTCTTCATCAACCCAAGCTCAAGACCCTCGTGAGGGGCCAAGCCTCGCGGGGAGGACGACACAGGGCCTCCTCAGGGGTGTCCTCACCAGGCAGGCTCGCGAGGAGGTGAAGAGATCGAGGCAAGAGTTACCTCGTGAGGTGCTCATGACGCAAGCCATGACGGTCAAGACTATGCGGGCGCCAGACGGGCGCCAGCCTGCGCAGTGTCCTCGTTTCCTCTTTGGTGCAAAGGGGGCAAGCGCATGCGCGGAGTACCGAGGCATCAAGCAAAGGTTTCCATATCTGTGCAACAAGACCAAGACTAGCAGGACGGCAGGACGGAGGTTACCGTGGAGCCCAAGATGACGTCATCGCCAGTGCTTTTGGCAGCCGAAGACCACCTTTAGTCAGGATAGCTTGTACTAGTTGTCCCATTTCAAAATGTCCGTTGTTGGCTCCCTTCCTGCTCCATATTTGGGAAGAGGATCGGGGCCTCTATAAATAGATAGCCACCACAGTAGGAGGTGATTGAATCCTGGCTAAGCAGAACACCCACGCATAACCACAAGAACACCTCTCGCGAGGCTGTTCTTCCTCTGTACTATTCATCATCAGCCCAAGAAGCAATCCACCACACCACACACTGGATTATGGTGTTACACCACG
This sequence comes from Triticum dicoccoides, assembly GCF_002162155.2. NCBI lineage: Eukaryota > Viridiplantae > Streptophyta > Magnoliopsida > Poales > Poaceae > Triticum > Triticum dicoccoides. The sequence goes on along the minus strand of NC_041387.1, from coordinate 204,224,032 downwards.
ACGGTGGCCTGAACCAGTATAAACCTCATGTCTCTTGTGTTTTTCATGGTGCTAGCTTAGAATCGCGACGAGGTTCTGGGCATGTTTTGGTATGGAGAAGATCTTCGTGCGCACCCCAGAGTTCAAACCTTAAGGTTTTGCCGGAACCCGATATCCGACAGAATTCATGTTAGGGTGCATCTTGACATGTTAATCTCTGTTTCAAAAGGGCTTGTTGTTGTTAACTGCTGAAAACTATTATAACTTGCCTATTTGTCATTTTTATATCTTTTTGTGTGATTTTATTTTGAGCACCAGGTCTACATGTTTTAGGAGCATAATTATGCCATATGTATAGTCGTGTAATCTATATGTTTTGATATGCCCTGTAGTGAGTGCACCTAGCTTGTGAAGTGGGCTACATGTTGTTAACGTTCTGTCAATGCTGAATCTGTTATATCATGATGCCATGTTTGCTTATTGCTACCAATTTATCCGTACATAATCTGGAGATGCTTAGTTGACATGTTTTGATTTCCATGTTATGATCTATCATGCCATGCCTTTTCATGCCCTATATAAGTCTCGTAGTAGGTGTCTCCACTGCCATGAAAATGCCTATATGATGTTCCAATTTTCTGTTAACTTCATGATGCCATGTTGTGCGCTTGATATTAGTTATTCTATGCCTATTTTGAAGATGCTTCAATTACATGATTTGCGGCATATTACTAGCGCTTTATCCAAATTCCAAGTTTGTTAATTTTGGATAACATATGCCTCTGTTCCATGCTTGCAAACATGCTACCGTAATGTTGTTGTTATACACTTGCTGAAACTGTTTCAACATTCAATATTGTCTTGATGGTTCTCACTAGTCCATGAGCCATATGTATATGATGCCAGGATGTTATTTGCTCTTGTTTTCTATTTATAGTTCCTGTAGCATCTCTGTTTCATGCCTCCAACATGTCATCATATTAACTCTGCTCATGTTTATGCTCCTGTGTTATGAAGTTGCATTTTGCATTGATCATATTGGTTTAATATTGATGCCTATGAAGATAAACCTTAATGATATTTGAAGTATGTTATCTGTAAATAAAACTCATGTCACGTTTGTGCTCATAAGCTTCCTGTAGCATGTTGTTTTGATGGTTGCAAAGAGCCTACTTGCTGTTTTGGGCAGATTGTGTATGAAACTTGTTTGGAGTGTATGTGTTGCACCGTTGCTCCGTTTTGAGCATGCTCTGTATGAAAATTTCTAAGAATTCCATGTAGTTTCATATTATCTTGTTGCATCCTTGTTTGGATGTGTTTTCTTGATGTTTGAATGCATTTTGCATCAATGCCATATTTAACTTGTTTTGATCATATCTTCTAGGTTGTAGCTCCGAATTAAATGAACTTTATACGTAACTTGACTAGAATTTCGCATAGATCATTTTGGTGCATCTTATCTTTCTGTTTAACAACTTGAACATAATGTGTTTTCATATCTGGACCAATTTCGAAATTTGCCTATGAGCACTTTTCGGACTTGTTATATGTTGTTTTCGACGTCATTTAAACTTGCTTTGGTGTGTTGTTCTTGCATGCATCATCTCTTGCTATGAGTAGCATCATGTAGCCTTGTCATGCCTCATACGCGGTTGTGCATCAGGCCTTGTTTATATGTTGTGTGTTTACCATGTTGTTTGCTTCTTTCCGGTTGTGCTTCTTTTCGATAGTTCCTGTTTCGTTGCGTTCGTGAGGATTCATTCGACTAAGCTTGGTTTGTCTTTGCACGTTCGTCTTCTTCATGAACTCGTTCTTCTTCCTAGCGGGATTTCAGGTAGGATGACCGTCACCCTTGATCTCACTACTATCATTGCTACGCTAGTTGTCTCGATGCTATCTCTATGTCATGCTTCCTACCACTTGTTTATCAAGCCTCCCAAATTGCCATGACAGCCTCTAACAATTTTCAGCCTTCCTAGCAAATCGTTGTTTGGCTATGTTACCGCTTTGCTCAGCCCTTCTTATAGCATTGCTAGTTGCATGTGCAGTTGTAGGTTGTTCCATGTTGGGACATGTATATCATGGATATTTTGGGATATCACAATATCTCTTATCTAATCAATGCATCTATATACTTGGTAAAGGGTGGAAGGCTCGGCCTTATGTCTGGTGTTTTGTTCCTCTCTTGCTGCCCTAGTTTCCATCATACCGGTGTTATGTTCCTTGATTTTGCGTCCCTAACACGGTGAGGGGTGTGGGACCCTCTTGACGGTTTGCTTTGAATAAAACTCCTCCAGCAAGTCCCAACATTGGTTTTCCATTTACCTAATAACAACTAAAACTTAAATAGGGGATTTTCGCCGGCCCCCTAGTATTTTTAATCAACCCCCCGGGCCAGTGCTCATCTGACTGTTGGTCCGAACTAGAGCACCATGCGGGACCGCCCCTAGGCAAGTTGGGGTATTTGGCTCATGTACGCTTCGCTCATCCATTGTGCCCTGAGAATGAGATACGTGCGGCTCCTATCGGGATTTGTCGGCACACCGGGAGGTCTTGCTCGTTTTGTTTTGCCATTGTTGAAATGTCTTGTGCACCGGGATCCCAACTCTGATCGGATGTCCCGCGATGGATGATTGTCTCCGCGGATCATGAATTTATAATGGGCTAAGTTGGGACACCCCTGCATGGTTTGTTCTTTTGAGAGCCGTGCCCGTTGTTATTTGGCAGATGGGAGTTTTTATATCCGGTTGTAGAGAACTTGACACGAGATTCGAATTAAAATACCCAACCACGTGTGTAACCGTGATGGTCTCTTTTCGAGTGGGCGGGAAGAGAATACACTGGTGTAATGTTTGAACGTAAGTAGTTCAAGATCACTCATTAATCATTACTAGTTTGCGACCGTTTGCGTAGCTTCTCATCTCATTCTTGTATTCGTAAGTTAGCCACCATACATTGCTTAGTCGCTGCTACAACCTCACCACTTATCCATTCCTTACCCATTAACCTTTGCTAGTCTTGATACCCATGGTAATGGGATTGCTGAGTCCTCGTGGCTCATAGATTACTACAACAATAGTTGTAGGTACATGTAATGCGATGATCATGTTGAGAGAGCGATGCTTGCTTCTTTTCAGTTCTTCTTCTGCTTTGTTGTTCACGGGATAGGTTCCTGGTCGGCAGCCTGGGCTAGCAGCGTGGATGTCGTTTGAGTTTCTGTTTGAGTTTCATTCGTAGTCGGATGTTGCTCTTATGTATGATGTTGTTGTATTCATGTGGCATTGTATGACTCTTGTATGTATCCCCAACTATTAAGTAATGGTACGATGTAATGATATCCACCTTGCACAAGCGTCTCCAATATGCGCTTCTATCCTTGGTGGGACCTTCTAGTTCCTTTAGGATAGGGTCGCATATTGGGCGTGACACCAGGTGTCCTTGTCCTTCTTGCTCTCATCCTTCATCTGCATGTAGTAGGGGTAGATGATGGTCGAGGCGAGGTCAACCAGGGAGTTCAGTTTGTTCTTGGCGCTGCCCCAGACCTTGTAGTGGTCCTGGATGTTGACAAGAATCAGGCATTTCAAGACCGAAACCTTGAGCACAATTAGATCGTTGGTGGTGTCCACCGCAGCGAACTTGTAGTCGGAGCTGTCGATAAAACTGGAGAAATGCTCGCAGGGCCTTGTGGACATGTGATATTGGTAGACGAGGACGTCATGTCGCATGCACAACTAGGCGACGACAACCTTCTGATCGTGCCCGGCATGACCGATGGTGTACTCGAGGTCGAAGCCGACCACTTGGTACTTGTCCTCGGCAAGGAAGCTCCATAGTTTGGATGGAGCTCTCAATCGACACCAGATCATTCGTGTAATCAACCGAGAGGGCCTTCCCCCTCACATGGGTGTCCACTACGTGATGCGCGGTGAACTACCTTCCGTTGTCGTCGTCGGCCGCTGGGCGCGCCATTGGAGCCACGGGTATCGCCATTGGCACCACTGGATGTTCTCTCTGTATGTGTTGTCATGGAGGTGCTTATTGTGTCGTGTGACGCGAGAGATGAAGGTAAATGGCCACAGGAATAAATGGGGGCCGGGCGGCCTGGATTCTCGGCGCATCCGCATGGCAGTTTTTGCATCGGGTAACTGCATTGTGGAGCCGTGCCAGGCGCAACCGCATGCACACGAACGTGTGTGATCGTGCGCCGGCCCCAAACACTGGAAGCGCACGTGGAGGGACTAGGGCAGAGCACCCGGAGGGACGCGAGAGGGCAGAGCGCGCATGGTGGGATGCGAGCAGAGCACACCGCGGCCGCCTCAACCGCAAGCAACCACACACATAGAGCAGTTGAACACGCAGGAAATGGTCGCCTACAAGCCGGCCGACACTTGTGTCGCTGCATAGAGAGCGGCTGTGTGCTACTACCTCCGTCTTGGTCTATAGTCCCCTTTATATTATGTGCCATACTTTGACCTAGAATTTAACCAACAAAATGTTAATGCATGTTATAAAAATTATATAATTGGAAACTATGTTCAAATACGAATCCAACTATATAATCTTTGGTGAAATGCATTCCTATTTTATTAGTTAAATCCTACTTATAAACCAGGACGGGTGTATAGTAGGTAATTCAATCGCAAATGTTTTTTTATTAACCGTATGTGTACGTGGCCTTTCGTCCTCCTCTCGCACGTCTTGTCACCCTGCTGCCGCAGACGGCTTACAGCGCAAGCTTGTGCACTGCGCGGGAGCGTTCTTTTGGCCAAATGGTGGCACGAATGAATCGTTGGTGAGCCCGTTCCCGCGCAACCTTGCAGGTTCCTGCACAAGCTTCCCGCCCAACTGGGTGTAATCCCCCAAAATCCCAATGCTTACCGGCCTGCTATAAAACCCTCACGGTCGGCGAGTCCTACATCACATTTTCCCCTACCTCCCTGTAGCTTATCTTGTATGCTTCTCCCACAATCGCAAATGGCACCGGTCTGTCGTGGTTGCTCAGCCACTCTGCTGTCATCAGACGATAGCTCCAGCTGGGAGGCTACACCACGGTAGCGTCGCAGTCCCCGGCGTAGTGTAGTGCATGTGGCGTCCCTATTTGGTTTGCGCAGAACACCCACCACACGCTCCACTGCTGGTGCCCATCGGCAGCTGTTGCTGGCCGCCGTTGCCGCCACACCACCATTGAAATCCAGGGCCATCGCCCGCTCCGCCGCCGTGGCCCGAAGGCGGGAGGTGGCCTGTGGCCGCCACCCCACTCCCAGCCACCGTGGCCATCACCCGCTCTGCCACCACGGCCCGTAGGCGGCAGGTGGTGGTCGTGGCCGCCACCCCATCGTCGGCCGCTCTGGCCGCCAGCCCACCATCGACCGTCGGGGTCATCACCCGCTCCGCCACCGCCGCCCGAACACGGGAGGTGGAGGTGGATGCCGGCACGTGCATCAGCGACATTGCACGCTACACCAAGTTCCTACGGGAGGAGGAGGAGCGCCTTGTCGAGCATGCAAAGAGCCTTACCGCCGTCGTGGCCGCGGCACACACTGCCTCGGAGGCATGGAATCAGGAGATTTACGAGGAGAACCACCACTTTGAGAGGGGTCGTCCGGAGCGGCAGAGGGCGTTCGAGGTGAGCGTCGCTGAAGGTGCAGCAGCCAGCACGTCGGTAGGCTCCTCCTCCTCGTCCTCTTACTGAGCGCGCTCGACAGAGGAGAGGCTGCCGGAAGTAGTACAAAGCCCTTCCGTAGTAGTAGTAGTATTTAGGGGCTATTTTGTTCAGTTCATCTGACTATAGATGTGGTGGAACTGTAAAACGTACTTAAGATTAGCTAGTATATAAAGTAGAACTAGCTATTTCAGTATGTGGTTGGCAACAATTGGGGAAAAGTTTTGTCAGTTCAGCTATCGAGTTGAAATGTTTGTATAAATTAAGCACGACTGCTTAATCTATGAATGAAATCTATGCTTAATTACTGAATTTTAGTTGCAAAAATTAGATAGTGCTAGTGATTCTTAGCTGCATATTTTGACAAATCGCACTGTTACAAGGTTGATAAATGGCAATGTTACTAGATCAACAAATGTCAATCTTTCAAGTTTGACAAATGGCAACATACCCAATATAACAGATGCAAATCTTACCAAATTGTTTGTAAATGGTTGCACACGGGTCATCCAAAACAACCATCTGTGTTGAAGAGATGCACAAATCCTACTCTCGCTTTGCATACGAGTGTTCTATCTAAAATGTTTGCGATCAACAGCTACACAACTCCTGCTCGGCCCATTTTCCATTGGCTTCCTGGGGAAGCTGTCGGTTTGCATACATGTGTTCTAACTAAAATGTTTGCGATCGAGATACAATAATAAACCCATGAAAAAAAGTATTTCCGGCGGAGGCAGAGGCGGCGTGTTGCGCCGTCCTTGTTGTTGTCGTCCTCGGGGATGCCGTTGTTGAAGTCTTCAAGGCAGCTCAGAATGTTCTTCACATGTAAATCAAACATCATGTCGTTGCGTGATCGACGGGAGGGGCGCGGGAGGACGGTAGCTTGCAGCGCTGAGAGGTAGCGGTCGACGGCGGCGTCCCATGCACGCGCACGGGCACGGGCACGGTGGGTGCAGCCAAACGCACGGAGACTGGCGCCGTGGTTGGTGGTAGGGCGTGCACGCGCACGGGCACGGGCGCTGGCGCTGGCGCTGGCATGTACACGAGCTCACATGGGTCCACGAAGACATCGGTGACACCCGCGGCTTCTAGCGCTATGATAGTGCTTGGCGACCAGCCCGTCAATGCTACGGGGATGGTCGTTGGCACGTTCGCGGGGATGGGAGCTGGGACGGGAGCGGGGACAGCACCAGCCGCGGCCAGCTTGTTTTTGGCCATGTCCATGAGGCCCCATTCCTCCTTATTTTCTATCTCCTCTGGGTTGGAGTCGACTTCACCAAACTTGAAGACTAGTGGCAGATGATCCTTCTGCACCATGGCGTTGGTGGAGGACTGCGGGATGGAGGGGAATGGGAGACAAACAGTAAGGCGGCCCGTATTAAGCAGCGGCTCCGGTGCCATTAATGGATAGGAAAGCGGGCGGCCATGGAAGTCAAAGTGCTCGATTCCCAGTGAGCGTGTGCAGCGTACAGCTCGCACGCTTCTTGGTGAGCCTGCGCATTGGAGGACATCTTGCACGCCTCTCGGTCAGCCTGCGCACCGGACTGCGCTTGCACGCCTCCCGTTCAGTCAAGCACCTATCTGCACGACACCTCCTATAGCCATTAGAACAAATATACGTGGTGTCACGTGAATGGTTAAGATAACACACATGATTTGAATTATACAAATGTTTGCGAGGTTAGGGTGCCAGCTATTTGTTTGAAAATGCCTTTGTTGGTTGTTATTCGAGTGCTTCTTCTCTCAAAATGGACATGAAAAATACAACGGCATGTCGGGTGCCATTCCATAATAGCATGCCAAGTTTCATGAATTTCATACGAGTTTTGGATTTGCTAGAATTTAAAAACAAAGTGTCTCAACGTTTTGCCGGCAATCAACAGTGCCCTAGTGTTTGAAATTCATTCCCATTTCTTGCATGGGACATAAGCATGCACCCAAGGACAAATATTTGATTTTACAACCAATTTATATGCACTGGATCATGTGCATGTAGTTCAAATTTGAAGTATGCACATAAAATGCCTAGAAAACCCAGTTAATGTATAAACATGTCCAAACGAACCCCGAGAAATTGCAAAATTTAACACAACACTCCCTTGTTCTATGTTGACACTAGAATTTTTTTAAAGCAATAAGAGGCAACGGATATCATTTCGTCCCCGAAGGTGGGATGTTCCTATCGAACTATCAGGCTTGTTGTGAGAAGCTCTGGTTTGTGAGAAGCTTATACCCAAATCTGCCCCAAATGAGACAGAAAAATTACCATGCCATGTCGATGCCGCTCCATGATAGCATGCCAAGTTCCATGAATTTCAGACGAGTTTTGGATTTACTAGAATTCAAATACCAGGAATCTCAATGTTTGCGGCCGAGTGACCGTGGTAGGGTGTTTGACATTCATTCCCATTTCTTGCATGGGACCTAAGCATGCAACACAGGACACGGATTTGAATTTTCAACCAATTTATATGCATTAGAGCATGTGCATGTAGTTCAAATTTGCATTGTGCTCATAAATGCATTGAAAACGCAATTAATGCATGAAAATGTCCAAACGAACCCCAAAAATCCCAAAAATGGACACGACATATTGTTCTATGTTGACACTAGAAATTTTTTGAAAGCAATAAAAGGCAGCGGTATCGGTTCGTCCCCAAAGGTGGGATGTACCCTACCGAAACCATCAGGATTATTGTGAGAGCCTTTAGTTTGTGAGAAGCGTATCCCCACACCTGCCCCCAAATGGGACAATATTTTTACCATGGCATGGTTATGTTGCTCCATGATAGCATGCCAAGTTTCATGAATTTCAGATGAGTTTGGGATTTACTAGAATTTAAAAACCAGGAATCTCGATGTTTGCGGCCGAGTGACGGTGACAGGGTGTTTGACATTCATTCCCATTTCTTGCATGGGACCTAAGCATCCAACCAAGGATACCGATTTGAATTTTCAACTAATTTATATGCATTAGAGCATGTGCATGTAGTTCAAATTTGAATTGTGCTCATAAATACATTGAAAACGCAATTAATGCATGAAAAAGTCAACATGAACCTTGAAAAATCCCAAAAATTGACACAACAGTCGTGTTGTTCCATGTTGACACGAGAAACATTTTGAAAGTAAGAAGAGGCAACATATATCATTTCGTCCCCCAAGCTTGTTGTGAGAGAAGCTCTGGTTTGCGAGAACCTTATACCCCACACCTACCCCAAATGGGACAATATTGTTACCAAGACATGTCGCTGCCGTTCAATGATATCATGTCAAGTTTCATGAATTTCAGACAAGTTTTTGATTTACTAGAATGCTAAAAGCATGTATCTCAATGTTAGCGGCTGAGCGACATTGTCAAGGTGTTTGACATTCATTCTCATTTCTTGCATGTGACCTAAGATTGCAACCAAGGACAAACATTTCATTTTGCAACATGTATTTATGGACTGGAGCATGTGGTTTAGTTTTGATTTGTGCACCTAAAATGCCTAGAAAACCTAGTTACCGTATAAAAATGTCCAAAGGAACCAAGAACAATTCCAATTTTTTTACGACACACATATAGTTGCATGTTCACTGCAGATAAAAGGTCTAGCAATTCAGACACCGTCCATTGCCATTGTGAACCCATTCTGTAATTCAAATCAAAATTAAAAATCAAGTTGATCCCACATAGTTTATTATCACCAACCGTGTGAAATACAGTACAAAATATCCTAGAGCACCGTCGATGTATAGTACGCCTATGGCTTACGCGAGAAGGTGTGTCGGCTACAGTCCACAGTCGGCGTGTCAAGCACACTAACTTGCTCCCCAAATATCATTTCACTATTCAGTTGTCGCCGGTGAAAGATGGGGATGTGGATCCGCGTCGTGAGGGCAACTTCGGCGGCCCACACCGGTGAGAGCGCGGCCGCAGCCACCATGCGCGTGCTAACAAAGTGCTTGAGCGCGGCCGCAATTTGCGACCGGGCGGCCATGGCAGCCAAAACGGCTGTTGTTGCTTCTTAGGTGGCGGCAGAAACATCTGCCTCGTGGATACCAGCTAGCGAGAGCGGCACAGCAGCTATCCGTTCCACAGTGGCGGCCTTAGCCCTGATGGAGGCCGCCCACGACCATGTCGAGGCTGCCCATGCCCAGCTCATGGTGGTCACCACACAAATCGAACAAAGCTTCTCCGACAACGGTCGGCAACCCACGGCCGAAGAGTTGGCAATCACCGAGAGCGTTCGAGCAGCCGTTCGTTCCTCCGCCGCATTCCTTGCGACGACGGAGCCTGTCCAAGCCCAAATCGCGGCTGCCCACGCCCAGCTCGTGGCGGCCTTTTCCAAAGAGATGGTGGATGTGGATGGCGAGATGCATGCTTAATATGGTGCGATGGATGTCATGGAGCTCCTTCCCCAGGAGACCGTCGGGCGCGAGCTGGACATGGAGATCGATGAGCACCAGCCACAGTAGTACTCTTTGTTTCATTTAATTAAGAGCGTCGGTCTTTAATTTGTTAGAGTAATGTTTAGGCCAGCTAGCTCTGCTTAATTGCTGAACTTGCTCGATTAAGAAGTGTGGGTGTGCTGTAGTCTCCTTTGTTTACCCAAATTATGCAATGACGTGGATGAGCACTGTAACCAGGGAAATTGGAACCAAAATTTTTGATGTTCAAACTCATCGCACACGGGTTAAGCTATCTGAACCGTTTGTGATGTTCACATACCGTACACAGTTCTGAATAAGGGACCATGTCCGATGACACTTTGCGCGCCAGTTTTTCACTGAAGCGATTCCAAATTTTTAGCTTCCGTGGAAATATATACCTCCCCGCCCCTCCCCCTTACCAAAATCCACATTTCCCCTGTTTCTGCCTTCATTTCCAAGTTGAAACCTTCACTCCTTGTTTGTAGTGTCGCGTCCTCACCAGCGACCCTCTTCACGCTGCTCGGCTGCGCCTATCTAGGCAGGTAATCCACACCTGAACCCCGTCCTCCTCCTCCTTCCACATCCCACATGGCCCGACCGCCAGCGCGAGCGCAACACCTTCCACCCAATTCACCAACCCCTCCACCAAATAAGCGCCGTCCTAGGCCATGGTGAATGCAGTATAGCCAGGATCTCAAGGAGCATTTGGCAGCAGAGAAGCAAATCGTGGCCGCACGCGCGGATGAGGTCGTGATGGCAACCATTCTTGCCGACCCCCAGATCTTGGAGGAGCACCATGCCATTTGCTAGCTACGCCGGTTAAGCATGCTCGGTTTACCCGTTCCGTGTGTTGCTCCTGCCTTTCCTTAACAAATTCTAGTGAATTGTGCTATCTAATTTTACCATGCAATCTCTTGCTCCTGTGTATATGTTCTATATGTCGTGTAGTGTGGTGCTCACTTATTAACTGTTAGGTTAATTAGTTGTCGTCTTCAGGTAACTGTTTGGTTCAGTTCTGCAAGTGTGATGTTCAATTCTTCAGGCTGCAATTTTGTATTGTCTTCCATGTAAGAAATAAATCGAATTTATCTTTACAAAATACATGATAAACGACTACAATTACTATATTTCCAAGTTGGCAAGCATGCTTGGTTTGGTTATACATTGTGCAATGTGGTGCCCAATTAACGTTTGGTTCATTTGTGTTGTGGTGTTTAGTTAACTGTTTGGTTCAATTCTGCAATGTGATGTTCAATAGTTATGGGTGCATTCTGTTATTGTATACCATGTGAGAAGTAAATCGAATTTGGTTGTAGTAAATACATGAGAAACAAGTACACTTGATATATTTCCAAGTTGTCAAGCATGCTTGGTTTGGTTATACATTGTGCAATGTGTTGCTAAGTTAACGTTTGGTTCATTTGTGTTGTGGTGTTTAGTTAATTGTTTGGTTCGATTCTGCAATGTGATGTTCAATAGTTGTGGGTGCATTCTGTTATTGTATACCATGTGAGAAGTAAATTGAATTTTGCTGTACTAAATACATGAGAAACAAATACAATTGCTATATTTCCAGGTAGTTAAGCATGCTTGGTTCGGTTAACTGGATCTTCTATTAGGAGTATGTTATATTGTGCAATGTGGTGCTCAGTTAATGTTTGGTTCTATTATGCAATGCGATGTCCAATTGCCATGGTTAGAATTTTGTATTGTTGTGCATGTGAGGAATAAATCGAATTTGGTTGCACTTAATACATGAGAAACATATACAAGTGCTATATTTCCTAGTTCTTAATCTTGCTAGGTTTGCATAAATGGTTTTCCATGTGGCTTGAATTAATCTGATGAATCTGCAATGTGCTTATTTTTCATCAGCATATTTTACTGATAGCATGTGAACCCTTACTTAACCTGATGACTAACTGCCTTATATGTGTTCCAGGGAAACAATATAATGGGAAGCACTAAGGTTTACAATCGAGGTAAGCACGTGCATGGTCCATTGTCTAATAGCACATTATTGTGCATTTGCAGGAACAATTCTAATACTTTGGTTTTTAACAATTTGGTCTTGCACATGTAGGGCCTGCTGTCAGAGGTTTTGACCCACTGTTCGACCCTTTTTGCATATGGGGAAATGAGTTGTCCATGAATATCAATCAAGTCAAGAAACTCAGAAAGATTGTGAGGATAAAGAAATTGGTGATAAAAAAGAACAAGATCTTTGTCTGCACAATGAAAAAGACATTAGTTCACAACAAGATGGTACAAACTATTATACCTTGCCTTTTTTTTATTCCTTTGCCCCATTTCCAATGTAGAGAAGATATTTATGCACATCCTTGTTTTCAGGCCTTTCCAAAGCAGTTCACTGATGATTACTTCTCAAACCACCTCTATGCTTAGGAGGTGAGGAAGGTTTTCATACAACACCCACGGTTCAATATTGAAGTTTTCCTGAAGAGGAGGAAGGATGGACGGTCAATCATCCACAGGCAGTAGCCCAAAGTTGCAAAGACCTTCAACATCAATGAAGGCTCAATATTTGCCTTCCGCTTTAGCAGTTTTCCTGATGAGATGCATCTGTCTATGTACCGTCTATGATGCTAATTTCGAAAGGTCATGTGAAACTTGGTGCTACTACTGTTGTGTAATGGGGTAGCTGAGTGCTGAAGCTATCATATTGTACTCTGATGTATTTCAATTATGAAATCCTGCTTCCTTAATATGGGAATGAAATATATTATGTGTTTAATATGAATGATAATTAGATTAATAAATGGATTATTAATAATAAGGCAATTAGACCGCTAATGGCGAATTAGACTGCTAATTGGTTTTTGCTGTTTGCAAACGGTTATTCAGAAAATACAGTTTCTAGGAATAAACAATGTTGGATCGATGAACAATCACACACGACATTCTCTTCAATACTGTTTGTGTTAGGCCACCTTGCGAAAACGTTTACCGCATAAAAACTGTGTGTGATGGATAGCCTTTGCCACACAGTTTCTTCTACGCACCGTGTGTGATGCATTCAATAATGCAAACGATAAATTTTTTAATATTGTGTGCGATTGGAACGCCATCACAAACGATTTAATGGGGAAAATTGTGTGTGATGTACCTACGAATGGAAATGTTTTCCTTGCAGCGAATGTGTGGGATGTATATACGAACGGAAACATTTCGCGAGGACTGACTGTGTGGGATGTACTTACGACCAGAAATGTTTTCGCGTGTATAATTGTATTTTTAGCACTACTATATGTATAACCGTATTTGGTCGCTCACCGGTCATACACGACCTCATTTTGCCGAGCATGTGTGCCAGGAGGGCATATTCCCGATGGTTAATGGGTCATGTGGGAAGGACCCCCTAATCGCCCACACTCACTAGGTGACGGTTCCAAATGTCGTTGCAGAAAGGGGTTTAAAACCGTTTGTATAGCACCAACACGTACCAGTGGCTTATTAAAAACAAGATCAAAGACTGCCCAGATGACGACGTAGTTTCGGTCTTTCATCCTAACTGCACCAACGAGGGAATATTGAATGCCCTCGACTGTCATCACAAATAGAGCTTAACGAAACTATCACAGGTAGTGAAAAAATACTATGCGACGGAAAGCACATGGAGGGCCCAGAAAACTCAACTGGAGCCCGCTGCCTGTAAGCAGTGTGCGGCCCGGACTAAACGAATAGACCCTGGCGGGTCACCCGACCACCAGTTGATGGGCAAGAAAAATAAAACCTTCACAGGACATAGGTCCGTTCTTGACCACCCCTTGACAAGCCCTATCCGATACATGCCACTCAGCGCACAGACCCAACCCATAGCCTTCGAGCATGTTGGGTACTCCGGCAAGTAGCAAAAAGTGGAGAGGTCATCCTCACCACCACTCTAGAGAAATACTCTCTAGAGAGGGATGACTTTAACATCCTCACGGTCTTCGTTGCCTTTTCTTCAAATAACCGGCACAAAAGGGCACTTCGCGACCTCGCCGAAGCCCACCATGTTACCGCACTAAGCCCGCGGAACAACACGGCAATAACCTTTATGGACAAAGACGAACCAAAGGCTCGGTCAGTCCTAGCACCCACTGCCTTAGTACTAAACCCCATCATGGACGGTTTTCAGCTTACCAAAGAGCTCATGGACAGCGATAGTGGGATTAACCTTCTCTATGAAGACATGCTCGACAAAATGTAGATGGACAGATCATGCATCGAGCAAAGCAATACAACCTTTCGAGGAATTATCCCCAGTTGAGAAGCACGATGCTTTGGGAGAATCAAACTAGATGTGGTATTCGGCGTGCCTGAAAACTATAGATCTGAAGAGCTGCTCTTTCATGTGGTCCCCTTGAAACAGTGGGTACCACGCCATCCTTGGACGGGATGCCTTCTCACGCATCCAAGCCATACCCCATTACGGGTATATGAAACATAAAATGCCCGGACCCAATGGAATCATCACAATTTCGAGCGATCCAGGCAAAGCCCTTCGTGCCAAAAACAAAACCGCATCCCTGGCCCTCGAGGCATTATCCGAAGCCCTAGCGGCAGAGGAATTAACCACCCTATGATACACGATGGATAGGGACGATGTGATTTTGGATAAGAGATCTAAATCCACCTCTTTCAAGCTAGCTGAGGAAATAGTTAAATTTCGAGTGCACCCAACGGACCCTAACAAGACAACATCTATAGGAGCACAGCTGGATCCGGTAGTGGACACCGCTCTATGCACATTCTTGTGAGAGAATTGGGATATTTTCTCTTGGCACCCTTTAGATATGACCGGCATCCCACGAAGGCTGGCCGAACATAGTCTCAGTATAATCAAGGGATTCAAACCCATGAAGCAGACACTACGGCGATTCTCCGAACCCAAGCGTCAAGCCATGGGAGAAGAGCTAGACAAGTTGCTAGAGGCTGGGTTTATTAGGGAAATCAAACATCCAGATTGGTTAACCAACTTGGTCATGGTACCAAATAAGGAAAAATCCTGGCGCATGTGCGTTGATTTCAAAGACCTTAACAAGGCTTGCCCTAAAGACCCCTTCCCATCTCCACGCATCAACCAAATCATTGACACAATTGCAGGACACGGTTCTTTGTGTTTCCTCGACACCTATTCTGGATACCATCAAATTAAAATGAAGGAATCGGACCAGGTCGCAACCACATTTATCACCCCTTATGGTCCTTTCTTGTTCAACACTATGCCCTTCGGGCTCAAAAACGTTGGGGCTACTTACCAGCGTATGATTCAAACATTCTTGGAAAAACAAACTGGCAAAACAGTCAAAGCATACGTCGACGACGTGGTCATTAAGACAAAACGCGTCGAAACGCTGATGGATGATCTTCGCCTCACCTTCGACAACCTCCGGACATATGATATATGGCTCAATCCGGAAAAATGTGTCTTCGGAGTCCTAGCTGGAAAATTGCTAGGGTTCATTGTTTCCCATAGAGGAATTGAAGCAAACCCAGCCAAGATCCAAGCTCTATCACAATTGGCTATACCAATAGACCTAAAGCAAGTACAAAAACTAGTTGGGTGCATGCCGGCCTTAAGCCCTTTTATCTCCAAATTGGGACAAAAAGCATTATCACTCTACAAACTACTACGACGCACTGACAACTTTGAATGGACGGACGTTGCCACAGCCGGATTGGAAGAAATCAAGGCCCTTCTCGCATGCAACCCAGTCCTAGATGCTCCAGGTGTTAGAGAGCCTATGTTATTATACATTTCGGCAACTAACCAAGTAGTTGCTATGCTCGTCATCGAACGAGGGGAAGAGGGACATAAATTCCCCACCCAAAAGTTAGTTTATTATGTATCGAAGGTCCTCACACCTTGCAAATCCCGATACCCCCATTACCAAAAGATAGCCTATACGGTCTTCATGGCGTCCTGAAAACTGCGACACTATTTTCAAGAGTGTTCGATCACAGTGGCATTAGAAGTACCACTTTACAATATTATCAATTACAGGGACGCCACCGGCCGCATAGCTAAATGGGCCATCGAAGTCTTAACGTTCGAAATAGTATACAAGCCATGCCGGGCCATTAAATCCCAAGTGTTGGCCGACTTTCTAGCTGAATGGACGGAAGCCGAACTCCCTAAAGAGTATAGTTCATACTCCAATTGGATTATGTACTTAGACGGCTCCAAAATGCTGGCCGGACTGGGGGGCTGGCATCATCCCAACATCTCCTACTGGGGATACAGTCCACTATGTATTACAAATTATGTATACGGACTCCAATAATGCAGCTGAATATGAGGCGCTTCTACATGGTCTTCGCATGGCTGTCTCCATGGGTATACAACGCCTGGAGCTGTGTGGTGATTCAAACCTTGCAATATCCCAGGTCAATGGAGAGTTCGACGCTAAGTACCCAAAAATGGTGGCATATCGAAACGCCGTATTAAAAATATCAGATCGGTTCGAGGGACTTGAGTTTCACCATGTCGCTCGAGACAGTAACCAAGAAGCCGACATCCTTGCCCGCATGGCGCTAAACCGGACCTTGTGCCACCTAATACTTTTCTGGAATGGCTCTTCAAGCCATGTGTAGTATGGCAGGGGGAGAGCAAAGAAGATAGTGCGGACCTAGTCACACCCCTAGATGTCGAACACAATGCAGACACCGTCGAAGGTCCGGATATCAAAATAACGCCCTCATCTCATGAGATCATGGTTGTTATCGCTCCATGGACCGAACCATTCCTGGCCTATCTTAATAGGCAAGAGCTCCCCGATGATGAGAATGAAGCTCGGTGCATAGTTCGGCACTCTAAATCCTTCAAAGTGCATAACGGTGAACTGTACAAAAAGAGCACTACCAGAGTCCTCCAAAGGTGTATCTCCGAAGAGGAGATAAGGAAACTCTTGGCAGAAATACATGTTGTCCTGGGCGGTCATCACGCCGCAGCTCGAGCCCTCGTAAGCAAGGCGTTCAGGACAGGTTTTTTCTGGCCTACGGCTCGAGCAGACGCCCAAGCCCTTGTCCAACGTTGCGTGGGCTGCCGGCTTTTCGCCAATCAAAGTCACATGCCTCCCACCGCACTAAGAACAATCCCCATTATTTGGCCCTTTGCGGTCTGGGGGCTTGATGTGGTTGGTCCCCTTAAACGGGGAAGCCACAAAAAGAAATACTTGCTGGTAATGGCCGATAAATTCACTAAATGGATAGAGGTCAAACCGGTAAAAACATCTGAGGCAGGGCCAGTGATTGACTTTATATCCAGCGTAGTCCACCGTTATGGTGTCCCGCACAGTATCATCACTGATAATGGCTCCAATTTTACTGCTGATGAGGTGAAAACCTAGTGCGCTAAGTTGGGCATTAAACTCAACTATGCATCCGTATACCACCCTCAAACAAACGACCAAGTAGAAATGGCCAATGGTCTGATCATGAGTGGCATTAAGCCCAGACTAGTGCGCTCTTTATGAGAATTACACAAGCACTAGGTTGAGGAACCCGATTCTGTACTCTGGGGACTCCGGACCACGCCCAATCAAACGACCGGATACACACCCTTCTTTATGGTGTACGGCGAGAGGCCATACACAAGAAGAAATACGTCAACTTGTGACCATCACTATTGGTCACTGAATGGTCATTGTTTTCCATTTCTGACCTTTTTTGACCAAAAACAGATGGTCAAAAGCTGGCCGTCGTAAACTAAAATTAACGACCTTCTTCGAGATAAGGTCGTGGAAGGCAATGACCAAAAAAAAGGTCATGGATCCTACGACCTTCTGTTTTGGTCGCTAGTTGTTTGCCCAGGCCACATCGGATCCGACGTGGCAATCTGACGTGGCAAAATTGCGACCAATTGAAAAGGTCGTTGTTAAGATTCAGCCCGGTCTAATTTGGGGTTTTACATGGGCCGAGCCCAACAATTCAGCCTTTTATATTTTTTTCCTATTAATTTTGGTGAGCTACATGGTTCAGACCCAACATTATAGCCTTTTTATTTTTGGGTTGTAGCCTTTGTTTCTCTTTTTTTAATTCTACCCAATTGTCAAATTCTGGTAACTGGGTCCCAAATGTGACGTTCTAGTTTGTGGGACCCTGCTGTCAAGGTCATGTTCTTCAATTTCAATATGCCAATACAGAAAATAGACGCAATACTTCAAATAACAGCAAGCAGTCTGCTAGACCATATAACATACATACAAATGTGATCAGCATCAAGTTTACAATTAGATAACAAGCTCTAAAGTGTACAATATATCACATGAGTATCACATGAGTCTATCACATGAGCCCTACAAGTTCTGCTACATCATATAACACACATACAAATAGGATCAGCCTAATGGGCTCCAATGATCTAGAACTATGCTTTGACTTCTTTGTCCTGCTGCTCGCGAAGAAACATGAAAGACCAGCATCTACACGTTATAGAACAAAATGTTTAGGCATAAAATATAAGTAAGTCTAAGAACATATTTAATAGTAAATAAAAAATTAATGAAGGCCAATCCGTGTGCATAAATACCAGCAGAACATGCAAAAAGAGGCGTTGCTAGGAACTGAGAAATGTACCAATGGTGTGGTAGTGTTGCTGTAGTAGGGTCGTCCCAGCTTGTCCCTACCCAAACGGCATGATGATCCGCTGATCCATGTACTACTCCAGTGTCACTTCCTCTACCACTACTGGAAGAAGCTCAGCTCATCAATCATCTGCACACCAACAAACCAAGAAGATAGCCTACTTAGCCTACTGAAATAAACCCATCAATCAAAATCTTCTTTCTGAACATCAACATCAAATCAACAACACTGAATTAGCATGCATAAAAAGATAGAGCTAATACAGGGTAGGTATATGGGTATCAAAACAAACAAGAAAGGAACGACAATCTGTTTTAAGTACTTCGGGTTTGAGCCATTTTTGATACTAAAATCAATACATAATAGCCAATATTATGTGTGTACAACCAGTCAATAACTACTACAACCAGTCAACATTATGTGCGTACAACCAGCCAACATTATGTGTCTACAATCACTCAGTGCTACACATGCGCCCACGTGAATGTGATGTGATCTGCCAAAACAACTACAACCAGTCAATGCTGGCAGCAGAGAACAAGATCCATGGACAACAATGAGGTATGTTTGTACTGTGATAATAATTATGTAGCACTGGATCAAGACAGTGTACAATCTGTCATCATCAAGCTCAAGGAATCATTCTAGCTAGTACCAAATCGACAGCAACAACATGAGAGGAGAAGAAGCTCCCTAGCACGGAACAAAACAGGATCAAGAGCATATCACAAAATTATGAACTGAAATCAAACACAAGCGACTCCGAATTACTCATTTAGATTGTACAAGATAATGAGACGCTAACATGAGACGACAAACAGTACCAGTAGAATGCAACAGGATGTTGCTTGCATACCACCATTGTGCCAGAGGTCCTCCAGGGATATGTTGTTCACCTGATCACCACCTCCCTGCATGCCACACACACACAGTGCAAGTTAGATTACGTACAGACAGATTGTGCTTCTAATGCATGCATACCACTAAAAGGGACTGTGGTGTTCTAGGATGATGCAGAGTCCATCAAACTAATCAATACCATATATGATGCACAGTCCTCCGGATGATGGAATACCTTTCAAAGTGAGGCATCCTTCGAATACTAGGTTGTTATGCTATATAAAATAGCATTAAAAAACCTAAGGTAATCATCCTAATTGAGGCAGCAGGGAAAAGGACATGTTAGTAGGGCATGTATGCACATTTTGAGAAGAATGACCAGAGCCAACTAAAATCTATGAGCATTAAAACTTGTGGGAAATTTGGTAAACTAAATGAACAGGGCATTTATGCACATTTGCTCTACCAGTCGTCCAGTACCAGTAGAAAGACAATAGATCGACAGTATCATTTCAAAAACTTTGTTGTAAGGTTGTTGTTAGCTTTCTGCTCTGATTCAAGTTAACTAGGCACATGTAAGTTTTTAAACACGTACTGTGGCTTCACACTTACTTGGGAGTAACCCATGAGATGATGAATACCCCTAGACAAATAATGCTTGGGCTTACCATAGACAATACCCTTGGGCACTCGCCTCTTCCTTCCACCATGCTTGACACAGATGTGGTAGACCACATACCCCTAGGCACAAGGAACATATGTTAAGCAAAGCGAATCAATTATATCATGGAGAAAGGAGTGCAGAATAAGATAGCTGCACAAATCGAAGCAACAAAAATTACAAGCAAAGACATGCATCAGTTATTGGACAATTAACATTTCACTAAAGCATCCAGCACAACCAATTAAACCCTCGAATCCTAAATCCAATCTATAAACCGAAGGAACTAACTGTGTATATATTCAATGAACATGCTTCAGCTTGTAAGGCTTGCATAAAAACAAGCATTCAACAATGAAACAAGGCAAGCATTTAGACATAAATGATGCACTTAACTATGTCCGCAGTACATAAGTTTCAGATTACAAACTGAATAGCATGGTCCAAATTACTACTCAAAAACAACCAGGCAATGAACACAAGCGGTTAGAACTTGTAAAATTGGTAGATAACACAAGAGACAACCAGATAATGCCTCGTCGTGTATTTTACAAACATGTGTTCGTGTCATCATGACTGGAGTAAGTTCAGATCTGTTCCAAAAGACCAAGTGTAGTTTATCGCAGAAACATGGACTAGAACTTCCATCACCTAAAACTAAACCTAGCTTCGACGGGACAGAAAAGACACATTTCCCCCGAATAATGAACAACCAGAAATACAGACGAAGAAAACTAGTCGACCTAGGCCAGCAATCACAGACATACATGTACAGATACCTTGCTACTTTATTTGACTTGCTATTTTGTTCAGTTTGCCTCACTCATCTGAAATGATGAATCCGGCAAGCATGTGTCACGCCCAATATGCTATCCTATCCTAAAGAGACTCGAAGGTCCCACCAAGGATAGAACCGCATATTGAAACGCTTTTGCAAGGTGGATATCATTACATCAACATTACATAATAGATGGGGATACATACAAAAGGCATACAAGGCCACACGAATACAACATCATCTTACATAAGAGCACCATCTGACTACGGACGAAACACAAATGGAAACTCGAATGACATCCACCCTGCTAGCCCAGGATGCCGACCTGGAACCTATCCCCTGATCGAAGAAGAAGCAGAAGAAGAACTCCAAAACAAGCAAACATCGCTCTCGTGTCATGATCATCGCATAACATGTACCTGCAATTGTTGTTGTAGTAATCTGTGAGCCACGAGGACTCAGCAATCCCATTACCATGGGTATCAAGACTAGGAAAGCTTAAAGGGTATGGAAAGGATAAGTGGTGAGGTTGCAGCATCGACTAAGCATATATGGTGGCTAACATACGCAAATCAGAGCGAGAAGAGATCAAACGGAATGGTCGTGAAGCTATCAATGATCAAGAAGTGATCCTAAACTCCTACTTACATCAAACATAACTCAAAACCGTGTTCACTTCCCGGACTCCGCCGAAAAGAGACAGTCACGACTACACACATGGTTCATGCGTTTTAATTCATATCTGGTGTCAAGTTATCTACAACCGGACATTAACAAATTTCCCATCTGCCACATAACCGCGGGCATGGGTCTCGAAAGTTTATACCCTACAGGGGTGTCCCAACTTAGCCCATCACAAGCACTCACGGTCAACGAAGGATATTCCTTCTCCCAGGAAGACCCCATCAGTCTCGGAATCCCGGTTTACAAGACATTTCGACAATGGTAAAACAAGACTAGCAAAGCCATCCGATGTGCCGACAATCCCGATAGGAGCTACACATATCTTGTTCTCAGGGCAACACCGGATAAGTCATGCTACGAGTAAAACCAGACCTCGAGTTTCCCCGAGGGGGCCCCGCAGGCGGCTCGGTACGGACCAGCTCTTAGAGAAGCACTGGCCCGGGGGGGCTAAAAATAAAGATGACCCTCGGGTTGGCAGACCCAAGGGAAAGGTGTAGGTGGTGGTGAGGCAAATGGTAAAACCAAGATTTGGCCATGATGGAGGAGTTTTATTCAAAGTGAACTGTCAAGGGGGTCCCATAAATCACCCAACCGCGTAAGGAACGCAAAATCAAGGAACATAACACGGGCATGACGGAAACTAGGGCGGCAAGAGTGGAACAAAACACCAGGCATAAGGCTGAGTCTTCCACCCTTTACCAGGTATGTAGATGCATTAATTAAATAAGAGATATTGTGATATCCCAACATAATCCTGTCCACCATGGAGCAATCTTCAACTTCACCTGCAACGAACAACGCATAAGACGGGCTAAGCAAAAATGGTAACATAGCCAAGCAAAGATTTGCTAGGAAGGGGGAAAAGGTTAGAGGCTGACATGGCAATTTGGGGAGGCTTGAAGAACAAGAAATTGGTAGCATAGCATAGTGATAGAACGAAGCAACTAGCAAAGCAATGATAGTAGTGAGATCCAGAGTAACGGCCATCTTGCCTGAAATCCCGCAAGTAAGAAGAACGAGTCCATGAAGAAGATGAACGGATGAAGCCGAACCAAGCATAGACGAACGAATCCTCACGATCGCAATGAAACAGGAACTAACAAGAAGAAGCACAACCGGAAAGAACCAAATAACAAGGTAAACACACAACACATAGACATGGCATGATGCTCAACCAAGTATGATGCATGACAAATCTAGATGAGGCTACTCATGGAAAGAGATGATTCAAACAAGAACAACACATCAAAGCAAGTTTAAATGAGACCGGAAACAACATATAACAAATCCGGTAAGTCCTCATATGCAAATTTCGAAATTGGTCCAGAACTGAACAAACCTTACGTTCAAGTTGTTAAGAAACCAGTTAAGATGCTCCAAGATGATCTACATGAGATTCTAGTCAAGTTACATATAAAGTTCATTTAGTTCGGAGCTATGGCCTAGAAGATATGAGTAAAACAAGCTAAACATGGCATTGATGCAGAAGTCATTCAAACATCAAGCACACACTCTCAAAACAAGGATGCAACATGATAAGATGAAACTACATGCAATTCTAAGCAAGTTTCATATAGAGCACACTCAAAACGGAGCAACGGTTTAACACATACACTCCATACAAGTTTAAAGGACAAGCTGTCCAAAACAGCAACTAGGAATCTAGCAAGCATCAAAACAATATGCTACAGCACCTCAACATATGAACAAAAGGCATGGGCATGAATTACAGGTAAAGCATGACAAAACAAGAACACTGAGCTATCTCTAGAAATCACTAGAACATGCTCAAAAGGACATGACAAGATTGCAAATAATAACAGTTTCAGACATGGTAGAAAATAACATCAGGTTGCAATGTTTAAAGCTATCAAACAACATGTTACATGAACTTAACATGATAAAAAAAGGCATGGCATGCTAATACTAAAGGCAAAGAACAAAACTCCCTTACTGAACTTATTCCAAAGATCAACAGAAAAGATGGTAGCATCCATGCAAACATGGCAAGTGATATGACAGATTCAAACATGGCAGGAACAACGATAAGTAGGCATGTTGGTGAGCTTTTAAAACTCCCCACAGAGCAATACATGGCATGATAAGGTGACCATCAGTAAGTTTCCATGATTATGAAGCTAAGCATGTCAATAACAAGTTCATAGGGTGCATGGATCACTAGCAAAACAAATGGCAAAACTAAACTTAATGTTAACAGGCTGATAGCAACATTATTTTGCAATTTGAGAGCAATATTAAGACAAGCTATAGCAGGATATAAATGCAACCAGGGGCATGGATGGATATAGAATGACATGTATAACAAAATATCCTTAGTGAACATCTCCAGAATATGCATAGAATGACTTGTAGCAGCAGGTTTACATAGCATCATGATATAACAGTTTCAGACTAGCAAAACAGTAACAGCAAGTACCCTACTTCATGAGCTTGATGCACTCATTACAAGACTCAAGAAAATACATGGATTGCACCACTGTGAAAATGGCATGATGTAGCTCAAAACTCATGTAGACATCATGCTCATAAGATGCACACACAAAATGCAATGAAAAAGACAAATCACCAAGTTCTGTTAACAGACAGCAGATTACATCTTGCAACGATAATTAGGGCTTCAAGATGGACTCAAACAAGCATGGCACAATGTATTGAAATGGGAGCATCTCCCAATGAACATTTTGATATATCATGCACGCAAAACGGAGCTACAGTCATGGAGATACGACATGTCAAAGTATGCAACATAAGATGAAAAACTTGGGACTTAGCAGAAATATACCCTGCGAAACGAGACGGGGAGAAATTGGAAAGGGGGATCCAGGACGGGGAGGCCGCGTTTGGTTCGGGACCGGGTGGATCTCATCCCACCCGACCGGATCCGGGACGGGGCGAGCCGGCGGCGACGGTCGCCGGCGAGGCGAGTCGCAGGGCGCGGGACGGCGGCGATCGCCTGTGGAGGCGGTGGAGGGCGGCGATGGGGGCGGGCTCCAGCGGC
>NC_041387.1:204196490-204199139 GCF_002162155.2 Triticum dicoccoides | reverse complement strand
GGCGACCGGGCCGCGGGGGCCGGCCTCGGGCCCGAGCGGGCCGGTGCGGTGGAGGGCGGAGCGGGCGACGTGGCAGCACGCCACTGGCTGCGGGAGGCGGCGCGGGGATGGGCGGACAAGTCCGGCGAGGGTGGACATGTCCAGTGGCACGAGGGAGAGGAAGGAGCTAGGGTTTGGATGCAAAATTCGGGGGAGGGGACTATTTTATAGGTAGAGGGAGCTAGGAGAGTCCAAATGAGGTGCGGTTTTCGGCCACGTGATCGTGATCGAACGAAAGAGAGCATGAAGGGGGTTAGGATGGTTTATTGGGCCACTTTGGAGGGGTGTTGGGCTGCACACAAAAAGAGGCCTTTGCGGCCACCCGGTTAACCGTTGGAGCATCAAACGACCTCCAAATGGAATTAAACTTTACAGGCGGTCTATCGGTGGTGTAACAAGGCCGCTTGGCAAACCTCGGTCCATTCCGAGAATGTTTTTATCTTGCTCACAAACAAGGTCTGAGAGGGGCGATGGGGAGCGCGCGAGAGTGGTGAGGTTCGGAACGGACAACAGAGAGAACTGGCGGAACCCAAACGGATGCAAGTTTTGAAAAACATGCAGATGATGACATGGCAAAATGAAACACGCAAGCAAATGACATGGCAACAACAACGAATAACTGGAAGACACCTGGCGCATCGGATCCGGGGCGTTCCAACTCTCCTCCACTAACAAGATATCTCGTCCCGACATCTTAGGAACGAGACAGAAGAGAAAGAGGATGAGGTGAAGTAAGAACGCACGAGAAAAGATGAACAAAGTCGAGAGCACTTAGGTAAAAAAGATGAACGGCGAATATGAAGAGAATGAAAAGCTCAAGAAGAAGAAAAACTCTGAAACCACTCCGATTAGAACAAGATAGAAAAGGAATGAATAAAATAATTTCGGTAACACTTCGACTGAAAATGGAAGGACCAGAACAAGAACTTCACAAGATGGGATGACACATGATGAGATGAACAACGCAATGCCTCCGGAAGAATTGAAATAGAATGAAAATAACTTAGAAGGAAGGATTGAATGGAGTTGTTGAGAAAAACAACAACGAAAGAATAAGCTTGTTGTGTACTTATCCAAAAACAACTCAAAACTTGAGGTGAAATTATGCCACAACCAAATGCTTAAATATCTGGGAATAACGAAGAAATGCAAAACTCCACTTGAAAAGAATACGAAGAATTAATTGCACTTTGAGATACGAGAAGAAAAGATACTTGAACTCCTCCAACAAGAGTCTTGATGAACTCTTGAAGAATGAATTAAATCATGAAGAACTACCATGAAAATCTCTGGTGACAAAAAAGGATGATGAGATAGAATGAAGGATGAAAGAATAAGATTAAAGCTGGCGGTGACTTAGATGGAGGTTCCGACGAAATGGCCGAGGGAATTTGAACTCCGGAAAAGAAAAGATGAAAACACTTGGAACTAGAATTTATTCCCCACGAACAAACTCAGAAGGAAGGGATTAATCACTTGGATGAAATAAGAATAAGATTTATTGTATGCTTATCCTTCATCAAATTAAATGGATGACAAGCAATGGGTTTTGCATACTACTTATTCTTCTTGAAAAGGATTAAGGGGGTATAGCACAAAAGTTGAAAAAGTCTTCATGAACCACCGGTAGGATCCGGAAGAACGAATGAATTAATATGATAATCAAGGAAAAAGAATCTTGAACGAACCACCGTAAGAATTGGAAAATGACTGATGAAAGAGATTGAATCACCGAGAAGAATTAGAAGAGCCAATATGCTAGATGGGATTTAGATGCCAAAAGAATAAAGAGATCATGAGGTGATTAAAGAACACTTGAATGAAGCACCGATATAATTGGATAACGGTAGCTGATATGTGAGGACAAAGAATTCTTCTGGAATGATGGCCTCCGGAGAAAAGAAATGGGAAAAGAACTTCTGACAAACTCCGGATGGGTAAGAAAAGGAATCTCTGACAAATGGAATAATTCGACAGGATAACATGAAGCTAGAACCACGAATCTTCGGGAGAACGGGCAAGATTTAGAGGAAACACTCTTCTTCGGTCTTCAAATGACGACGAGAAACACCACCAAAATTTGTTAAGGCACTCCGGGGGAACAAAAAAAGTGAAGAGGTTGAGGCAACAATGAAAATGAGTTGAAATTGATCTTGGAAAAGATCCGACTGATGAAATCCATTCTTACGTACACTTGAAAAGAATTTGAGAATAACTTCGGAGAATTAGAAGAGTCAGGTAACATCCTGGGAAAAGACCTGTGGGTTATGGGCCCACTAAAAGAAAACATCGCTGAAAAGGATTGTTGAACAGATAGATGATGCACCAAAACAATTGAAATATTTGAATGAGGTGACAACCTCGAATTAATTCGAACACAGGCGAATCTCGTGAGATGTCTTCCTAACTCTAGAATGATTGAATGGTGAGAGGCAAACTAGCAAGGAGAGCACTTGATCCAAGGAAAAGAATGTGATCAACCCGAAAAAAAACTTGAATTGGGTCCACCGGAGAAGAAAAAGAGATGAAGAATGTCAAACGAGACGAGAATTCATCGGTTGAAACAATTGATGAAAGACTGAAGAGGCTCCACATGAATGAAATTGATGG